>NW_027309896.1:0-321688 GCF_047496795.1 Chiloscyllium punctatum | reverse complement strand
TTCAGCCCCTCTGTTTCAGCCCCTCTGTTTCAGCCCCTCTGTTTCTCGCCCTCTGATTCAACCCCTCGGTTTCTCGCCCTCTGTTTTAGCGCCTCTGTTTCAGCCCCTCTGTTTCAGCCCCTCTGTTTCTCACCCTCTGTTTGAGCCCCTCGGTTTCTCGCCCTCTGTTTCAGCTCCTCTGTTTCAGCCCCTCTGTTTCACCCCTCGGTTTCACACCCTCTGTTTCAGCCCCACTGTATCAGCCCATCTATTTCTCGCCCTCTGTTTCAGCCCCTCTGTTTCAGCCCCTCTGTTTCTCGCCCTCTGTTTCTCGCCCCCTGTTTCAGCCCCTCTGTTTCAGCCCCTCTGTTTCAGCCCCTCTGTTTCAGCCCCTCTGTTTCTCGCCCCCTGTTTCAGCCCCTCTGTTTCAGCCCCTCTGTTTCAGCCCCTCTGTTTCTCGCCCTCTGTTTCAGCCCCTCTGTTTCTCGCCCACTGTTTCAGCCCCTCTGTTTCAGCCCCTATGTTTCTCGCCCTCTGTTTCAGCCCTTCTGTTTCTGGCCCTCTGTTTCTCGCCCTCAGTTTCAGCCCCTCTGTTTCAGCCACTCTGTTTCAGACCCTCGGTTTCTCGCCCTCTGTTTCAGCCCCTCTGTTTCTCGCCCTCTGTTTCAGCCCCTCTGTTTCAGCGCTTCTGTTTCAGCCACTCTGTTTCAGCCCCTCTGTTTCTCGCCCTCTGTTTCTCGCCTTCTGTTTCAGCCCCTCTGTTTCTCGCTCTCTGTTTCAGCCCCTCTGTTTCAGCCCCTCTGTTTCTCGCCCTCTGTTTCAGCCCCTCTGTTTCTCGCCCTCTGTTTCAGCCCCTCTGTTTGTCACCATCTGTTTCAGCCCCTCTGTTTCAGCCCCTCTGTTTCTCGCCCTCTGTTTCAGCCCCTCGGATTCTCGCCCTCTGTTTCAGCCCCTCTGTTTCAGCCCCTCTGTTTCTCGCCCTCTGTTTCAGCCCTTCTGTTTCAGCCCCTCTGTTTCAGCCCCTCTTTTTCTCGCCCTCTCTTTCAGCCCCTCTGTTTCAGCCCCTCTGTTTCAGCCCCTATGTTTCAGCCCCTATTTTTCTCGCCCTCTGTTTCAGCCCCACTGTTTCAGCCCCTCTGTTTCTCGCCCTCTGTTTCAGCCCCTCTGTTTCAGCCCCTCTTTTTCTCGCTCTCTGTTTCAGCCCCTCTGTTTCAGCCCCTCTGTTTCAGCCCCTCTGTTTCTCGCCCTCTGTTTCAGCCCCTCGGTTTCTCGCCCTCTGTTTCAGCGCCTCTGTTTCAGCCCCTCTCTTTCAGCCCCTCTGTTTCAGCCCCTCTGTCTCTCGCCCTCTGTTTCAGCACCTCTGTTTCTCGCTCCCTGTTTCAGCCCCTCTGATTCAGCCCCTCTGTTTCTCGCCCCCTGTTTCAGCCCCTCTGTATCAGCCCCTCTGTTTCTCGCCCTCTGTTTCAACCCCTCGGTTTCTCGCCCTCTGTTTTAGCCCCTCTGTTTCAGCCCCTCTGTTTCAGCCCCTCTGTTTCAGCCCCTCTGTTTCTCACCCTCTGTTTCAGCCCCTCGGTTTCTCGCCCTCTGTTTCAGCCCCTCTGTTTCAGCCCCTCTGATTCAGCCCCTCTGTTTCTCGCCCCTGTTTCAACCCCTCTGTTTCAGCCCTTCTGTTTCTTGCCCTCTGTTTCAGCCCCTCTGTTTCAGCCCCTCTGTTTCTCGCCCCCTGTTTCAGCCCCTCTGTTTCAGCCCCTCTGTTTCAGCCCCTCTGTTTCTCGCCCTCTGTTTCAGCCCCTCTGTTTCTCGCCCCCTGTTTCAGCCCCTCTGTTTCAGCCCCTCTGTTTCTCGCCCTCTATTTCAGCCCCTCTGTTTCTCGCCCTCTGTTTCTCGCCCTCTGTTTCAGCCCCTCTATTTCAGCCCCTCTGTTTCAGCCACTCTGTTTCAGCCCCTCGGTTTCTCGCCCTCTGTTTCAGCCCATCTGTTTCTCGCCCTCTGTTTCAGCCCCTCTATTTCAGCCCCTCTGTTTCAGCCCCTCTATTTCAGCCCCTCTGTTTCAGCCACTCTGTTTCAGCCCCTCGGTTTCTCGCCCTCTGTTTCAGCCCTTCTGTTTCTCGCCCTCTGTTTCAGCCCCTCTATTTCAGCCCCTCTGTTTCAGCCCCTCTTTTTCAGCCCCTCGGTTTCTCGCCCTCTGTTTCAGCCCCTCTGTTTCTCGCCCTCTTTTTCAGCCCCTCTGTTTCTCGCCCTCTGTTTCAGCCCCTCTGTTTCTCGCCCTCTGTTTCAGCCCCTCTGTTTCAGCCCCTCTGTTTCAGCACCTCTGTTTCAGCCCCTCTGTTTCTCGCCCCCTGTTTCAGCCCCTCTGATTCAGCCCCTCTGTTTCTCGCCCCCTGTTTCATCCCTCTGTTTCAGCCCCTCTGTTTCTCGCCCTCTGTTTCAACCCCTCGGTTTCTCGCCCTCTGTTTTAGCCCCTCTGTTTAAGCCCCTCTGTTTCAGCCCCTCTGTTTCAGCCCCTCTGTTTCTCACCCTCTGTTTCAGCCCCTCGGTTTCTCGCCCTCTTTTTCAGCCCCTCTGTTTCAGCACCTCTGTTTCAGCCCCTCGGTTTCTCGCCCTCTGTTTTAGCCCTTCTGTTTCAGCCCCTCTGTTTCAGCCCCTCTGTTTCAGCCCCTCTGTTTCTCACCCTCTGTTTCAGCCCCTCGGTTTCTCGCCCTCTGTTTCAGCCCCTCTGTTTCAGCCCCTCTGATTCAGCCCCAATGTTTCTCGCCCCTGTTTCAACCCCTCTGTTTCAGCCCTTCTGTTTCTCGCCCTCTGTTTCAGCCCCTCTGTTTCAGCCCCTCTGTTTCTCGCCCCCTGTTTCAGCCCCTCTGTTTCAGCCCCTCTGTTTCAGCCCCTCTGTTTCAGCCCCTCTGTTTCTCGCCCTCTGTTTCAGCCCCTCTGTTTCTCGCCCCCTGTTTCAGCCCCTCTGTTTCAGCCCCTCTGTTTCTCGCCCTCTGTTTCAGCCCCTCTGTTTCTCGCCCTCTGTTTCTCGCCCTCTGTTTCAGCCCCTCTATTTCAGCCCCTCTGTTTCAGCCACTCTGTTTCAGCTTCCTCGGTTTCTCGCCCTCTGTTTCAGCCCCTCTGTTTCTCGCCCTCTGTTTCAGCCCCTCTGTTTCAGCCCCTCTGTTTCTCGCCCTCTGTTTCAGCCCCTCTGTTTCAGCCCCTCTGATTCAGCCCCTCTGTTTCTCGCCCCTGTTTCAACCCCTCTGTTTCAGCCCTTCTGTTTCTCGCCCTCTGTTTCAGCCCCTCTGTTTCAGCCCCTCTGTTTCTCGCCCCCTGTTTCAGCCCCTCTGATTCAGCCCCTCTGTTTCTCGCCCCCTGTTTCATCCCTCTGTTTCAGCCCCTCTGTTTCTCGCCCTCTGTTTCAACCCCTCGGTTTCTCGCCCTCTGTTTTAGCCCCTCTGTTTCTCGCCCCATGTTTCAGCCCCTCTGTTTCAGCCCCTCTGTTTCTCACCCTCTGTTTCAGCCCCTCGGTTTCTCGCCCTCTTTTTCAGCCCCTCTGTTTCAGCACCTCTGTTTCAGCCCCTCTGTTTCTCGCCCCCTGTTTAAGCCCCTCTGTTTCAGCCCCTCTGTTTCAGCCCCTCTGTTTCAGCCCTTCTGTTTCTCGCCCTCTGTTTCAGCCCCTCTGTTTCTCGCCCCCTGTTTCAGCCCCTCTGTTTCAGCCCCTCTGTTTCAGCCCCTCTGTTTCAGCCCCTCTGTTTCTCGCCCTCTGTTTCAGCCCCTCTGTTTCAGCCCCTCAGTTTCAGCCCCTCTGTTTCTCGGCCTCTGTTTCTCGCCCCCTGTTTCAGCCCCTCTGTTTCAGCCCCTCGGTTTCTCGCCCTCTGTTTCAGCCCCTCTGTTTCAGCCCCTCTGTTTCTCGCCCTCTGTTTCAGCCCCTCTGTTTCTCGCCCTCTGTTTCAGCCCCTCTGTTTCTCGCCCTCTGTTTCAGCCCCTCTATTTCAGCCCCTCTGTTTCAGCCCCTCTTTTTCAGCCCCTCGGTTTCTCGCCCTCTGTTTCAGCCCCTCTGTTTCTCGCCCTCTTTTTCAGCCCCTCTGTTTCTCGCCCTCTGTTTCAGCCCCTCTGTTTCTCGCCCTCTGTTTCAGCCCCTCTGTTTCAGCCCCTCTGTTTCAGCCCCTCTGTTTCATCCCCTCTGTTTCTCGCCCCCTGTTTCAGCCCCTCTGATTCAGCCCCTCTGTTTCTCGCCCCCTGTTTCATCCCTCTGTTTCAGCCCCTCTGTTTCTCGCCCTCTGTTTCAACCCCTCGGTTTCTCGCCCTCTGTTTTAGCCCCTCTGTTTAAGCCCCTCTGTTTCAGCCCCTCTGTTTCAGCCCCTCTGTTTCAGCCCTTCTGTTTCTCGCCCTCTGTTTCAGCCCCTCTGTTTCAGCCCCTCTGTTTCTCGCCCCCTGTTTCAGCCCCTCTGTTTCAGCCCCTCTGTTTCAGCCCCTCAGTTTCAGCCCCTCTGTTTCTCGGCCTCTGTTTCTCGCCCCCTGTTTCAGCCGCTCTGTTTCAGCCCCTCGGTTTCTCGCCCTCTGTTTCAGCCCCTCTGTTTCAGCCCCTCTGTTTCTCGCCCTCTGTTTCAGCCCCTCTGTTTCTCGCCCTCTGTTTCAGCCCCTCTGTTTCAACCCTTCTGTTTCAGCCCCTCTGTTTCAGCCCCTCTGTTTCAGCCCCTCTGTTTCTCGCCCTCTGTTTCAGCCCCTCTGTTTCTCGCCCCCTGTTTCAGCCCCTCTGTTTCAGCCCCTCGGTTTCTCGCCCTCTGTTTCAGCCCCTCTGTTTCTCGCCCTCTGTTTCTCGCCCTCTGTTTCAGCCCCTCTATTTCAGCCCCTCTGTTTCAGCCACTCTGTTTCAGCCCCTCGGTTTCTCGCCCTCTGTTTCAGCCCCTCTGTTTCTCGCCCTCTGTTTCAGCCCCTCTGTTTCAGCCCCTCTGTTTCTCGCCCTCTGTTTCTCGCCTTCTGTTTCAGCCCCTCTGTTTCAGCACCTCTGTTTCAGCCCCTCTTTTTCAGCCCCTCTGTTTCTCGCCCTCTTTTTCAGCCCCTCTGTTTCTCGCCCTCTGTTTCAGCCCCTCTGTTTCTCGCCCTCTGTTTCAGCCCCTCTGTTTCAGCCCCTCTGTTTCAGCCCCTCTGTTTCAGCCCCTCTGTTTCTCGCCCCCTGTTTCAGCCCCTCTGATTCAGCCCCTCTGTTTCTCGCCCCCTGTTTCATCCCTCTGTTTCAGCCCCTCTGTTTCTCGCCCTCTGTTTCAGCCCCTCTGTTTGAGCCCCTCTGTTTCAGCACCTCTGTTTCTCGCCCTCTGTTTCAGCCCCTCGGTTTCTCGCCCTCTGTTTCAGCCCCTATGTTTCAGCCCCTCTGTTTCAGCCCCTCTGTTTCTCGCCCTCTGTTTCAGCCCCTCTGTTTCTCGCCCTCTGTTTCAGCCCCTCTGTTTCAGCCCCTCTGTTTCAGCCCCTCTGTTTCTCGCCCTCTGATTCAACCCCTCGGTTTCTCGCCCTCTGTTTTAGCGCCTCTGTTTCAGCCCCTCTGTTTCAGCCCCTCTGTTTCTCACCCTCTGTTTGTGCCCCTCGGTTTCTCGCCCTCTGTTTCAGCTCCTCTGTTTCAGCCCCTCTGTTTCACCCCTCGGTTTCACACCCTCTGGTTCAGCCCCACTGTATCAGCCCTTCTGTTTCTCGCCCTCTGTTTCAGCCCCTCTGTTTCAGCCCCTCTGTTTCTCGCCCTCTGTTTCTCGCCCCCTGTTTCAGCCCCTCTGTTTCAGCCCCTCTGTTTCAGCCCCTCTGTTTCAGCCCCTCTGTTTCTCGCCCCCTGTTTCAGCCCCTGTTTCAGCCCCTCTGTTTCAGCCCCTCTGTTTCTCGCCCTCTGTTTCAGCCCCTCTGTTTCTCGCCCACTGTTTCAGCCCCTCTGTTTCAGCCCCTATGTTTCTCGCCCTCTGTTTCAGCCCTTCTGTTTCTGGCCCTCTGTTTCTCGCCCTCAGTTTCAGCCCCTCTGTTTCAGCCACTCTGTTTCAGACCCTCGGTTTCTCGCCCTCTGTTTCAGCCCCTCTGTTTCTCGCCCTCTGTTTCAGCCCCTCTGTTTCAGCGCTTCTGTTTCAGCCACTCTGTTTCAGCCCCTCTGTTTCTCGCCCTCTGTTTCTCGCCTTCTGTTTCAGCCCCTCTGTTTCTCGCCCTCTGTTTCAGCCCCTCTGTTTCAGCCCCTCTGTTTCTCGCCCTCTGTTTCAGCCCCTCTGTTTCTCGCCCTCTGTTTCAGCCCCTCTGTTTGTCACCCTCTGTTTCAGCCCCTCTGTTTCAGCCCCTCTGTTTCTCGCCCTCTGTTTCAGCCCCTCGGATTCTCGCCCTCTGTTTCAGCCCCTCTGTTTCAGCCCCTCTGTTTCTCGCCCTCTGTTTCAGCCCTTCTGTTTCAGCCCCTCTGTTTCAGCCCCTCTTTTTCTCGCCCTCTCTTTCAGTCCCTCTGTTTCAGCCCCTCTGTTTCAGCCCCTATGTTTCAGCCCCTATTTTTCTCGCCCTCTGTTTCAGCCCCACTGTTTCAGCCCCTCTGTTTCTCGCCCTCTGTTTCAGCCCCTCTGTTTCAGCCCCTCTTTTTCTCGCCCTCTGTTTCAGCCCCTCTGTTTCAGCCCCTCTGTTTCAGCCCCTCTGTTTCTCGCCCTCTGTTTCAGCCCCTCGGTTTCTCGCCCTCTGTTTCAGCGCCTCTGTTTCAGCCCCTCTCTTTCAGCCCCTCTGTTTCAGCCCCTCTGTCTCTCGCCCTCTGTTTCAGCACCTCTGTTTCTCGCTCCCTGTTTCAGCCCCTCTGATTCAGCCCCTCTGTTTCTCGCCCCCTGTTTCAGCCCCTCTGTATCAGCCCCTCTGTTTCTCGCCCTCTGTTTCAACCCCTCGGTTTCTCGCCCTCTGTTTTAGCCCCTCTGTTTCAGCCCCTCTGTTTCAGCCCCTCTGTTTCAGCCCCTCTGTTTCTCACCCTCTGTTTCAGCCCCTCGGTTTCTCGCCCTCTGTTTCAGCCCCTCTGTTTCAGCCCCTCTGATTCAGCCCCTCTGTTTCTCGCCCCTGTTTCAACCCCTCTGTTTCAGCCCTTCTGTTTCTCGCCCTCTGTTTCAGCCCCTCTGTTTCAGCCCCTCTGTTTCTTGCCCCCTGTTTCAGCCCCTCTGTTTCAGCCCCTCTGTTTCAGCCCCTCTGTTTCAGCCCCTCTGTTTCTCGCCCTCTGTTTCAGCCCCTCTGTTTCTCGCCCCCTGTTTCAGCCCCTCTGTTTCAGCCCCTCTGTTTCTCGCCCTCTATTTCAGCCCCTCTGTTTCTCGCCCTCTGTTTCTCGCCCTCTGTTTCAGCCCCTCTATTTCAGCCCCTCTGTTTCAGCCACTCTGTTTCAGCCCCTCGGTTTCTCGCCCTCTGTTTCAGCCCATCTGTTTCTCGCCCTCTGTTTCAGCCCCTCTATTTCAGCCCCTCTGTTTCAGCCCCTCTATTTCAGCCCCTCTGTTTCAGCCACTCTGTTTCAGCCCCTCGGTTTCTCGCCCTCTGTTTCAGCCCTTCTGTTTCTCGCCCTCTATTTCAGCCCCTCTATTTCAGCCCCTCTGTTTCAGCCCCTCTTTTTCAGCCCCTCGGTTTCTCGCCCTCTGTTTCAGCCCCTCTGTTTCTCGCCCTCTTTTTCAGCCCCTCTGTTTCTCGCCCTCTGTTTCAGCCCCTCTGTTTCTCGCCCTCTGTTTCAGCCCCTCTGTTTCAGCCCCTCTGTTTCAGCCCCTCTGTTTCAGCCCCTCTGTTTCTCGCCCCCTGTTTCAGCCCCTCTGATTCAGCCCCTCTGTTTCTCGCCCCCTGTTTCATCCCTCTGTTTCAGCCCCTCTGTTTCTCGCCCTCTGTTTCAACCCCTCGGTTTCTCGCCCTCTGTTTTAGCCCCTCTGTTTAAGCCCCTCTGTTTCAGCCCCTCTGTTTCAGCCCCTCTGTTTCTCACCCTCTGTTTCAGCCCCTCGGTTTCTCGCCCTCTTTTTCAGCCCCTCTGTTTCAGCACCTCTGTTTCAGCCCCTCTGTTTCTCGCCCCCTGTTTCAGCCCCTCTGTTTCAGCCCCTCTGTTTCAGCCCCTCTGTTTCAGCCCTTCTGTTTCTCGCCCTCTGTTTCAGCCCCTCTGTTTCTCGCCCCCTGTTTCAGCCCCTCTGTTTCAGCCCCTCTGTTTCAGCCCCTCTGTTTCAGCCCTTCTGTTTCTCGCCCTCTGTTTCAGCCCCTCTGTTTCAGCCCCTCTGTTTCTCGCCCCCTGTTTCAGCCCCTCTGTTTCAGCCCCTCTGTTTCAGCCCCTCAGTTTCAGCCCCTCTGTTTCTCCGCCTCTGTTTCTCGCCCCCTGTTTCAGCCCCTCTGTTTCTCGCCCTCTGTTTCTAGCCCTCTGTTTCAGCCCCTCTGTTTCAGCCCCTCTGTTTCTCGCCCTCTGTTTCTCGCTCCCTGTTTCAGACCCTCTGTTTCAGCCACTCGGTTTCTCGCCCTCTGTTTCAGCCCCTCTGTTTCAGCCCCTCTGTTTCTCGCCCTCTGTTTCAGCCCCTCTGTTTCTCGCCCTCTGTTTCAGCCCCTCTGTTTCAGCCCCTCTGTTTCAGCCCCTCTGTTCAGCCCCTCGGTTTCTCGCCCTCTGTTTCAGCCCCTCGGTTTCTCGCCCTCTGTTTCAGCGCCTCTGTTTCAGCCCCTCTCTTTCAGCCCCTCTGTTTCAGCCCCTCTGTCTCTCGCCCTCTGTTTCAGCACCTCTGTTTCTCGCTCCCTGTTTCAGCCCCTCTGATTCAGCCCCTCTGTTTCTCGCCCCCTGTTTCAGCCCCTCTGTTTCAGCCCCTCTGTTTCTCGCCCTCTGTTTCAACCCCTCGGTTTCTCGCCCTCTGTTTTAGCCCTTCTGTTTCAGCCCCTCTGTTTCAGCCCCTCTGTTTCAGCCCCTCTGTTTCTCACCCTCTGTTTCAGCCCCTCAATTTCTCGCCCTCTGTTTCAGCCCCTCTGTTTCAGCCCCTCTGATTCAGCCCCAATGTTTCTCGCCCCTGTTTCAACCCCTCTGTTTCAGCCCTTCTGTTTCTCGCCCTCTGTTTCAGCCCCTCTGTTTCAGCCCCTCTGTTTCTCGCCCCCTGTTTCAGCCCCTCTGTTTCAGCCCCTCTGTTTCAGCCCCTCTGTTTCAGCCCCTCTGTTTCTCGCCCTCTGTTTCAGCCCCTCTGTTTCTCGCCCCCTGTTTCAGCCCCTCTGTTTCAGCCCCTCTGTTTCTCGCCCTCTGTTTCAGCCCCTCTGTTTCTCGCCCTCTGTTTCTCGCCCTCTGTTTCAGCCCCTCTATTTCAGCCCCTCTGTTTCAGCCACTCTGTTTCAGCCCCTCGGTTTCTCGCCCTCTGTTTCAGCCCCTCTGTTTCTCGCCCTCTGTTTCTCGCCCTCTGTTTCAGCCCCTCTGTTTCTCGCCCTCTGTTTCAGCCCCTCTGTTTCAGCCCCTCTGATTCAGCCCCTCTGTTTCTCGCCCCTGTTTCAACCCCTCTGTTTCAGCCCTTCTGTTTCTCGCCCTCTGTTTCAGCCCCTTTGATTTTCGCCCCCTGTTTCAGCCCCTCTGTTTCAGCCCCTCTGTTTCAGCCCCTCTGTTTCAGCCCCTCTGTTTCTCGCCCTCTGTTTCAGCCCCTCTGTTTCTCGCCCCCTGTTTCAGCCCCTCTGTTTCAGCCCCTCTGTTTCTCGCCCTCTGTTTCAGCCCCTCTGTTTCTCACCCTCTGTTTCTCGCCCTCTGTTTCAGCCCCTCTATTTCAGCCCCTCTGTTTCAGCCACTCTGTTTCAGCCCCTCGGTTTCTCGGCTTCTGTTTCAGCCCCTCTGTTTCTCGCCCTCTGTTTCAGCCCCTCTGTTTCAGCCCCTCTGTTTCTCACCCTCTGTTTCTCGCCTTCTGTTTCAGCCCCTCTGTTTCAGCACCTCTGTTTCAGCCCCTCTTTTTCAGCCCCTCGGTTTCTCGCCCTCTGTTTCAGCCCCTCTGTTTCTCGCCCTCTTTTTCAGCCCCTCTGTTTCTCGCCCTCTGTTTCAGCCCCTCTGTTTCTCGCCCTCTGTTTCAGCCCCTCTGTTTCAGCCCCTCTGTTTCAGCCCCTCTGTTTCTCGCCCTCTGTTTCAGCCCCTCTGTTTCAGCCCCTCTGTTTCTCGCCCTCTGTTTCAGCCCCTCTGTTTCTCGCCCTCTGTTTCAGCCCCTCTGTTTGTCACCCTCTGTTTCAGCCCCTCTGTTTCAGCCCCTCTGTTTCTCGCCCTCTGTTTCAGCCCCTTGGATTCTCGCCCTCTGTTTCAGCCCCTCTGTTTCAGCCCCTCTGTTTCTCGCCCTCTGTTTCAGCCCTTCTGTTTCAGCCCCTCTGTTTCAGCCCCTCTTTTTCTCGCCCTCTCTTTCAGCCCCTCTGTTTCAGCCCCTCTGTTTCAGCCCCTATGTTTCAGCCCCTATTTTTCTCGCCCTCTGTTTCAGCCCCACTGTTTCAGCCCCTCTGTTTCTCGCCCTCTGTTTCAGCCCCTCTGTTTCAGCCCCTCTTTTTCTCGCCCTCTGTTTCAGCCCCTCTGTTTCAGCCCCTCTGTTTCAGCCCCTCTGTTTCTCGCCCTCTGTTTCAGCCCCTCGGTTTCTCGCCCTCTGTTTCAGCGCCTCTGTTTCAGCCCCTCTCTTTCAGCCCCTCTGTTTCAGCCCCTCTGTCTCTCGCCCTCTGTTTCAGCACCTCTGTTTCTCGCTCCCTGTTTCAGCCCCTCTGATTCAGCCCCTCTGTTTCTCGCCCTCTGTTTCAGCCCCTCTGTATCAGCCCCTCTGTTTCTCGCCCTCTGTTTCAGCCCCTCTGTTTCTCACCCTCTGTTTCAGCGCCTCTGTTTCAGCCCCTCTCTTTCAGCCCCTCTGTTTCAGCCCCTCTGTCTCTCGCCCTCTGTTTCAGCACCTCTGTTTCTCGCTCCCTGTTTCAGCCCCTCTGATTCAGCCCCTCTGTTTCTCGCCCTCTGTTTTAGCCCCTCTGTTTCAGCCCCTCTGTTTCAGCCCCTCTGTTTCAGCCCCTCTGTTTCTCACCCTCTGTTTCAGCCCCTCGGTTTCTCGCCCTCTGTTTCAGCCCCTCTGTTTCAGCCCCTCTGATTCAGCCCCTCTGTTTCTCGCCCTTGTTTCAACCCCTCTGTTTCAGCCCTTCTGTTTCTCGCCCTCTGTTTCAGCCCCTCTGTTTCAGCCCTTCTGTTTCTCGCCCTCTGTTTCAGCCCCTCTGTTTCAGCCCCTCTGTTTCTCGCCCCCTGTTTCAGCCCCTCTGTTTCAGCCCCTCTGTTTCAGCCCCTCTGTTTCAGCCCCTCTGTTTCTCGCCCTCTGTTTCAGCCCCTCTGTTTCTCGCCCCCTGTTTCAGCCCCTCTGTTTCAGCCCCTCTGTTTCTCGCCCTCTATTTCAGCCCCTCTGTTTCTCGCCCTCTGTTTCTCGCCCTCTGTTTCAGCCCCTCTATTTCAGCCCCTCTGTTTCAGCCACTCTGTTTCAGCCCCTCGGTTTCTCGCCCTCTGTTTCAGCCCATCTGTTTCTCGCCCTCTGTTTCAGCCCCTCTATTTCAGCCCCTCTGTTTCAGCCCCTCTATTTCAGCCCCTCTGTTTCAGCCACTCTGTTTCAGCCCCTCGGTTTCTCGCCCTCTGTTTCAGCCCCTCTGTTTCTCGCCCTCTGTTTCAGCCCCTCTATTTCAGCCCCTCTGTTTCAGCCCCTCTTTTTCAGCCCCTCGGTTTCTCGCCCTCTGTTTCAGCCCCTCTGTTTCTCGCCCTCTTTTTCAGCCCCTCTGTTTCTCGCCCTCTGTTTCAGCCCCTCTGTTTCTCGCCCTCTGTTTCAGCCCCTCTGTTTCAGACCCTCTGATTCAGCCCCAATGTTTCTCGCCCCTGTTTCAACCCCTCTGTTTCAGCCCTTCTGTTTCTCGCCCTCTGTTTCAGCCCCTCTGTTTCAGCCCCTCTGTTTCTCGCCCCCTGTTTCAGCCCCTCTGTTTCAGCCCCTCTGTTTCAGCCCCTCTGTTTCAGCCCCTCTGTTTCTCGCCCTCTGTTTCAGCCCCTCTGTTTCTCGCCCCCTGTTTCAGCCCCTCTGTTTCAGCCCCTCTGTTTCTCGCCCTCTGTTTCAGCCCCTCTGTTTCTCGCCCTCTGTTTCTCGCCCTCTGTTTCAGCCCCTCTATTTCAGCCCCTCTGTTTCAGCCACTCTGTTTCAGCCCCTCGGTTTCTCGCCCTCTGTTTCAGCCCCTCTGTTTCTCGCCCTCTGTTTCAGCCCCTCTGTTTCAGCCCCTCTGTTTCTCGCCCTCTGTTTCAGCCCCTCTGTTTCAGCCCCTCTGATTCAGCCCCTCTGTTTCTCGCCCCTGTTTCAACCCCTCTGTTTCAGCCCTTCTGTTTCTCGCCCTCTGTTTCAGCCCCTTTGATTTTGGCCCCCTGTTTCAGCCCCTCTGTTTCAGCCCCTCTGTTTCAGCCCCTCTGTTTCAGCCCCTCTGTTTCTCGCCCTCTGTTTCAGCCCCTCTGTTTCTCGCCCCCTGTTTCAGCCCCTCTGTTTCAGCCCCTCTGTTTCTCGCCCTCTGTTTCAGCCCCTCTGTTTCTCACCCTCTGTTTCTCGCCCTCTGTTTCAGCCCCTCTATTTCAGCCCCTCTGTTTCAGCCACTCTGTTTCAGCCCCTCGGTTTCTCGGCTTCTGTTTCAGCCCCTCTGTTTCTCGCCCTCTGTTTCAGCCCCTCTGTTTCAGCCCCTCTGTTTCTCACCCTCTGTTTCTCGCCTTCTGTTTCAGCCCCTCTGTTTCAGCAACTCTGTTTCAGCCCCTCTTTTTCAGCCCCTCGGTTTCTCGCCCTCTGTTTCAGCCCCTCTGTTTCTCGCCCTCTTTTTCAGCCCCTCTGTTTCTCGCCCTCTGTTTCAGCCCCTCTGTTTCTCGCCCTCTGTTTCAGCCCCTCTGTTTCAGCCCCTCTGTTTCAGCCCCTCTGTTTCAGCCCCTCTGTTTCTCGCCCCCTGTTTCAGCCCCTCTGATTCAGCCCCTCTGTTTCTCGCCCCCTGTTTCATCCCTCTGTTTCAGCCCCTCTGTTTCTCGCCCTCTGTTTCAGCTCCTCTGTTTGAGCCCCTCTGTTTCAGCACCTCTGTTTCTCGCCCTCTGTTTCAGCCCCTCGGTTTCTCGCCCTCTGTTTCAGCCCCTATTTTCAGCCCCTCTGTTTCAGCCCCTCTGTTTCTCGTCCTCTGTTTCAGCCCCTCTGTTTCTCGCCCTCTGTTTCAGCCCCTCTGTTTCAGCCCCTCTGTTTCAGCCCCTCTGTTTCTCGCCCTCTGATTCAACCCCTCGGTTTCTCGCCCTCTGTTTTAGCGCCTCTGTTTCAGCCCCTCTGTTTCAGCCCCTCTGTTTCTCACCCTCTGTTTGAGCCCCTCGGTTTCTCGCCCTCTGTTTCAGCTCCTCTGTTTCAGCCCCTCTGTTTCACCCCTCGGTTTCACACCCTCTGTTTCAGCCCCACTGTTTCAGCCCTTCTGTTTCTCGCCCTCTGTTTCAGCCCCTCTGTTTCAGCCCCTCTGTTTCTCGCCCTCTGTATCTCGCCCCCTGTTTCAGCCCCTCTGTTTCAGCCCCTCTGTTTCAGCCCCTCTGTTTCAGCCCCTCTGTTTCTCGCCCCCTGTTTCAGCCCCTCTGTTTCAGCCCCTCTGTTTCAGCCCCTCTGTTTCTCGCCCTCTGTTTCAGCCCCTCTGTTTCTCGCCCACTGTTTCAGCCCCTCTGTTTCAGCCCCTATGTTTCTCGCCCTCTGTTTCAGCCCTTCTGTTTCTGGCCCTCTGTTTCTCGCCCTCAGTTTCAGCCCCTCTGTTTCAGCCACTCTGTTTCAGACCCTCGGTTTCTCGCCCTCTGTTTCAGCCCCTCTGTTTCTCGCCCTCTGTTTCAGCCCCTCTGTTTCAGCGCTTCTGTTTCAGCCACTCTGTTTCAGCCCCTCTGTTTCTCGCCTTCTGTTTCAGCCCCTCTGTTTCTCGCCCTCTGTTTCAGCCCCTCTGTTTCAGCCCCTCTGTTTCTCGCCCTCTGTTTCAGCCCCTCTGTTTCTCGCCCTCTGTTTCAGCCCCTCTGTTTGTCACCCTCTGTTTCAGCCCCTCTGTTTCAGCCCCTCTGTTTCTCGCCCTCTGTTTCAGCCCCTTGGATTCTCGCCCTCTGTTTCAGCCCCTCTGTTTCAGCCCCTCTGTTTCTCGCCCTCTGTTTCAGCCCTTCTGTTTCAGCCCCTCTGTTTCAGCCCCTCTTTTTCTCGCCCTCTCTTTCAGCCCCTCTGTTTCAGCCCCTCTGTTTCAGCCCCTATGTTTCAGCCCCTATTTTTCTCGCCCTCTGTTTCAGCCCCACTGTTTCAGCCCCTCTGTTTCTCGCCCTCTGTTTCAGCCCCTCTGTTTCAGCCCCTCTTTTTCTCGCCCTCTGTTTCAGCCCCTCTGTTTCAGCCCCTCTGTTTCAGCCCCTCTGTTTCTCGCCCTCTGTTTCAGCCCCTCGGTTTCTCGCCCTCTGTTTCAGCGCCTCTGTTTCAGCCCCTCTCTTTCAGCCCCTCTGTTTCAGCCCCTCTGTCTCTCGCCCTCTGTTTCAGCACCTCTGTTTCTCGCTCCCTGTTTCAGCCCCTCTGTTTCTCGCCCTCTGTTTCAGCCCCTCTGTATCAGCCCCTCTGTTTCTCGCCCTCTGTTTCAACCCCTCGGTTTCTCGCCCTCTGTTTTAGCCCCTCTGTTTCAGCCCCTCTGTTTCAGCCCCTCTGTTTCAGCCCCTCTGTTTCTCACCCTCTGTTTCAGCCCCTCGGTTTCTCGCCCTCTGTTTCAGCCCCTCTGTTTCAGCCCCTCTGATTCAGCCCCTCTGTTTCTCGCCCTTGTTTCAACCCCTCTGTTTCAGCCCTTCTGTTTCTCGCCCTCTGTTTCAGCCCCTCTGTTTCAGCCCCTCTGTTTCTCGCCCCCTGTTTCAGCCCCTCTGTTTCAGCCCCTCTGTTTCAGCCCCTCTGTTTCAGCCCCTCTGTTTCTCGCCCTCTGTTTCAGCCCCTCTGTTTCTCGCCCCCTGTTTCAGCCCCTCTGTTTCAGCCCCTCTGTTTCTCGCCCTCTATTTCAGCCCCTCTGTTTCTCGCCCTCTGTTTCTCGCCCTCTGTTTCAGCCCCTCTATTTCAGCCCCTCTGTTTCAGCCACTCTGTTTCAGCCCCTCGGTTTCTCGCCCTCTGTTTCAGCCCCTCTGTTTCTCGCCCTCTGTTTCAGCCCCTCTATTTCAGCCCCTCTGTTTCAGCCCCTCTTTTTCAGCCCCTCGGTTTCTCGCCCTCTGTTTCAGCCCCTCTGTTTCTCGCCCTCTTTTTCAGCCCCTCTGTTTCTCGCCCTCTGTTTCAGCCCCTCTGTTTCTCGCCCTCTGTTTCAGCCCCTCTGTTTCAGCCCCTCTGTTTCAGCCCCTCTGTTTCAGCCCCTCTGTTTCTCGCCCCCTGTTTCAGCCCCTCTGATTCAGCCCCTCTGTTTCTCGCCCCCTGTTTCATCCCTCTGTTTCAGCCCCTCTGTTTCTCGCCCTCTGTTTCAACCCCTCGGTTTCTCGTCCTCTGTTTTAGCCCCTCTGTTTAAGCCCCTCTGTTTCAGCCCCTCTGTTTCAGCCCCTCTGTTTCTCACCCTCTGTTTCAGCCCCTCGGTTTCACGCCCTCTTTTTCAGCCCCTCTGTTTCAGCACCTCTGTTTCAGCCCCTCTGTTTCTCGCCCCCTGTTTCAGCCCCTCTGTTTCAGCCCCTCTGTTTCAGCCCTTCTGTTTCTCGCCCTCTGTTTCAGCCCCTCTGTTTCTCGCCCCCTGTTTCAGCCCCTCTGTTTCAGCCCTTCTGTTTCTCTCCCTCTGTTTCAGCCCCTCTGTTTCAGCCCCTCTGTTTCTCGCCCCCTGTTTCAGCCCTCTGTTTCAGCCCCTCTGTTTCAGCCCCTCAGTTTCAGCCCCTCTGTTTCTCGGCCTCTGTTTCTCGCCCCCTGTTTCAGCCCCTCTGTTTCAGCCCCTCTGTTTCTAGCCCTCTGTTTCAGCCCCTCTGTTTCAGCCCCTCTGTTTCTCGCCCTCTGTTTCTCGCTCCCTGTTTCAGCCCCTCTGTTTCAGCCCCTCGGTTTCTCGCCCTCTGTTTCAGCCCCTCTGTTTCAGCCCCTCTGTTTCTCGCCCTCTGTTTCAGCCCCTCTGTTTCTCGCCCTCTGTTTCAGCCCCTCTGTTTCAGCCCCTCTGTTTCAGCCCCTCTGTTCAGCCCCTCGGATTCTCGCCCTCTGTTTCAGCCCCTCGGTTTCTCGCCCTCTGTTTCAGCGCCTCTGTTTCAGCCCCTCTCTTTCAGCCCCTCTGTTTCAGCCCCTCTGTCTCTCGCCCTCTGTTTCAGCACCTCTGTTTCTCGCTCCCTGTTTCAGCCCCTCTGATTCAGCCCCTCTGTTTCTCGCCCCCTGTTTCAGCCCCTCTGTTTCAGCCCCTCTGTTTCTCGCCCTCTGTTTCAACCCCTCGGTTTCTCGCCCTCTGTTTTAGCCCTTCTGTTTCAGCCCCTCTGTTTCAGCCCCTCTGTTTCAGCCCCTCTGTTTCTCACCCTCTGTTTCAGCCCCTCGGTTTCTCGCCCTCTGTTTCAGCCCCTCTGTTTCAGCCCCTCTGATTCAGCCCCAATGTTTCTCGCCCCTGTTTCAACCCCTCTGTTTCAGCCCTTCTGTTTCTCGCCCTCTGTTTCAGCCCCTCTGTTTCAGCCCCTCTGTTTCACGCCCCCTGTTTCAGCCCCTCTGTTTCAGCCCCTCTGTTTCAGCCCCTCTGTTTCAGCCCCTCTGTTTCTCGCCCTCTGTTTCAGCCCCTCTGTTTCTCGCCCCCTATTTCAGCCCCTCTGTTTCAGCCCCTCTGTTTCTCGCCCTCTGTTTCAGCCCCTCTGTTTCTCGCCCTCTGTTTCTCGCCCTCTGTTTCAGCCCCTCTATTTCAGCCCCTCTGTTTCAGCCACTCTGTTTCAGCCCCTCGGATTCTCGCCCTCTGTTTCAGCCCCTCTGTTTCTCGCCCTCTGTTTCAGCCCCTCTGTTTCAGCCCCTCTGTTTCTCGCCCTCTGTTTCAGCCCCTCTGTTTCAGCCCCTCTGATTCAGCCCCTCTGTTTCTCGCCCCTGTTTCAACCCCTCTGTTTCAGCCCTTCTGTTTCTCGCCCTCTGTTTCAGCCCCTCTGTTTCAGCCCCTTTGATTTTCGCCCCCTGTTTCAGCCCCTCTGTTTCAGCCCCTCTGTTTCAGCCCCTCTGTTTCAGCCCCTCTGTTTCTCGCCCTCTGTTTCAGCCCCTCTGTTTCTCGCCCCCTGTTTCAGCCCCTCTGTTTCAGCCCCTCTGTTTCTCGCCCTCTGTTTCAGCCCCTCTGTTTCTCACCCTCTGTTTCTCGCCCTCTGTTTCAGCCCCTCTATTTCAGACCCTCTGTTTCAGCCACACTGTTTCAGCCCCTCGGTTTCTCGCCCTCTGTTTCAGCCCCTCTGTTTCTCGCCCTCTGTTTCAGCGCCTCTGTTTCAGCCCCACTGTTTCTCGCCCTCTGTTTCTCGCCTTCTGTTTCAGCCCCTCTGTTTCAGCACCTTTGTTTCAGCCCCTCTTTTTCAGCCCCTCGGTTTCTCGCCCTCTGTTTCAGCCCCTCTGTTTCTCGCCCTCTTTTTCAGCCCCTCTGTTTCAGCCCCTCTGTTTCAGCCCCTCTGTTTCTCGCCCTCTGTTTCAGCCCCTCTGTTTCAGCCCCTCTGTTTCAGCCCCTCTGTTTCAGCCCCTCTGTTTCTCGCCCCCTGTTTCAGCCCCTCTGATTCAGCCCCTCTGTTTCTCGCCCCCTGTTTCATCCCTCTGTTTCAGCCCCTCTGTTTCTCGCCCTCTGTTTCAACCCCTCGGTTTCTCGCCCTCTGTTTTAGCCCCTCTGTTTAAGCCCCTCTGTTTCAGCCCCTCTGTTTCAGCCCCTCTGTTTCTCACCCTCTGTTTCAGCCCCTCTGTTTCAGTCCCTCTGTTTCAGCCCCTCTGTTTCAGCCCCTCTGTTTCTCGCCCTCTGTTTCAGCCCCTCTGTTTCAGCCCCTCTGTTTCTCGCCCCCTGTTTCAGCCCCTCTGTTTCAGCCCCTCTGTTTCAGCCCCTCTGTTTCAGCCCCTCTGTTTCTAGCCCTCTGTTTCAGCCCCTCTGTTTCAGCCCCTCTGTTTCTCGCCCTCTGTTTCTCGCCCCCTGTTTCAGCCCCTCTGTTTCAGCCCCTCGGTTTCTCGCCCTCTGTTTCAGCCCCTCTGTTTCAGCCCCTCTGTTTCTCGCCCTCTGTTTCAGCCCCTCTGTTTCTCGCCCTCTGTTTCAGCCCCTCTGTTTCAGCCCCTCTGTTTCAGCCCCTCTTTTCAGCCCCTCGGTTTCTCGCCCTCTGTTTCAGCCCCTCGGTTTCTCGCCCTCTGTTTCAGCCCCTCTGTTTCAGCCACTCTGTTTCAGCCCCTCTGTTTCTCGCCCTCTGTTTCAGCCCCTCTGTTTCAGCCCCTCTGTTTCTCGCCCTCTGTTTCAGCCCCTCTGTTTCTCACCCTCTGTTTCAGCCCCTCTGTTTCAGCCCCTCTGTTTCTCGCCCCCTGTTTCAGCCCCTCTGTTTCAGCCCCTCTGTTTCTCGCCCTCTGTTTCAGCCCCTCTGTTTCTCGCCCTCTGTTTCTCGCCCTCTGTTTCAGCCCCTCTGTTTCAGCCCCTCTGTTCCAGCCCCTCTGTTTCAGCCCCTCTGCTTCAGCCCCTCTGTTTCAGCCCCTCTGTTTCAGCCCCTCTGTTTCAGCCCCTCTATTTCAGCCCCTCTGTTTCTCGCCCTCTGTTTCTCGCCCCCTGTTTCAGCCCCACTGTTTCAGCCCCTCGGTTTCTCGCACTCTGTTTCATCCCCTCTGTTTCAGCCCCTTTGTTTCAGCCCCTCTGTTTCAGCCCCTCTGTTTCTCGCCCTCTGTTTCAGCCCCTCTGTTTCAGCCCCACTGTTTCAGCCCCTCTGTTTCTCGCCCTCTGTTTCAGCCCCTCTGTTTCAGCCCCTCTTTTTCTCGCCCTCTGTTTCAGCCCCTCTGTTTCAGCCCCTCTGTTTCAGCCCCTCTGTTTCTCGCCCTCTGTTTCAGCCCCTCGGTTTCTCGCCCTCTGTTTCAGCGCCTCTGTTTCAGCCCCTCTGTTTCAGCCCCTTTGTTTCAGCCCCTCTGTCTCTCGCCCTCAGTTTCAGCCCCTCTGTTTCTCGCCCCCTGTTTCAGCCCCTCTGTTTCAGCCCTTCTGTTTCTCGCCCTCTGTTTCAGCCCCTCTGTTTCAGCCCCTCTGTTTCTCGCCCCCTGTTTCAGCCCCTCTGTGTCAGCCCCTCTGTTTCAGCCCCTCTGTTTCAGCCCCTCTGTTTCTCGCCCTCTGTTTCAGCCCCTCTGTTTCTCGCCCCCTGTTTCAGCCCCTCTGTTTCAGCCCCTCTGTTTCTCGCCATCTGTTTCAGCCCCTCTGTTTCTCGCCCTCTGTTTCTCGCCCTCTGTTTCAGCCCCTCTGTTTCAGCCCCTCTGTTTCAGCCCCTCTGTTTCAGCCCCTCGGTTTCTCGCCCTCTGTTTCAGCCCCTCTGTTTCTCGCCCTCTGTTTCAGCCCTTCTGTTTCAACCCCTCTGTTTCAGCCCCTCTGTTTCTCGCCCTCTGTTTCTCGCCCTCTGTTTCTCGCCTTCTGTTTCTGCCCCTCTGTTTCAGCACCTCTGTTTCAGCCCCTCGGTTTCTCGCCCTCTGTTTCAGCCCCTCTGTTTCTCGCCCTCAGTTTCAGCCCCTCTGTTTCTCGCCCTCTGTTTCAGCCCCTCTGTTTCTCGCCCTCTGTTTCAGCCCCTCTGTTTCAGCCTCTCTGTTTCAGCCGCACTGTTTCAGCCCCTCTGTTTCTCGCCCCCTGCTTCAGCCCCTCTGTTTCTCGCCCTCTGTTTCAACCCCTCGGTTTCTCGCCCTCTGTTTTAGCCCCTCTGTTTCAGCCCCTCTGTTTCAGCCCCTCTGTTTCAGCCCCTCTGTTTCTCACCCTCTGTTTCAGCCCCTCGGTTTCTCGCCCTCTTTTTCAGCACCTCTGTTTCAGCCCCTCTGTTTCAGCCCCTCTGTTTCTCGCCCCCTGTTTCAGCCCCTCTGTTTCAGACCCTCTGTTTCAGCCCCTCTGTTTCACCCCTTCTGTTTCTCGCCCTCTGTTTCAGCCACTCTTTTTCAGCCCCTCTGTTTCAGCCCCTCTGTTTCAGCCCCTCTGTTTCAGGCCCTCTGTTTCAGCCCCACTGTTTCAGCCCCTCTGTTTCTCGCCCTCTGTTTCCGCCCCTCTGTTTCTCGCCCCCGTTTCTCGCCCCCTGTTTCAGCCCCTCTCTTTCAGCCCCTCTGTTTCTCGCCCCATGTTTCAGCCAATCTGTTTCAGCCCCTCTGTTTCTCGCCCCCTGTTTCAGCCCCTCTGTTTCAGCCCCTCGGTTTCTCGCCCTCTGTTTCTCGCCCTCTGTTTCAGCCCCTCTGTTTCAGCCCCTCTGTTTCAGCCCCTCTGTTTCTCGCCCTCTGTTTCAGCCCCTCTGTTTCAGCCCCTCTTTTTCAGCCCCTCTGTTTCAGCCCCTCGGTTTCTCGCCCTCTGTTTCTCGCCCCCTGTTTCAGCCCCTCTGTTTCAGCCCCTCTGTTTCTCGCCCTCTGTTTCAGCCCCTCTGTTTCAGCCCCTCTGTTTCTCGCCCTCTGTTTCTCGCCCTCTGTTTCTCGCCCCTCGGTTTCTCGCCCTCTGTTTCAGCCCCTCTGTTTCTCGCCCTCTTTTTCAGCCCCTCTGTTTCAGCCCCTCTGTTTCAGCCCCTCTGTTTCTCGCCCTCTGTTTCAGCCCCTCTGTTTCAGCCCCTCTGTTTCAGCCCCTCTGTTTCAGCCCCTCTGTTTCTCGCCCCCTGTTTCAGCCCCTCTGATTCAGCCCCTCTGTTTCTCGCCCCCTGTTTCATCCCTCTGTTTCAGCCCCTCTGTTTCTCGCCCTCTGTTTCAACCCCTCGGTTTCTCGCCCTCTGTTTTAGCCCCTCTGTTTAAGCCCCTCTGTTTCAGCCCCTCTGTTTCAGCCCCTCTGTTTCTCACCCTCTGTTTCAGCCCCTCTGTTTCAGTCCCTCTGTTTCAGCCCCTCTGTTTCAGCCCCTCTGTTTCTCGCCCTCTGTTTCAGCCCCTCTTTTTCAGCCCCTCTGTTTCTCGCCCCCTGTTTCAGCCCCTCTGTTTCAGCCCCTCTGTTTCAGCCCCTCTGTTTCAGCCCCTCTGTTTCTAGCCCTCTGTTTCAGCCCCTCTGTTTCAGCCCCTCTGTTTCTCGCCCTCTGTTTCTCGCCCCCTGTTTCAGCCCCTCTGTTTCAGCCCCTCGGTTTCTCGCCCTCTGTTTCAGCCCCTCTGTTTCAGCCCCTCTGTTTCTCGCCCTCTGTTTCAGCCCCTCTGTTTCTCGCCCTCTGTTTCAGCCCCTCTGTTTCAGCCCCTCTGTTTCAGCCCCTCTTTTCAGCCCCTCGGTTTCTCGCCCTCTGTTTCAGCCCCTCTGTTTCTCGCCCTCTGTTTCTCGCCCTCTGTTTCAGCCCCTCTGTTTCAGCCCCTCTGTTTCAGCCCCTCTGTTTCAGCCCCTCGGTTTCTCGCCCTCTGTTTCAGCCCCTCTGTTTCTCGCCCTCTGTTTCAGCCCTTCTGTTTCAACCCCTCTGTTTCAGCCCCTCTGTTTCTCGCCCTCTGTTTCTCGCCCTCTGTTTCTCGCCTTCTGTTTCTGCCCCTCTGTTTCAGCACCTCTGTTTCAGCCCCTCGGTTTCTCGCCCTCTGTTTCAGCCCCTCTGTTTCTCGCCCTCAGTTTCAGCCCCTCTGTTTCTCGCCCTCTGTTTCAGCCCCTCTGTTTCTCGCCCTCTGTTTCAGCCCCTCTGTTTCAGCCTCTCTGTTTCAGCCGCACTGTTTCAGCCCCTCTGTTTCTCGCCCCCTGCTTCAGCCCCTCTGTTTCTCGCCCTCTGTTTCAACCCCTCGGTTTCTCGCCCTCTGTTTTAGCCCCTCTGTTTCAGCCCCTCTGTTTCAGCCCCTCTGTTTCAGCCCCTCTGTTTCTCACCCTCTGTTTCAGCCCCTCGGTTTCTCGCCCTCTTTTTCAGCACCTCTGTTTCAGCCCCTCTGTTTCAGCCCCTCTGTTTCTCGCCCCCTGTTTCAGCCCCTCTGTTTCAGACCCTCTGTTTCAGCCCCTCTGTTTCACCCCTTCTGTTTCTCGCCCTCTGTTTCAGCCACTCTTTTTCAGCCCCTCTGTTTCAGCCCCTCTGTTTCAGCCCCTCTGTTTCAGGCCCTCTGTTTCAGCCCCACTGTTTCAGCCCCTCTGTTTCTCGCCCTCTGTTTCCGCCCCTCTGTTTCTCGCCCCCGTTTCTCGCCCCCTGTTTCAGCCCCTCTCTTTCAGCCCCTCTGTTTCTCGCCCCATGTTTCAGCCAATCTGTTTCAGCCCCTCTGTTTCTCGCCCCCTGTTTCAGCCCCTCTGTTTCAGCCCCTCGGTTTCTCGCCCTCTGTTTCTCGCCCTCTGTTTCAGCCCCTCTGTTTCAGCCCCTCTGTTTCAGCCCCTCTGTTTCTCGCCCTCTGTTTCAGCCCCTCTGTTTCAGCCCCTCTTTTTCAGCCCCTCTGTTTCAGCCCCTCGGTTTCTCGCCCTCTGTTTCTCGCCCCCTGTTTCAGCCCCTCTGTTTCAGCCCCTCTGTTTCTCGCCCTCTGTTTCAGCCCCTCTGTTTCAGCCCCTCTGTTTCTCGCCCTCTGTTTCTCGCCCTCTGTTTCTCGCCCCTCGGTTTCTCGCCCTCTGTTTCAGCCCCTCTGTTTCTCGCCCTCTTTTTCAGCCCCTCTGTTTCAGCCCCTCTGTTTCAGCCCCTCTGTTTCTCGCCCTCTGTTTCAGCCCCTCTGTTTCAGCCCCTCTGTTTCAGCCCCTCTGTTTCAGCCCCTCTGTTTCTCGCCCCCTGTTTCAGCCCCTCTGATTCAGCCCCTCTGTTTCTCGCCCCCTGTTTCATCCCTCTGTTTCAGCCCCTCTGTTTCTCGCCCTCTGTTTCAACCCCTCGGTTTCTCGCCCTCTGTTTTAGCCCCTCTGTTTAAGCCCCTCTGTTTCAGCCCCTCTGTTTCAGCCCCTCTGTTTCTCACCCTCTGTTTCAGCCCCTCTGTTTCAGTCCCTCTGTTTCAGCCCCTCTGTTTCAGCCCCTCTGTTTCTCGCCCTCTGTTTCAGCCCCTCTGTTTCAGCCCCTCTGTTTCTCGCCCCCTGTTTCAGCCCCTCTGTTTCAGCCCCTCTGTTTCAGCCCCTCTGTTTCAGCCCCTCTGTTTCTAGCCCTCTGTTTCAGCCCCTCTGTTTCAGCCCCTCTGTTTCTCGCCCTCTGTTTCTCGCCCCCTGTTTCAGCCCCTCTGTTTCAGCCCCTCGGTTTCTCGCCCTCTGTTTCAGCCCCTCTGTTTCAGCCCCTCTGTTTCTCGCCCTCTGTTTCA
The DNA here is from genome assembly GCF_047496795.1 of Chiloscyllium punctatum. Lineage (NCBI taxonomy): Eukaryota > Metazoa > Chordata > Chondrichthyes > Orectolobiformes > Hemiscylliidae > Chiloscyllium > Chiloscyllium punctatum. Next base: position 298,490 of record NW_027309896.1, on the reverse strand, counting down.
GCCCCTCTGTTTCTCGCCCTCTGTTTCAGCCCCTCTGTTTCAGCCCCTCTGTTTCAGCCCCTCTTTTCAGCCCCTCGGTTTCTCGCCCTCTGTTTCAGCCCCTCGGTTTCTCGCCCTCTGTTTCAGCCCCTCTGTTTCAGCCACTCTGTTTCAGCCCCTCTGTTTCTCGCCCTCTGTTTCAGCCCCTCTGTTTCAGCCCCTCTGTTTCTCGCCCTCTGTTTCAGCCCCTCTGTTTCTCACCCTCTGTTTCAGCCCCTCTGTTTCAGCCCCTCTGTTTCTCGCCCCCTGTTTCAGCCCCTCTGTTTCAGCCCCTCTGTTTCTCGCCCTCTGTTTCAGCCCCTCTGTTTCTCGCCCTCTGTTTCTCGCCCTCTGTTTCAGCCCCTCTGTTTCAGCCCCTCTGTTCCAGCCCCTCTGTTTCAGCCCCTCTGCTTCAGCCCCTCTGTTTCAGCCCCTCTGTTTCAGCCCCTCTGTTTCAGCCCCTCTATTTCAGCCCCTCTGTTTCTCGCCCTCTGTTTCTCGCCCCCTGTTTCAGCCCCACTGTTTCAGCCCCTCGGTTTCTCGCACTCTGTTTCATCCCCTCTGTTTCAGCCCCTTTGTTTCAGCCCCTCTGTTTCAGCCCCTCTGTTTCTCGCCCTCTGTTTCAGCCCCTCTGTTTCAGCCCCACTGTTTCAGCCCCTCTGTTTCTCGCCCTCTGTTTCAGCCCCTCTGTTTCAGCCCCTCTTTTTCTCGCCCTCTGTTTCAGCCCCTCTGTTTCAGCCCCTCTGTTTCAGCCCCTCTGTTTCTCGCCCTCTGTTTCAGCCCCTCGGTTTCTCGCCCTCTGTTTCAGCGCCTCTGTTTCAGCCCCTCTGTTTCAGCCCCTTTGTTTCAGCCCCTCTGTCTCTCGCCCTCAGTTTCAGCCCCTCTGTTTCTCGCCCCCTGTTTCAGCCCCTCTGTTTCAGCCCTTCTGTTTCTCGCCCTCTGTTTCAGCCCCTCTGTTTCAGCCCCTCTGTTTCTCGCCCCCTGTTTCAGCCCCTCTGTGTCAGCCCCTCTGTTTCAGCCCCTCTGTTTCAGCCCCTCTGTTTCTCGCCCTCTGTTTCAGCCCCTCTGTTTCTCGCCCCCTGTTTCAGCCCCTCTGTTTCAGCCCCTCTGTTTCTCGCCATCTGTTTCAGCCCCTCTGTTTCTCGCCCTCTGTTTCTCGCCCTCTGTTTCAGCCCCTCTGTTTCAGCCCCTCTGTTTCAGCCCCTCTGTTTCAGCCCCTCGGTTTCTCGCCCTCTGTTTCAGCCCCTCTGTTTCTCGCCCTCTGTTTCAGCCCTTCTGTTTCAACCCCTCTGTTTCAGCCCCTCTGTTTCTCGCCCTCTGTTTCTCGCCCTCTGTTTCTCGCCTTCTGTTTCTGCCCCTCTGTTTCAGCACCTCTGTTTCAGCCCCTCGGTTTCTCGCCCTCTGTTTCAGCCCCTCTGTTTCTCGCCCTCAGTTTCAGCCCCTCTGTTTCTCGCCCTCTGTTTCAGCCCCTCTGTTTCTCGCCCTCTGTTTCAGCCCCTCTGTTTCAGCCTCTCTGTTTCAGCCGCACTGTTTCAGCCCCTCTGTTTCTCGCCCCCTGCTTCAGCCCCTCTGTTTCTCGCCCTCTGTTTCAACCCCTCGGTTTCTCGCCCTCTGTTTTAGCCCCTCTGTTTCAGCCCCTCTGTTTCAGCCCCTCTGTTTCAGCCCCTCTGTTTCTCACCCTCTGTTTCAGCCCCTCGGTTTCTCGCCCTCTTTTTCAGCACCTCTGTTTCAGCCCCTCTGTTTCAGCCCCTCTGTTTCTCGCCCCCTGTTTCAGCCCCTCTGTTTCAGACCCTCTGTTTCAGCCCCTCTGTTTCACCCCTTCTGTTTCTCGCCCTCTGTTTCAGCCACTCTTTTTCAGCCCCTCTGTTTCAGCCCCTCTGTTTCAGCCCCTCTGTTTCAGGCCCTCTGTTTCAGCCCCACTGTTTCAGCCCCTCTGTTTCTCGCCCTCTGTTTCCGCCCCTCTGTTTCTCGCCCCCGTTTCTCGCCCCCTGTTTCAGCCCCTCTCTTTCAGCCCCTCTGTTTCTCGCCCCATGTTTCAGCCAATCTGTTTCAGCCCCTCTGTTTCTCGCCCCCTGTTTCAGCCCCTCTGTTTCAGCCCCTCGGTTTCTCGCCCTCTGTTTCTCGCCCTCTGTTTCAGCCCCTCTGTTTCAGCCCCTCTGTTTCAGCCCCTCTGTTTCTCGCCCTCTGTTTCAGCCCCTCTGTTTCAGCCCCTCTTTTTCAGCCCCTCTGTTTCAGCCCCTCGGTTTCTCGCCCTCTGTTTCTCGCCCCCTGTTTCAGCCCCTCTGTTTCAGCCCCTCTGTTTCTCGCCCTCTGTTTCAGCCCCTCTGTTTCAGCCCCTCTGTTTCTCGCCCTCTGTTTCTCGCCCTCTGTTTCTCGCCCTCTGTTTCAGCCCCTCTGTTTCTCACCCTCTGTTTCAGCCCCTCTGTTTCAGCCTCTCTGTTTCAGTCCCTCTGTTTCTCGCCCTCTGTTTCAGCCCCTCGGATTCTCGCCCTCTGTTTCAGCCCCTCTGTTTCTCACCCTCTGTTTCAGCCCCTCTGTTTCAGCCCCTCTGTTTCAGCCCCTCTTTTTCTCACCCTCTCTTTCAGCCCATCTGTTTCAGCCCCTCTGTTTCTCGCCCCCTGTTTCAGCCCCTCTGTTTCAGCCCCTCTGATTCAGCCCCTCTGTTTCTCGCCCCCTGTTTCAGCCCCTCTGTTTCTCACCCTCTGTTTCAGCCCCTCGGTTTCTCGCCCTCTGTTTCAGCCCCTCTGTTTCAGCCCCTCTGTTTCAGCCCCTCTGTTTCTCGCCCCCTGTTTCAGCCCCTCTGTTTCAGCCCCTCTGTTTCAGCCCCTCTGTTTCAGCCCTTCTGTTTCTCGCCCTCTGTTTCAGCCCCTCTGTTTCAGCCCCTCTGTTTCTCGCCCCCTCTTTCAGCCCCTCTGTTTCAGCCCCTCTGTTTCAGCCCCTCTGTTTCTCGCCCTCTGTTTCAGCCCCTCTGTTTCAGCCCCACTGTTTCAGCCCCTCTGTTTCTCGCCCTCTGTTTCCGCCCCTCTGTTTCTCGCCCCCGTTTCTCGCCCCCTGTTTCAGCCCCTCTCTTTCAGCCCCTCTGTTTCTCGCCCCATGTTTCAGCCCCTCTGTTTCAGCCCCTCTGTTTCTCGCCCCCTGTTTCAGCCCCTCTGTTTCAGCCCCTCGGTTTCTCGCCCTCTGTTTCTCGCCCTCTGTTTCAGCCCCTCTGTTTCAGCCCCTCTGTTTCAGCCCCTCTGTTTCTCGCCCTCTGTTTCAGCCCCTCTGTTTCAGCCCCTCTTTTTCAGCCCCTCTGTTTCAGCCCCTCGGTTTCTCGCCCTCTGTTTCTCGCCCCCTGTTTCAGCCCCTCTGTTTCAGCCCCTCTGTTTCTCGCCCTCTGTTTCAGCCCCTCTGTTTCAGCCCCTCTGTTTCTCGCCCTCTGTTTCTCGCCCTCTGTTTCTCGCCCTCTGTTTCAGCCCCTCTGTTTCTCACCCTCTGTTTCAGCCCCTCTGTTTCAGCCTCTCTGTTTCAGTCCCTCTGTTTCTCGCCCTCTGTTTCAGCCCCTCGGATTCTCGCCCTCTGTTTCAGCCCCTCTGTTTCTCACCCTCTGTTTCAGCCCCTCTGTTTCAGCCCCTCTGTTTCAGCCCCTCTTTTTCTCGCCCTCTCTTTCAGCCCATCTGTTTCAGCCCCTCTGTTTCTCGCCCCCTGTTTCAGCCCCTCTGTTTCAGCCCCTCTGATTCAGCCCCTCTGTTTCTCGCCCCCTGTTTCAGCCCCTCTGTTTCTCACCCTCTGTTTCAGCCCCTCGGTTTCTCGCCCTCTGTTTCAGCCCCTCTGTTTCAGCCCCTCTGTTTCAGCCCCTCTGTTTCTCGCCCCCTGTTTCAGCCCCTCTGTTTCAGCCCCTCTGTTTCAGCCCCTCTGTTTCAGCCCTTCTGTTTCTCGCCCTCTGTTTCAGCCCCTCTGTTTCAGCCCCTCTGTTTCTCGCCCCCTCTTTCAGCCCCTCTGTTTCAGCCCCTCTGTTTCAGCCCCTCTGTTTCTCGCCCTCTGTTTCAGCCCCTCTGTTTCTCGCCCCCTGTTTCAGCCCCTCTGTTTCTCGCCATCTGTTTCAGCCCCTCTGTTTCTCGCCCTCTGTTTCTCGCCCTCTGTTTCAGCCCCTCTGTTTCAGGCCCTCTGTTTCAGCCCCTCTGTTTCACCCCTCGGTTTCACACCCTCTGTTTCAGCCCCACTGTTTCAGCCCTTCTGTTTCTCGCCCTCTGTTTCAGCCCCTCTGTTTCAGCCCCTCTGTTTCTCGCCCTCTGTTTCTCGCCCCCTGTTTCAGCCCCTCTGTTTCAGCCCCTCTGTTTCAGCCCCTCTGTTTCAGCCCCTCTGTTTCTCGCCCCCTGTTTCAGCCCCTCTGTTTCAGCCCCTCTGTTTCAGTCCCTCTGTTTCTCGCCCTCTGTTTCAGCCCCTCTGTTTCTCCCCCACTGTTTCAGCCCCTCTGTTTCAGCCCCTATGTTTCTCGCCCTCTGTTTCAGCCCTTCTGTTTCTCGCCCTCTGTTTCTCGCCCTCAGTTTCAGCCCCTCTGTTTCAGCCCCTCTATTTCAGCCACTCTGTTTCAGCCCCTCTGTTTCTCGCCCTCTGTTTCAGCCCCTCTGTTTCTCGCCCTCTGTTTCAGCCCCTCTGTTTCTCGCCCTCTGTTTCTCGCCCCCTGTTTCAGCCCCTCTGTTTCAGCCCCTCTGTTTCAGCCCCTATGTTTCTCGCCCCCTGTTTCAGCCCCTCTGTTTCAGCCCCTCTGTTTCAGCCCCTCTGTTTCTCGCCCTCTGTTTCAGCCCCTCTGTTTCTCGCCCACTGTTTCAGCCCCTCTGTTTCAGCCCTTCTGTTTCTCGCCCTCTGATTTTCGCCCTCAGTTTCAGCCCCTCTGTTTCAGCCCCTCTATTTCAGCCACTCTGTTTCAGCACCTCGGTTTCTCGCCCTCTGTTTCAGCCCCTCTGTTTCTCGCCCCCTGTTTCTCGCCCTCTGTTTCAGCCCCTCTGTTTCTCGCCCTCTGTTTCAGCCCCTCTGTTTCTCACCCTCTGTTTCAGCCCCTCTGTTTCAGCCCCTCTGTTTCTCGCCCTCTGTTTCAGCCCCTCGGATTCTCGCCCTCTGTTTCAGCCCCTCTGTTTCAGCCCCTCTGTTTCTCGCCCTCTGTTTCAGCCCCTCTGTTTCAGCCCCTCTGTTTCAGCCCCTCTGTTTCTCGCCCTCTGTTTCAGCCCCTCTGTTTCAGCCCCTCTTTTTCTCGCCCTCTCTTTCAGCCCCTCTGTTTCTCGCCCTCTGTTTCAGCCCCTCTGTTTCAGCCCCTCTTTTTCTCGCCCTCTGTTTCAGCCCCACTGTTTCAGCCCCTCTGTTTCTCGCCCTCTGATTCAGCCCCTCTGTTTCAGCCCCTCTTTTTCTCGCCCTCTGTTTCAGCCCCTCTGTTTCAGCCCCTCTGTTTCAGCCCCTCTGTTTCTCGCACTCTGTTTCAGCCCCTCGGTTTCTCGCCCTCTGTTTCAGCGCCTCTGTTTCAGCCCCTCTGTTTCAGCCCCTCTGTTTCAGCCCCTCTGTCTCTCGCCCTCTGTTTCAGCCCCTCTGTTTCTCGCTCCCTGTTTCAGCCCCTCTGATTCAGCCCCTCTGTTTCTCGCCCCCTGTTTCAGCCCCTCTGTTTAAGCCCCTCTGTTTCTCGCCCTCTGTTACAACCCCTCGGTTTCTCGCCCTCTGTTTTAGCCCCTCTGTTTCAGCCCCTCTGTTTCAGCCCCTCTGATTCAGCCCCTCTGTTTCTCGCCCCCTGTTTCAGCCCCTCTGTTTCAGCCCTTCTGTTTCTCGCCCTCTGTTTCAGCCCCTCTGTTTCAGCCCCTCTGTTTCTCGCCCCCCGTTTCAGCCCCTCTGTTTCAGCCCCTCTGTTTCAGCCCCTCTGTTTCTCGCCCTCTGTTTTAGCCCCTCTGTTTCTCGCCCCCTGTTTCAGCCCCTCTGTTTCTCGCCCTCTGTTTCAGCCCCTCTGTTTCTCGCCCTCTGTTTCTCGCCCTATGTTTCAGCCCCTCTATTTCAGCCCCTCTGTTTCAGCCACTCTGTTTCAGCCCCTCTGTTTCTCGCCCTCTGTTTCAGCCCCTCTGTTTTTCGCCCTCTGTTTCAGCTCTTCTGTTTCAGCCCCTCTGTTTAAGCCCCTCTGTTTCTCGCCCTCTGTTTCAGCCCCTCTGTTTCAGCACCTCTGTATCAGCCCCTCTTTTTCAGCCCCTCGGTTTTTCGCCCTCTGTTTCAGCCCCTCTGTTTCTCGCCCTCTTTTTCAGCCCCTCGGTTTCTCGCCCTCTGTTTCAGCCCCTCTGTTTCTCGCCCTCTGTTTCAGCCCCTCTGTTTCAGCCCCTCTGTTTCAGCCCCTCTGTTTCTCGCCCCCTGTTTCAGCCCCTCTGTTTCAGCCCCTCTGTTTCTCGCCCCCTGTTTCAGCCCCTCTGTTTCAGCCCCTCTGTTTCTCGCCCTCTGTTTCAACCCCTCGGTTTCTCGCCCTCTGTTTTAGACCCTCTGTTTTAGCCCCTCTGTTTCAGCCCCTCTGTTTCAGCCCCTCTGTTTCTCACCCTCTGTTTCAGCCCCTCGGTTTCAGCCCCTCTGTTTCAGCCCCTCTGTTTCTCGCCCTCTGTTTCAGCCCCTCTGTTTCAGCCCCACTGTTTCAGCCCCTCTGTTTCTCGCCCTCTGTTTCCGCCCCTCTGTTTCTCGCCCCCGTTTCTCGCCCCCTGTTTCAGCCCCTCTCTTTCAGCCCCTCTGTTTCTCGCCCCATGTTTCAGCCCCTCTGTTTCAGCCCCTCTGTTTCTCGCCCCCTGTTTCAGCCCCTCTGTTTCAGCCCCTCGGTTTCTCGCCCTCTGTTTCTCGCCCTCTGTTTCAGCCCCTCTGTTTCAGCCCCTCTGTTTCAGCCCCTCTGTTTCTCGCCCTCTGTTTCAGCCCCTCTGTTTCAGCCCCTCTTTTTCAGCCCCTCTGTTTCAGCCCCTCGGTTTCTCGCCCTCTGTTTCTCGCCCCCTGTTTCAGCCCCTCTGTTTCAGCCCCTCTGTTTCTCGCCCTCTGTTTCAGCCCCTCTGTTTCAGCCCCTCTGTTTCTCGCCCTCTGTTTCTCGCCCTCTGTTTCTCGCCCTCTGTTTCAGCCCCTCTGTTTCTCACCCTCTGTTTCAGCCCCTCTGTTTCAGCCTCTCTGTTTCAGTCCCTCTGTTTCTCGCCCTCTGTTTCAGCCCCTCGGATTCTCGCCCTCTGTTTCAGCCCCTCTGTTTCTCACCCTCTGTTTCAGCCCCTCTGTTTCAGCCCCTCTGTTTCAGCCCCTCTTTTTCTCGCCCTCTCTTTCAGCCCATCTGTTTCAGCCCCTCTGTTTCTCGCCCCCTGTTTCAGCCCCTCTGTTTCAGCCCCTCTGATTCAGCCCCTCTGTTTCTCGCCCCCTGTTTCAGCCCCTCTGTTTCTCACCCTCTGTTTCAGCCCCTCGGTTTCTCGCCCTCTGTTTCAGCCCCTCTGTTTCAGCCCCTCTGTTTCAGCCCCTCTGTTTCTCGCCCCCTGTTTCAGCCCCTCTGTTTCAGCCCCTCTGTTTCAGCCCCTCTGTTTCAGCCCTTCTGTTTCTCGCCCTCTGTTTCAGCCCCTCTGTTTCAGCCCCTCTGTTTCTCGCCCCCTCTTTCAGCCCCTCTGTTTCAGCCCCTCTGTTTCAGCCCCTCTGTTTCTCGCCCTCTGTTTCAGCCCCTCTGTTTCTCGCCCCCTGTTTCAGCCCCTCTGTTTCTCGCCATCTGTTTCAGCCCCTCTGTTTCTCGCCCTCTGTTTCTCGCCCTCTGTTTCAGCCCCTCTGTTTCAGGCCCTCTGTTTCAGCCCCTCTGTTTCACCCCTCGGTTTCACACCCTCTGTTTCAGCCCCACTGTTTCAGCCCTTCTGTTTCTCGCCCTCTGTTTCAGCCCCTCTGTTTCAGCCCCTCTGTTTCTCGCCCTCTGTTTCTCGCCCCCTGTTTCAGCCCCTCTGTTTCAGCCCCTCTGTTTCAGCCCCTCTGTTTCAGCCCCTCTGTTTCTCGCCCCCTGTTTCAGCCCCTCTGTTTCAGCCCCTCTGTTTCAGTCCCTCTGTTTCTCGCCCTCTGTTTCAGCCCCTCTGTTTCTCCCCCACTGTTTCAGCCCCTCTGTTTCAGCCCCTATGTTTCTCGCCCTCTGTTTCAGCCCTTCTGTTTCTCGCCCTCTGTTTCTCGCCCTCAGTTTCAGCCCCTCTGTTTCAGCCCCTCTATTTCAGCCACTCTGTTTCAGCCCCTCTGTTTCTCGCCCTCTGTTTCAGCCCCTCTGTTTCTCGCCCTCTGTTTCAGCCCCTCTGTTTCTCGCCCTCTGTTTCTCGCCCCCTGTTTCAGCCCCTCTGTTTCAGCCCCTCTGTTTCAGCCCCTATGTTTCTCGCCCCCTGTTTCAGCCCCTCTGTTTCAGCCCCTCTGTTTCAGCCCCTCTGTTTCTCGCCCTCTGTTTCAGCCCCTCTGTTTCTCGCCCACTGTTTCAGCCCCTCTGTTTCAGCCCTTCTGTTTCTCGCCCTCTGATTTTCGCCCTCAGTTTCAGCCCCTCTGTTTCAGCCCCTCTATTTCAGCCACTCTGTTTCAGCACCTCGGTTTCTCGCCCTCTGTTTCAGCCCCTCTGTTTCTCGCCCCCTGTTTCTCGCCCTCTGTTTCAGCCCCTCTGTTTCTCGCCCTCTGTTTCAGCCCCTCTGTTTCTCACCCTCTGTTTCAGCCCCTCTGTTTCAGCCCCTCTGTTTCTCGCCCTCTGTTTCAGCCCCTCGGATTCTCGCCCTCTGTTTCAGCCCCTCTGTTTCAGCCCCTCTGTTTCTCGCCCTCTGTTTCAGCCCCTCTGTTTCAGCCCCTCTGTTTCAGCCCCTCTGTTTCTCGCCCTCTGTTTCAGCCCCTCTGTTTCAGCCCCTCTTTTTCTCGCCCTCTCTTTCAGCCCCTCTGTTTCTCGCCCTCTGTTTCAGCCCCTCTGTTTCAGCCCCTCTTTTTCTCGCCCTCTGTTTCAGCCCCACTGTTTCAGCCCCTCTGTTTCTCGCCCTCTGATTCAGCCCCTCTGTTTCAGCCCCTCTTTTTCTCGCCCTCTGTTTCAGCCCCTCTGTTTCAGCCCCTCTGTTTCAGCCCCTCTGTTTCTCGCACTCTGTTTCAGCCCCTCGGTTTCTCGCCCTCTGTTTCAGCGCCTCTGTTTCAGCCCCTCTGTTTCAGCCCCTCTGTTTCAGCCCCTCTGTCTCTCGCCCTCTGTTTCAGCCCCTCTGTTTCTCGCTCCCTGTTTCAGCCCCTCTGATTCAGCCCCTCTGTTTCTCGCCCCCTGTTTCAGCCCCTCTGTTTAAGCCCCTCTGTTTCTCGCCCTCTGTTACAACCCCTCGGTTTCTCGCCCTCTGTTTTAGCCCCTCTGTTTCAGCCCCTCTGTTTCAGCCCCTCTGATTCAGCCCCTCTGTTTCTCGCCCCCTGTTTCAGCCCCTCTGTTTCAGCCCTTCTGTTTCTCGCCCTCTGTTTCAGCCCCTCTGTTTCAGCCCCTCTGTTTCTCGCCCCCCGTTTCAGCCCCTCTGTTTCAGCCCCTCTGTTTCAGCCCCTCTGTTTCTCGCCCTCTGTTTTAGCCCCTCTGTTTCTCGCCCCCTGTTTCAGCCCCTCTGTTTCTCGCCCTCTGTTTCAGCCCCTCTGTTTCTCGCCCTCTGTTTCTCGCCCTATGTTTCAGCCCCTCTATTTCAGCCCCTCTGTTTCAGCCACTCTGTTTCAGCCCCTCTGTTTCTCGCCCTCTGTTTCAGCCCCTCTGTTTTTCGCCCTCTGTTTCAGCTCTTCTGTTTCAGCCCCTCTGTTTAAGCCCCTCTGTTTCTCGCCCTCTGTTTCAGCCCCTCTGTTTCAGCACCTCTGTATCAGCCCCTCTTTTTCAGCCCCTCGGTTTTTCGCCCTCTGTTTCAGCCCCTCTGTTTCTCGCCCTCTTTTTCAGCCCCTCGGTTTCTCGCCCTCTGTTTCAGCCCCTCTGTTTCTCGCCCTCTGTTTCAGCCCCTCTGTTTCAGCCCCTCTGTTTCAGCCCCTCTGTTTCTCGCCCCCTGTTTCAGCCCCTCTGTTTCAGCCCCTCTGTTTCTCGCCCCCTGTTTCAGCCCCTCTGTTTCAGCCCCTCTGTTTCTCGCCCTCTGTTTCAACCCCTCGGTTTCTCGCCCTCTGTTTTAGACCCTCTGTTTTAGCCCCTCTGTTTCAGCCCCTCTGTTTCAGCCCCTCTGTTTCTCACCCTCTGTTTCAGCCCCTCGGTTTCTCACCCTCTTTTTCAGCCCCTCTGTTTCAGCCCCTCTGTTTCAGCCCCTCTGTTTCAGCCCCTCTTTTTCTCGCCCTCTGTTTCAGCCCCACTGTTTCAGCCCCTCTGTTTCTCGCCCTCTGTTTCAGCCCCTCTGTTTCAGCCCCTCTTTTTCTCGCCCTCTGTTTCAGCCCCTCTGTTTCAGCCCCTCTGTTTCAGCCCCTCTGTTTCTCGCCCTCTGTTTCAGCCCCTCGGTTTCAGCCCCTCTGTTTCTCGCCCTCTGTTTCAGCCCCTCTTTTTCTCGCCCTCTGTTTCAGCGCCTCTGTTTCAGCGCCTCTGTTTCAGCCCCTCTGTTTCAGCCCCTCTGTCTCTCGCCCTCTGTTTCAGCCCCTCTGTTTCTCGCTCCCTGTTTCAGCCCCTCTGATTCAGCCCCTCTGTTTCTCGCCCCCTGTTTCAGCCCCTCTGTTTCAGCCCCTCTGTTTCTCACCCTCTGTTTCAACCCCTCGGTTTCTCGCCCTCTGTTTTAGCCCCTCTGTTTCAGCCCCTCTGTTTCAGCCCCTCTGTTTCAGCCCCTCTGTTTCTCACCCTCTGTTTCAGCCCCTCGGTTTCTCGCCCTCTGTTTCAGCCCCTCTGTTTCAGCCCCTCTGATTCAGCCCCTCTGTTTCTCGCCCCCTGTTTCAGCCCCTCTGTTTCAGCCCCTCTGTTTCAGCCCCTCTGTTTCTCGCCCTCTGTTTCAGCCCCTCTGTTTCTCGCCCCCTGTTTCAGCCCCTCTGTTTCAGCCCCTCTGTTTCTCGCCCTCTGTTTCAGCCCCTCTGTTTCTCGCCCTCTGTTTCTCGCCCTCTGTTTCTCGCCCTCTGTTTCTCGCCCTCTGTTTCTCGCCCTATGTTTCTCGCCCTCTGTTTCTCGCCTTCTGCTTCAGTCCCTCTGTTTCAGCACCTCTGTATCAGCCCCTCTTTTCAGCCCCTCGGTTTCTCGCCCTCTGTTTCAGCCCCTCTGTTTCTCGCCCTCTGTTTCAGCCCCTCTGTTTCAGCCCCTCTGTTTCAGCCCCTCTGTTTCAGCCCCTCTGTTTCAGCCCCTCTGTTTCTCGCCCCCTGTTTCAGCCCCTCTGTTTCAGCCCCTCTGTTTCAGCCCCTCTGTTTCAGCCCCTCTGTTTCTAGCCCTCTTTTTCAGCCCCTCTGTTTCTCGCCCTCTGTTTCTCGCCCCCTGTTTCAGCCCCTCTGTTTCAGCCCCTCGGTTTCTCGCCCTCTGTTTCAGCCCCTCTGTTTCTCGCCCTCTGTTTCAGCCCCTCTATTTCAGCCCCTCTGTTTCAGCCCCTCTATTTCAGCCCCTCTGTTTCAGCCACTCTGTTTCAGCCCCTCGGTTTCTCGCCCTCTGTTTCAGCCCCTCTGTTTCTCGCCCTCTGTTTCAGCCCCTCTATTTCAGCCCCTCTGTTTCAGCCCCTCTTTTTCAGCCCCTCGGTTTCTCGCCCTCTGTTTCAGCCCCTCTGTTTCTCGCCCTCTTTTTCAGCCCCTCTGTTTCTCGCCCTCTGTTTCAGCCCCACTGTTTCTCGCCCTCTGTTTCAGCCCCTCTGTTTCAGCCCCTCTGTTTCAGCCCCTCTGTTTCAGCCCCTCTGTTTCTCGCCCCCTGTTTCAGCCCCTCTGATTCAGCCCCTCTGTTTCTCGCCCCCTGTTTCATCCCTCTGTTTCAGCCCCTCTGTTTCTCGCCCTCTGTTTCAACCCCTCGGTTTCTCGCCCTCTGTTTTAGCCCCTCTGTTTAAGCCCCTCTGTTTCAGCCCCTCTGTTTCAGCCCCTCTGTTTCTCACCCTCTGTTTCAGCCCCTCGGTTTCTCGCCCTCTTTTTCAGCCCCTCTGTTTCAGCACCTCTGTTTCAGCCCCTCTGTTTCTCGCCCCCTGTTTCAGCCCCTCTGTTTCAGCCCTTCTGTTTCTCGCCCTCCGTTTCAGCCCCTCTGTTTCTTGCCCCCTGTTTCAGCCCCTCTGTTTCAGCCCCTCTGTTTCAGCCCCTCTGTTTCAGCCCTTCTGTTTCTCGCCCTCTGTTTCAGCCCCTCTGTTTCAGCCCCTCTGTTTCTCGCCCCCTGTTTCAGCCCCTCTGTTTCAGCCCCTCTGTTTCAGCCCCTCAGTTTCAGCCCCTCTGTTTCTCGGCCTCTGTTTCTCGCCCCCTGTATCAGCCCCTCTGTTTCAGCCCCTCGGTTTCTCGCCCTCTGTTTCAGCCCCTCTGTTTCAGCCCCTCTGTTTCTCGCCCTCTGTTTCAGCCCCTCTGTTTCTCGCCCTCTGTTTCAGCCCCTCTGTTTCAGCCCTTCTGTTTCAGCCCCTCTGTTTCAGCCCCTCTTTTTCTCGCCCTCTCTTTCAGCCCCTCTGTTTCTGCCTCTCTGTTTCAGCCCCTATGTTTCAGCCCCTATTTTTCTCGCCCTCTGTTTCAGCCCCACTGTTTCAGCCCCTCTGTTTCTCGCCCTCTGTTTCAGCCCCTCTGTTTCAGCCCCTCTTTTTCTCGCCCTCTGTTTCAGCCCCTCTGTTTCAGCCCCTCTGTTTCTCGCCCTCTGTTTCAGCCCCTCGGTTTCTCGCCCTCTGTTTCAGCGCCTCTGTTTCAGCCCCTCTCTTTCAGCCCCTCTGTTTCAGCCCCTCTGTCTCTCGCCCTCTGTTTCAGCACCTCTGTTTCTCGCTCCCTGTTTCAGCCCCTCTGATTCAGCCCCTCTGTTTCTCGCCCCCTGTTTCAGCCCCTCTGTTTCAGCCCCTCTGTTTCTCGCCCTCTGTTTTAACCCCTCGGTTTCTCGCCCTCTGTTTTAGCCCCTCTGTTTCAGCCCCTCTGTTTCAGCCCCTCTGTTTCAGCCCCTCGGTTTCTCGCCCTCTGTTTCAGCCCCTCTGTTTCAGCCCCTCTGATTCAGCCCCTCTGTTTCTCGCCCCTGTTTCAACCCCTCTGTTTCAGCCCTTCTGTTTCTCGCCCTCTGTTTCAGCCCCTCTGTTTCAGCCCCTCTGTTTCTCGCCCTCTGTTTCAGCGCCTCTGTTTCAGCCCCTCTCTTTCAGCCCCTCTGTTTCAGCCCCTCTGTCTCTCGCCCTCTGTTTCAGCACCTCTGTTTCTCGCTCCCTGTTTCAGCCCCTCTGATTCAGCCCCTCTGTTTCTCGCCCCCTGTTTCAGCCCCTCTGTTTCAGCCCCTCTGTTTCAGCCCCTCTGTTTCAGCCCCTCTGTTTCTCGCCCTCTGTTTCAGCCCCCCTGTTTCTCGCCCCCTGTTTCAGCCCCTCTGTTTCAGCCCCTCTGTTTCTCGCCCTCTGTTTCAGCCCCTCTGTTTCTCGCCCACTGTTTCTCGCCCTCTGTTTCAGCCCCTCTATTTCAGCCCCTCTGTTTCAGCCACTCTGTTTCAGCCCCTCGGTTTCTCGCCCTCTGTTTCAGCCCCTCTGTTTCTCGCCCTCTGTTTCAGCCCCTCTGTTTCAGCCCCTCTGTTTCTCGCCCTCTGTTTCAGCCCCTCTGTTTCAGCCCCTCTGATTCAGCCCCTCTGTTTCTCGCCCCTGTTTCAACCCCTCTGTTTCAGCACTTCTGTTTCTCGCCCTCTGTTTCAGCCCGTCTGTTTCAGCCCCTCTGTTTCAGCCCCTCTGTTTCTCGCCCTCTGTTTCAGCCCCTCGGTTTCTCGCCCTCTGTTTCAGCGGCTCTGTTTCAGCCCCTCTGTTTTAGCCCCTCTGTTTCAGCCCCTCTGTCTCTCGCCCTCTGTTTCAGCCCCTCTGTTTCTCGCTCCCTGTTTCAGCCCCTCTGATTCAGCCCCTCTGTTTCTCGCCCCCTGTTTCAGCCCCTCTGTTTAAGCCCCTCTGTTTCTCGCCCTCTGTTACAACCCCTCGGTTTCTCGCCCTCTGTTTTAGCCCCTCTGTTTCAGTCCCTCTGTTTCAGCCCCTCTGTTCCAGCCCCTCTGTTTCTCACCCTCTGTTTCAGCCCCTCGGTTTCTCGCCCTCTGTTTCAGCCCCTCTGTTTCAGCCCCTCTGATTCAGCCCCTCTGTTTCTCGCCCCCTGTTTCAGCCCCTCTGTTTCAGCCCTTCTGTTTCTCGCCCTCTGTTTCAGCCCCTCTGTTTCAGCCCCTCTGTTTCTCGCCCCCCGTTTCAGCCCCTCTGTTTCAGCCCCTCTGTTTCAGCCCCTCTGTTTCTCGCCCTCTGTTTTAGCCCCTCTGTTTCTCGCCCCCTGTTTCAGCCCCTCTGTTTCTCGCCCTCTGTTTCAGCCCCTCTGTTTCTCGCCCTCTGTTTCTCGCCCTCTGTTTCAGCCCCTATATTTCAGCCCCTCTGTTTCAGCCACTCTGTTTCAGCCCCTCTGTTTCTCGCCCTCTGTTTCAGCCCCTCTGTTTTTCGCCCTCTGTTTCAGCTCTTCTGTTTCAGCCCCTCTGTTTCAGCCCCTCTGTTTCTCGCCCTCTGTTTCTCGCCCTCTGTTTCTCGCCTTCTGTTTCAGCCCCTCTGTTTCAGCACCTCTGTATCAGCCCCTCTTTTTCAGCCCCTCGGTTTTTCGCCCTCTGTTTCAGCCCCTCTGTTTCTCGCCCTCTTTTTCAGCCCCTCGGTTTCTCGCCCTCTGTTTCAGCCCCTCTGTTTCTCGCCCTCTGTTTCAGCCCCTCTGTTTCAGCCCCTCTGTTTCAGCCCCTCTGTTTCTCGCCCCCTGTTTCAGCCCCTCTGTTTCAGCCCCTCTGTTTCTCGCCCCCTGTTTCAGCCCCTCTGTTTCAGCCCCTCTGTTTCTCGCCCTCTGTTTCAACCCCTCGGTTTCTCGCCCTCTGTTTTAGCCCCTCTGTTTAAGCCCCTCTGTTTCAGCCCCTCTGTTTCAGCCCCTCTGTTTCTCACCCTCTGTTTCAGCCCCTCGGTTTCTCACCCTCTTTTTCAGCCCCTCTGTTTCAGCCCCTCTGTTTCAGCCCCTCTGTTTCAGCCCCTCTTTTTCTCGCCCTCTGTTTCAGCCCCACTGTTTCAGCCCCTCTGTTTCTCGCCCTCTGTTTCAGCCCCTCTGTTTCAGCCCCTCTTTTTCTCGCCCTCTGTTTCAGCCCCTCTGTTTCAGCCCCTCTGTTTCAGCCCCTCTGTTTCTCGCCCTCTGTTTCAGCCCCTCGGTTTCTCGCCCTCTGTTTCAGCGCCTCTGTTTCAGCGCCTCTGTTTCAGCCCCTCTGTTTCAGCCCCTCTGTCTCTCGCCCTCTGTTTCAGCCCCTCTGTTTCTCGCTCCCTGTTTCAGCCCCTCTGATTCAGCCCCTCTGTTTCTCGCCCCCTGTTTCAGCCCCTCTGTTTCAGCCCCTCTGTTTCTCACCCTCCGTTTCAACCCCTCGGTTTCTCGCCCTCTGTTTTAGCCCCTCTGTTTCAGCCCCTCTGTTTCAGCCCCTCTGTTTCTCACCCTCTGTTTCAGCCCCTCGGTTTCTCGCCCTCTGTTTCAGCCCCTCTGTTTCAGCCCCTCTGATTCAGCCCCTCTGTTTCTCGCCCCCTGTTTCAGCCCCTCTGTTTCAGCCCCTCTGTTTCAGCCCCTCTGTTTCTCGCCCTCTGTTTCAGCCCCTCTGTTTCTCGCCCCCTGTTTCAGCCCCTCTGTTTCAGCCCCTCTGTTTCTCGCCCTCTGTTTCAGCCCCTCTGTTTCTCGCCCTCTGTTTCTCGCCCTCTGTTTCAGCCCCTCTATTTCAGCCCCTCTGTTTCAGCCACTCTGTTTCAGCCCCTCGGTTTCTCGCCCTCTGTTTCAGCCCCTCTGTTTCTCGCCCTCTGTTTCTCGCCCTCTGTTTCTCGCCTTCTGTTTCAGCCCCTCTGTTTCAGCACCGCTGTATCAGCCCCTCTTTTCAGCCCCTCGGTTTCTAGCCCTCTGTTTCAGCCCCTCTGTTTCTCGCCCTCTGTTTCAGCCCCTCTGTTTCAGCCCCTCTGTTTCAGCCCCTCTGTTTCTCGCCCCCTGTTTCAGCCCCTCTGTTTCAGCCCCTCTGTTTCAGCCCCTCTGTTTCAGCCCTTCTGTTTCTCGCCCTCTGTTTCAGCCCCTCTGTTTCAGCCCCTCTGTTTCTCGCCCCCTGTTTCAGCCCCTCTGTTTCAGCCCCTCTGTTTCAGCCCCTCTGTTTCAGCCCCTCTGTTTCTAGCCCCCTGTTTCAGCCCCTCTGTTTCTCGCCCCCTGTTTCAGCCCCTCTGTTTCAGCCCCTCGGTTTCTCGCCCTCTGTTTCAGCCCCTCTGTTTCTCGCCCTCTGTTTCAGCCCCTCTATTTCAGCCCCTCTGTTTCAGCCCCTCTATTTCAGCCCCTCTGTTTCAGCCACTCTGTTTCAGCCCCTCGGTTTCTCGCCCTCTGTTTCAGCCCCTCTGTTTCTCGCCCTCTGTTTCAGCCCCTCTATTTCAGCCCCTCTGTTTCAGCCCCTCTTTTTCAGCCCCTCGGTTTCTCGCCCTCTGTTTCAGCCCCTCTGTTTCTCGCCCTCTTTTTCAGCCCCTCTGTTTCTCGCCCTCTGTTTCAGCCCCACTGTTTCTCGCCCTCTGTTTCAGCCCCTCTGTTTCAGCCCCTCTGTTTCAGCCCCTCTGTTTCTCGCCCCCTGTTTCAGCCCCTCTGATTCAGCCCCTCTGTTTCTCGCCCCCTGTTTCATCCCTCTGTTTCAGCCCCTCTGTTTCTCGCCCTCTGTTTCAACCCCTCGGTTTCTCGCCCTCTGTTTTAGCCCCTCTGTTTAAGCCCCTCTGTTTCAGCCCCTCTGTTTCAGCCCCTCTGTTTCTCACCCTCTGTTTCAGCCCCGCGGTTTCTCGCCCTCTTTTTCAGCCCCTCTGTTTCAGCACCTCTGTTTCAGCCCCTCTGTTTCTCGCCCTCTGTTTCAACCCCTCGGTTTCTCGCCCTCTGTTTTAGCCCCTCTGTTTAAGCCCCTCTGTTTCAGCCCCTCTGTTTCAGCCCCTCTGTTTCAGCCCCTCTGTTTCAGCCCCTCGGTTTCTCGCCCTCTTTTTCAGCCCCTCTGTTTCAGCCCCTCTCTTTCAGCCCCTCTGTTTCAGCCCCTCTGTCTCTCGCCCTCTGTTTCAGCCCCTCTGTTTCAGCCCCTCTGTCTCTCGCCCTCTGTTTCAGCCCCTCGGTTTCTCGCCCTCTGTTTCAGCGCCTCTGTTTCAGCCCCTCTCTTTCAGCCCCTCTGTTTCAGCCCCTCTGTCTCTCGCCCTCTGTTTCAGCACCTCTGTTTCTCGCTCCCTGTTTCAGCCGCTCTGATTCAGCCCCTCTGTTTCTCGCCCCCTGTTTCAGCCCCTCTGTTTCAGCCCCTCTGTTTCTCGCCCTCTGTTTTAACCCCTCGGTTTCTCGCCCTCTGTTTTAGCCCCTCTGTTTCCGCCCCTCTGTTTCAGCCACTCTGTTTCAGCCCCTCGGTTTCTCGCCCTCTGTTTAAGCCCCTCTGTTTCAGCCCCTCTGATTCAGCCCCTCTGTTTCTCGCACCTGTTTCAACCCCTCTGTTTCAGCCCTTCTGTTTCTCGCCCTCTGTTTCAGCCCCTCTGTTTCAGCCCCTCTGTTTCTCGCCCCCTGTTTCAGCCCCTCTGTTTCAGCCCCTCTGTTTCAGCCCCTCTGTTTCAGCCCCTCTGTTTCTCGCCCTCTGTTTCAGCCCCCCTGTTTCTCGCCCCCTGTTTCAGCCCCTCTGTTTCAGCCCCTCTGTTTCTCGCCCTCTGTTTCAGCCCCTCTGTTTCTCGCCCACTGTTTCTCGCCCTCTGTTTCAGCCCCTCTATTTCAGCCCCTCTGTTTCAGCCACTCTGTTTCAGCCCCTCGGTTTCTCGCCCTCTGTTTCAGCCCCTCTGTTTCTCGCCCTCTGTTTCAGCCCCTCTGTTTCAGCCCCTCTGTTTCTCGCCCTCTGTTTCAGCCCCTCTGTTTCAGCACCTCTGATTCAGCCCCTCTGTTTCTCGCCCCTGTTTCAACCCCTCTGTTTCAGCACTTCTGTTTCTCGCCCTCTGTTTCAGCCCGTCTGTTTCAGCCTCTTTGTTTCTCGCCCCCTGTTTCAGCCCCTCTGTTTCAGCCCCTCTGTTTCAGCCCCTCTGTTTCAGCCCCTCTGTTTCAGCCCCTCTGTTTCTCGCCCCCTGTTTCAGCCCCTCTGTTTCAGCCCCTCTGTTTCAGCCCCTCTGTTTCAGCCCCTCTGTTTCTCGCCCCTGTTTCAACCCCTCTGTTTCAGCCCCTCTATTTCAGCCCCTCTGTTTCAGCCACTCTGTTTCAGCCCCTCGGTTTCTCGCCCTCTGTTTCAGCCCCTCTGTTTCTCGCCCTCTGTTTCAGCCCCTCTGTTTCAGCCCCTCTGTTTCTCGCCCTCTGTTTCTCGCCTTCTGTTTCAGCCCCTCTGTTTCAGCACCTCTGTTTCAGCCCCTCTTTTTCAGCCCCTCGGTTTCTCGCCCTCTGTTTCAGCCCCTCTGTTTCTCGCCCTCTTTTTCAGCCCCTCTGTTTCTCGCCCTCTGTTTCAGCCCCTCTGTTTCTCGCCCTCTGTTTCAGCCCCTCTGTTTCAGCCCCTCTGTTTCAGCCCCTCTGTTTCAGCCCCTCTGTTTCTCGCCCCCTGTTTCAGCCCCTCTGATTCAGCCCCTCTGTTTCTCGCCCCCTGTTTCATCCCTCTGTTTCAGCCCCTCTGTTTCTCGCCCTCTGTTTCAACCCCTCGGTTTCTCGCCCTCTGTTTTAGCCCCTCTGTTTAAGCCCCTCTGTTTCAGCCCCTCTGTTTCAGCCCCTCTGTTTCTCACCCTCTGTTTCAGCCCCTCGGTTTCTCGCCCTCTTTTTCAGCCCCTCTGTTTCAGCACCTCTGTTTCAGCCCCTCTGTTTCTCACCCCCTGTTTCAGCCCCTCTGTTTCAGCCCTTCTGTTTCTCGCCCTCTGTTTCAGCCCCTCTGTTTCAGCCCCTCTGTTTCTCGCCCCCTGTTTCAGCCCCTCTGTTTCAGCCCCTCTGTTTCAGCCCCTCTGTTTCAGCCCCTCTGTTTCTAGCCCTCTGTTTCAGCCCCTCTGTTTCAGCCCCTCTGTTTCTCGCCCTCTGTTTCTCGCCCCCTGTTTCAGCCCCTCTGTTTCAGCCCCTCGGTTTCTCGCCCTCTGTTTCAGCCCCTCTGTTTCAGCCCCTCTGTTTCTCGCCCTCTGTTTCAGCCCCTCTGTTTCTCGCCCTCTGTTTCACCCCCTCTGTTTCAGCCCCTCTGTTTCAGCCCCTCTGTTTCAGCCCCTCGGTTTCTCGCCCTCTGTTTCAGCGCCTCTGTTTCAGCCCCTCTCTTTCAGCCCCTCTGTTTCAGCCCCTCTGTCTCTCGCCCTCTGTTTCAGCACCTCTGCTTCTCGCTCCCTGTTTCAGCCCCTCTGATTCAGCCCCTCTGTTTCTCGCCCCCTGTTTCAGCCCCTCTGTTTCAGCCCCTCTGTTTCTCGCCCTCTGTTTCAACCCCTCGGTTTCTCGCCCTCTGTTTTAGCCCCTCTGTTTCAGCCCCTCTGTTTCAGCCCCTCTGTTTCAGCCCCTCTGTTTCTCACCCTCTGTTTCAGCCCCTCGGTTTCTCGCCCTCTGTTTCAGCCCCTCTGTTTCAGCCCCTCTGATTCAGCCCCTCTGTTTCACGCCCCTGTTTCAACCCCTCTGTTTCAGCCCTTCTGTTTCTCGCCCTCTGTTTCAGCCCCTCTGTTTCAGCCCCTCTGTTTCTCGCCCCCTGTTTCAGCTCCTCTGTTTCAGCCCCTCTGTTTCAGCCCCTCTGTTTCAGCCCCTCTGTTTCTCGCCCTCTGTTTCAGCCCCTCTGTTTCTCGCCTCCTGTTTCAGCCCCTCTGTTTCAGCCCCTCTGTTTCTCGCCCTCTGTTTCAGCCCCTCTGTTTCTCGCCCTCTGTTTCTCGCCCTCTGTTTCAGCCCCTCTATTTCAGCCCCTCTGTTTCAGCCACTCTGTTTCAGCCCCTCGGTTTCTCGCCCTCTGTTTCAGCCCCTCTGTTTCTCGCCCTCTGTTTCAGCCCCTCTGTTTCAGCCCCTCTGTTTCTCGCCCTCTGTTTCAGCCCCTCTGTTTCAGCCCCTCTGATTCAGCCCCTCTGTTTCTCGCCCCTGTTTCAACCCCTCTGTTTCAGCCCTTCTGTTTCTCGCCCTCTGTTTCAGCCCCTCTGTTTCAGCCCCTTTGATTCTCGCCCCCTGTTTCAGCCCCTCTGTTTCAGCCCCTCTGTTTCAACCCCTCTGTTTCAGCCCCTCTGGTTCTCGCCCTCTGTTTCAGCCCCTCTGTTTCTCGCCCCCTGTTTCAGCCCCTCTGTTTCAGCCCCTCTGTTTCTCGCCCTCTGTTTCAGCCCCTCTGTTTCTCACCCTCTGTTTCTCGCCCTCTGTTTCAGCCCCTCTATTTCAGCCCCTCTGTTTCAGCCACTCTGTTTCAGCCCCTCGGTTTCTCGCCCTCTGTTTCAGCCCCTCTGTTTCTCGCCCTCTGTTTCAGCCCCTGTTTCAGCCCCTCTGTTTCTCGCCCTCTGTTTCTCGCCTTCTGTTTCAGCCCCTCTGTTTCAGCACCTCTGTTTCAGCCCCTCTTTTTCAGCCCCTCGGTTTCTCGCCCTCTGTTTCAGCCCCTCTGTTTCTCGCCCTCTTTTTCAGCCCCTCTGTTTCTCGCCCTCTGTTTCAGCCCCTCTGTTTCTCGCCCTCTGTTTCAGCCCCTCTGTTTCAGCCCCTCTGTTTCAGCCCCTCTGTTTCTCGCCCCCTGTTTCAGCCCCTCTGATTCAGCCCCTCTGTTTCTCGCCCCCTGTTTCATCCCTCTGTTTCAGCCCCTCTGTTTCTCGCCCTCTGTTTCAACCCCTCGGTTTCTCGCCCTCTGTTTTAGCCCCTCTGTTTAAGCCCCTCTGTTTCAGCCCCTCTGTTTCAGCCTCTCTGTTTCTCACCCTCTGTTTCATCCCCTCTGTTTCAGTCCCTCTGTTTCAGCCCCTCTGTTTCAGCCCCTCTGTTTCTCGCCCTCTGTTTCAGCCCCTCTGTTTCAGCCCCTCTGTTTCTCGCCCCCTGTTTCAGCCCCTCTGTTTCAGCCCCTCTGTTTCAGCCCCTCTGTTTCAGCCCCTCTGTTTCTAGCCCTCTGTTTCAGCCCCTCTGTTTCAGCCCCTCTGTTTCTCGCCCTCTGTTTCTCGCCCCCTGTTTCAGCCCCTCTGTTTCAGCCTCTCTGTTTCAGCCGCACTGTTTCAGCCCCTCTGTTTCTCGCCCCCTGCTTCAGCCCCTCTGTTTCAGCCCCTCTGTTTCTCGCCCTCTGTTTCAACCCCTCGGTTTCTCGCCCTCTGTTTCAGCCCCTCTGTTTCAGCCCCTCTGTTTCAGCCCCCCTGTTTCTCACCCTCTGTTTCAGCCCCTCGGTTTCTCGCCCTCTTTTTCAGCCCCTCTGTTTCAGCCCCTCTGTTTCAGCCCCTCTGTTTCTCGCCCCCTGTTTCAGCCCCTCTGTTTCAGACCCTCTGTTTCAGCCCCTCTGTTTCACCCCTTCTGTCTCTCGCCCTCAGTTTCAGCCCCTCTGTTTCTCGCCCCCTGTTTCAGCCCCTCTGTTTCAGCCCTTCTGTTTCTCGCCCTCTGTTTCAGCCCCTCTGTTTCAGCCCCTCTGTTTCTCGCCCTCTGTTTCAGCCCCTCTGTGTCAGCCCCTCTGTTTCAGCCCCTCTGTTTCAGCCCCTCTGTTTCTCGCCCTCTGTTTCAGCACCTCTGTTTCTCGCCCCCTGTTTCAGCCCCTCTGTTACAGCCCCTCTGTTTCAGCCCCTCTGTTTCAGCCCCTCTGTTTCTCGCCCCCTGTTTCAGCCCCTCTGTTTCAGCCCCTCTGTTTCAGCCCCTCTGTTTCTCGCCCTCTGTTTCAGCCCCTCTGTTTCTCGCCCACTGTTTCAGCCCCTCTGTTTCAGCCCCTATGTTTCTCGCCCTCTGTTTCAGCCCTTCTGTTTCTCGCCCTCTGATTTTCGCCCTCAGTTTCAGCCCCTCTGTTTCAGCCCCTCTATTTCAGCCACTCTGTTTCAGCACCTCGGTTTCTCGCCCTCTCTTTCAGCCCCTCTGTTTCTCGCCCCCTGTTTCTCGCCCTCTGTTTCAGCCCCTCTGTTTCTCGCCCTCTGTTTCAGCCCCTCTGTTTCTCACCCTCTGTTTCAGCCCCTCTGTTTCAGCCCCTCTGTTTCTCGCCCTCTGTTTCAGCCCCTCTGTTTCAGCCCCTCTGTTTCAGCCCCTCTGTTTCTCCCCCTCTGTTTCAGCCCCTCTGTTTCAGCCCCTCTTTTTCTCGCCCTCTCTTTCAGCCCCTCTGTTTCTCGCCCTCTGTTTCAGCCCCTCTGTTTCAGCCCCTCTTTTTCTCGCCCTCTGTTTCAGCCCCACTGTTTCAGCCCCTCTGTTTCTCGCCCTCTGTTTCAGCCCCTCTGTTTCAGCCCCTCTTTTTCTCGCCCTCTGTTTCAGCCCCTCTGTTTCAGCTCCTCTGCTTCAGCCCCTCTGTTTCTCGCCCTCTGTTTCAGCCCCTCGGTTTCTCGCCCTCTGTTTCAGCGCCTCTGTTTCAGCCCCTCTGTTTCAGCCCCACTGTTTCAGCCCCTCTGTCTCTCGCCCTCTGTTTCAGCCCCTCTGTTTCTCGCTCCCTGTTTCAGCCCCTCTGATTCAGCCCCTCTGTTTCAGCCCCTCTGTTTCAGCCCCTCTGTTTCTCGCCCTCTGTTTCAGCACCTCTATTTCTCGCCCCCTGTTTCAACCCCTCTGTTTCAGCCCCTCTGTTTCTCGCCATCTGTTTCAGCCCCTCTGTTTCTCGCCCTCTGTTTCTCGCCCTCTGTTTCAGCCCCTCTGTTTCAGCCCCTCTGTTTCAGCCCCTCTGTTTCAGCCCCTCGGTTTCTCGCCCTCTGTTTCAGCCCTTCTGTTTCAGCCCCTCTGTTTCAGCCCCTCTGTTTCTCGCCCTC
Organism: Chiloscyllium punctatum; assembly: GCF_047496795.1. Classification (NCBI taxonomy): domain Eukaryota; kingdom Metazoa; phylum Chordata; class Chondrichthyes; order Orectolobiformes; family Hemiscylliidae; genus Chiloscyllium; species Chiloscyllium punctatum. The sequence continues at coordinate 275,586 of NW_027309896.1, read as the reverse complement.
TGTTTCTCGCCCTCTGTTTCTCGCCTTCTGTTTCTGCCCCTCTGTTTCAGCACCTCTGTTTCATCCCCTCTGTTTCAGCCCCTCGGTTTCTCGCCCTCTGTTTCAGCTCCTCTGTTTCTCGCCCTCTGTTTCAGCCCCTCTGTTTCTCGCCCTCTGTTTCAGCCCCTCTGTTTCAGCCTCTCTGTTTCAGCCGCACTGTTTCAGCCCCTCTGTTTCTCGCCCCCTGCTTCAGCCCCTCTGTTTCAGCCCCTCTGTTTCTCGCCCTCTGTTTCAACCCCTCGGTTTCTCGCCCTCTGTTTCAGAACCTCTGTTTCAGCCCCTCTGTTTCAGCCCCTCTGTTTCTCACCCTCTGTTTCAGCCCCTCGGTTTCTCGCCCTCTTTTTCAGCCCCTCTGTTTCAGCCCCTCTGTTTCAGCCCCTCTGTTTCTCGCCCCCTGTTTCAGCCCCTCTGTTTCAGACCCTCTGTTTCAGCCCCTCTGTTTCAGCCCTTCTGTCTCTCGCCCTCAGTTTCAGCCCCTCTGTTTCTCGCCCCCTGTTTCAGCCCCTCGGTTTCTCGCCCTCTTTTTCAGCCCCTCTGTTTCAGCCCCTCTGTTTCAGCCCCTCTGTTTCTCGCCCCCTGTTTCAGCCCCTCTGTTTCAGCCCCTCTGTTTCAGCCCCTCTGTTTCAGCCCTTCTGTCTCTCGCCCTCAGTTTCAGCCCCTCTGTTTCTCGCCCCCTGTTTCAGCCCCTCTGTTTCAGCCCCTCTGTTTCTCGCCCTCTGTTTCAGCACCTCTGTTTCTCGCCCCCTGTTTCAGCCCCTCTGTTTCAGCCCCTCTGTTTCAGCCCCTCTGTTTCAGCCCCTCTGTTTCTCGCCCCCTGTTTCAGCCCCTCTGTTTCAGACCCTCTGTTTCAGCCCCTCTGTTTCACCCCTTCTGTCTCTCGCCCTCAGTTTCAGCCCCTCTGTTTCTCGCCCCCTGTTTCAGCCCCTCTGTTTCAGCCCTTCTGTTTCTCGCCCTCTGTTTCAGCCCCTCTGTTTCAGCCCCTCTGTTTCTCGCCCTCTGTTTCAGCCCCTCTGTGTCAGCCCCTCTGTTTCAGCCCCTCTGTTTCAGCCCCTCTGTTTCTCGCCCTCTGTTTCAGCACCTCTGTTTCTCGCCCCCTGTTTCAGCCCCTCTGTTACAGCCCCTCTGTTTCAGCCCCTCTGTTTCAGCCCCTCTGTTTCTCGCCCCCTGTTTCAGCCCCTCTGTTTCAGCCCCTCTGTTTCAGCCCCTCTGTTTCTCGCCCTCTGTTTCAGCCCCTCTGTTTCTCGCCCACTGTTTCAGCCCCTCTGTTTCAGCCCCTATGTTTCTCGCCCTCTGTTTCAGCCCTTCTGTTTCTCGCCCTCTGATTTTCGCCCTCAGTTTCAGCCCCTCTGTTTCAGCCCCTCTATTTCAGCCACTCTGTTTCAGCACCTCGGTTTCTCGCCCTCTCTTTCAGCCCCTCTGTTTCTCGCCCCCTGTTTCTCGCCCTCTGTTTCAGCCCCTCTGTTTCTCGCCCTCTGTTTCAGCCCCTCTGTTTCTCACCCTCTGTTTCAGCCCCTCTGTTTCAGCCCCTCTGTTTCTCGCCCTCTGTTTCAGCCCCTCGGATTCTCGCCCTCTGTTTCAGCCCCTCTGTTTCAGCCCCTCTGTTTCTTGCCCTCTGTTTCAGCCCCTCTGTTTCAGCCCCTCTGTTTCAGCCCCTCTGTTTCTCGCCCTCTGTTTCAGCCCCTCTGTTTCAGCCCCTCTTTTTCTCGCCCTCTCTTTCAGCCCCTCTGTTTCTCGCCCTCTGTTTCAGCCCCTCTGTTTCAGCCCCTCTTTTTCTCGCCCTCTGTTTCAGCCCCACTGTTTCAGCCCCTCTGTTTCTCGCCCTCTGTTTCAGCCCCTCTGTTTCAGCCCCTCTTTTTCTCGCCCTCTGTTTCAGCCCCTCTGTTTCAGCCCCTCTGTTTCAGCCCCTCTGTTTCTCGCCCTCTGTTTCAGCCCCTCGGTTTCTCGCACTCTGTTTCAGCGCCTCTGTTTCAGCCCCTCTGTTTCAGCCCCTCTGTTTCAGCCCCTCTGTCTCTCGCCCTCTGTTTCAGCCCCTCTGTTTCTCGCTCCCTGTTTCAGCCCCTCTGATTCAGCCCCTCTGTTTCAGCCCCTCTGTTTCAGCCCCTCTGTTTCTCGCCCTCTGTTTCAGCACCTCTGTTTCTCGCCCCCTGTTTCAACCCCTCTGTTTCAGCCCCTCTGTTTCTCGCCATCTGTTTCAGCCCCTCTGTTTCTCGCCCTCTGTTTCTCGCCCTCTGTTTCAGCCCCTCTGTTTCAGCCCCTCTGTTTCAGCCCCTCTGTTTCAGCCCCTCGGTTTCTCGCCCTCTGTTTCAGCCCCTCTGTTTCTCGCCCTCTGTTTCAGCCCCTCTGTTTCTCGCCCTCTGTTTCAGTCCCTCTGTTTCAGCCTCTCTGTTTCAGCCGCACTGTTTCAGCCCCTCTGTTTCTCGCCCCCTGCTTCAGCCCCTCTGTTTCAGCCCCTCTGTTTCTCGCCCTCTGTTTCAACCCCTCGGTTTCTCGCCCTCTGTTTCAGCCCCTCTGTTTCAGCCCCTCTGTTTCAGCCCCTCTGTTTCTCACCCTCTGTTTCAGCCCCTCGGTTTCTCGCCCTGTTTTTCAGCCCCTCTGTTTCAGCCCCTCTGTTTCAGCCCCTCTGTTTCTCGCCCCCTGTTTCAGCCCCTCTGTTTCAGACCCTCTGTTTCAGCCCCTCTGTTTCACCCCTTCTGTCTCTCGCCCTCAGTTTCAGCCCCTCTGTTTCTCGCCCCCTGTTTCAGCCCCTCTGTTTCAGCCCTTCTGTTTCTCGCCCTCTGTTTCAGCCTCTCTGTTTCAGCCCCTCTGTTTCTCGCCCTCTGTTTCAGCCCCTCTGTTTCTCGCCCTCTGTTTCAGCCCCTCTGTTTCTCGCCCACTGTTTCAGCCCCTCTGTTTCAGCCCCTATGTTTCTCGCCCTCTGTTTCAGCCCTTCTGTTTCTCGCCCTCTGATTTTCGCCCTCAGTTTCAGCCCCTCTGTTTCAGCCCCTCTATTTCAGCCACTCTGTTTCAGCACCTCGGTTTCTCGCCCTCTCTTTCAGCCCCTCTGTTTCTCGCCCCCTGTTTCTCGCCCTCTGTTTCAGCCCCTCTGTTTCTCGCCCTCTGTTTCAGCCCCTCTGTTTCTCACCCTCTGTTTCAGCCCCTCTGTTTCAGCCCCTCTGTTTCTCGCCCTCTGTTTCAGCCCCTCTGTTTCAGCCCCTCTGTTTCAGCCCCTCTGTTTCTCGCCCTCTGTTTCAGCCCCTCTGTTTCAGCCCCTCTTTTTCTCGCCCTCTCTTTCAGCCCCTCTGTTTCTCGCCCTCTGTTTCAGCCCCTCTGTTTCAGCCCCTCTTTTTCTCGCCCTCTGTTTCAGCCCCACTGTTTCAGCCCCTCTGTTTCTCGCCCTCTGTTTCAGCCCCTCTGTTTCAGCCCCTCTTTTTCTCGCCCTCTGTTTCAGCCCCTCTGTTTCAGCTCCTCTGCTTCAGCCCCTCTGTTTCTCGCCCTCTGTTTCAGCCCCTCGGTTTCTCGCCCTCTGTTTCAGCGCCTCTGTTTCAGCCCCTCTGTTTCAGCCCCTCTGTTTCAGCCCCTCTGTCTCTCGCCCTCTGTTTCAGCCCCTCTGTTTCTCGCTCCCTGTTTCAGCCCCTCTGATTCAGCCCCTCTGTTTCAGCCCCTCTGTTTCAGCCCCTCTGTTTCTCGCCCTCTGTTTCAGCACCTCTGTTTCTCGCCCCCTGTTTCAACCCCTCTGTTTCAGCCCCTCTGTTTCTCGCCATCTGTTTCAGCCCCTCTGTTTCTCGCCCTCTGTTTCTCGCCCTCTGTTTCAGCCCCTCTGTTTCAGCCCCTCTGTTTCAGCCCCTCTGTTTCAGCCCCTCGGTTTCTCGCCCTCTGTTTCAGCCCTTCTGTTTCAGCCCCTCTGTTTCAGCCCCTCTGTTTCTCGCCCTCTGTTTCTCGCCCTCTGTTTCTCGCCTTCTGTTTCTGCCCCTCTGTTTCAGCACCTCTGTTTCATCCCCTCTGTTTCAGCCCCTCGGTTTCTCGCCCTCTGTTTCAGCTCCTCTGTTTCTCGCCCTCTGTTTCAGCCCCTCTGTTTCTCGCCCTCTGTTTCAGCCCCTCTGTTTCAGCCTCTCTGTTTCAGCCGCACTGTTTCAGCCCCTCTGTTTCTCGCCCCCTGCTTCAGCCCCTCTGTTTCAGCCCCTCTGTTTCTCGCCCTCTGTTTCAACCCCTCGGTTTCTCGCCCTCTGTTTCAGAACCTCTGTTTCAGCCCCTCTGTTTCAGCCCCTCTGTTTCTCACCCTCTGTTTCAGCCCCTCGGTTTCTCGCCCTCTTTTTCAGCCCCTCTGTTTCAGCCCCTCTGTTTCAGCCCCTCTGTTTCTCGCCCCCTGTTTCAGCCCCTCTGTTTCAGACCCTCTGTTTCAGCCCCTCTGTTTCAGCCCTTCTGTCTCTCGCCCTCAGTTTCAGCCCCTCTGTTTCTCGCCCCCTGTTTCAGCCCCTCTGTTTCAGCCCTTCTGTTTCTCGCCCTCTGTTTCAGCCCCTCTGTTTCAGCCCCTCTGTTTCTCGCCCTCTGTTTCAGCCCCTCTGTGTCAGCCCCTCTGTTTCAGCCCCTCTGTTTCAGCCCCTCTGTTTCTCGCCCTCTGTTTCAGCACCTCTGTTTCTCGCCCCCTGTTTCAGCCCCTCTGTTTCAGCCCCTCTGTTTCAGCCCCTCTGTTTCAGCCCCTCTGTTTCTCGCCCCCTGTTTCAGCCCCTCTGTTTCAGACCCTCTGTTTCAGCCCCTCTGTTTCACCCCTTCTGTCTCTCGCCCTCAGTTTCAGCCCCTCTGTTTCTCGCCCCCTGTTTCAGCCCCTCTGTTTCAGCCCTTCTGTTTCTCGCCCTCTGTTTCAGCCCCTCTGTTTCAGCCCCTCTGTTTCTCGCCCTCTGTTTCAGCCCCTCTGTGTCAGCCCCTCTGTTTCAGCCCCTCTGTTTCAGCCCCTCTGTTTCTCGCCCTCTGTTTCAGCACCTCTGTTTCTCGCCCCCTGTTTCAGCCCCTCTGTTACAGCCCCTCTGTTTCAGCCCCTCTGTTTCAGCCCCTCTGTTTCTCGCCCCCTGTTTCAGCCCCTCTGTTTCAGCCCCTCTGTTTCAGCCCCTCTGTTTCTCGCCCTCTGTTTCAGCCCCTCTGTTTCTCGCCCACTGTTTCAGCCCCTCTGTTTCAGCCCCTATGTTTCTCGCCCTCTGTTTCAGCCCTTCTGTTTCTCGCCCTCTGATTTTCGCCCTCAGTTTCAGCCCCTCTGTTTCAGCCCCTCTATTTCAGCCACTCTGTTTCAGCACCTCGGTTTCTCGCCCTCTCTTTCAGCCCCTCTGTTTCTCGCCCCCTGTTTCTCGCCCTCTGTTTCAGCCCCTCTGTTTCTCGCCCTCTGTTTCAGCCCCTCTGTTTCTCACCCTCTGTTTCAGCCCCTCTGTTTCAGCCCCTCTGTTTCTCGCCCTCTGTTTCAGCCCCTCGGATTCTCGCCCTCTGTTTCAGCCCCTCTGTTTCAGCCCCTCTGTTTCTCGCCCTCTGTTTCAGCCCCTCTGTTTCAGCCCCTCTGTTTCAGCCCCTCTGTTTCTCGCCCTCTGTTTCAGCCCCTCTGTTTCAGCCCCTCTTTTTCTCGCCCTCTCTTTCAGCCCCTCTGTTTCTCGCCCTCTGTTTCAGCCCCTCTGTTTCAGCCCCTCTTTTTCTCGCCCTCTGTTTCAGCCCCACTGTTTCAGCCCCTCTGTTTCTCGCCCTCTGTTTCAGCCCCTCTGTTTCAGCCCCTCTTTTTCTCGCCCTCTGTTTCAGCCCCTCTGTTTCAGCCCCTCTGTTTCAGCCCCTCTGTTTCTCGCCCTCTGTTTCAGCCCCTCGGTTTCTCGCACTCTGTTTCAGCGCCTCTGTTTCAGCCCCTCTGTTTCAGCCCCTCTGTTTCAGCCCCTCTGTCTCTCGCCCTCTGTTTCAGCCCCTCTGTTTCTCGCTCCCTGTTTCAGCCCCTCTGATTCAGCCCCTCTGTTTCAGCCCCTCTGTTTCAGCCCCTCTGTTTCTCGCCCTCTGTTTCAGCACCTCTGTTTCTCGCCCCCTGTTTAAACCCCTCTGTTTCAGCCCCTCTGTTTCTCGCCATCTGTTTCAGCCCCTCTGTTTCTCGCCCTCTGTTTCTCGCCCTCTGTTTCAGCCCCTCTGTTTCAGCCCCTCTGTTTCAGCCCCTCTGTTTCAGCCCCTCGGTTTCTCGCCCTCTGTTTCAGCCCCTCTGTTTCTCGCCCTCTGTTTCAGCCCCTCTGTTTCTCGCCCTCTGTTTCAGTCCCTCTGTTTCAGCCTCTCTGTTTCAGCCGCACTGTTTCAGCCCCTCTGTTTCTCGCCCCCTGCTTCAGCCCCTCTGTTTCAGCCCCTCTGTTTCTCGCCCTCTGTTTCAACCCCTCGGTTTCTCGCCCTCTGTTTCAGCCCCTCTGTTTCAGCCCCTCTGTTTCAGCCCCTCTGTTTCTCACCCTCTGTTTCAGCCCCTCGGTTTCTCGCCCTGTTTTTCAGCCCCTCTGTTTCAGCCCCTCTGTTTCAGCCCCTCTGTTTCTCGCCCCCTGTTTCAGCCCCTCTGTTTCAGACCCTCTGTTTCAGCCCCTCTGTTTCACCCCTTCTGTCTCTCGCCCTCAGTTTCAGCCCCTCTGTTTCTCGCCCCCTGTTTCAGCCCCTCTGTTTCAGCCCTTCTGTTTCTCGCCCTCTGTTTCAGCCTCTCTGTTTCAGCCCCTCTGTTTCTCGCCCTCTGTTTCAGCCCCTCTGTGTCAGCCCCTCTGTTTCAGCCCCTCTGTTTCTCGCCCTCTGTTTCAGCCCCTCTGTTTCTCGCCCACTGTTTCAGCCCCTCTGTTTCAGCCCCTATGTTTCTCGCCCTCTGTTTCAGCCCTTCTGTTTCTCGCCCTCTGATTTTCGCCCTCAGTTTCAGCCCCTCTGTTTCAGCCCCTCTATTTCAGCCACTCTGTTTCAGCACCTCGGTTTCTCGCCCTCTGTTTCAGCCCCTCTGTTTCTCGCCCCCTGTTTCTCGCCCTCTGTTTCAGCCCCTCTGTTTCTCGCCCTCTGTTTCAGCCCCTCTGTTTCTCACCCTCTGTTTCAGCCCCTCTGTTTCAGCCCCTCTGTTTCTCGCCCTCTGTTTCAGCCCCTCGGATTCTCGCCCTCTGTTTCAGCCCCTCTGTTTCAGCCCCTCTGTTTCTCGCCCTCTGTTTCAGCCCCTCTGTTTCAGCCCCTCTGTTTCAGCCCCTCTGTTTCTCGCCCTCTGTTTCAGCCCCTCTGTTTCAGCCCCTCTTTTTCTCGCCCTCTCTTTCAGCCCCTCTGTTTCTCGCCCTCTGTTTCAGCCCCTCTGTTTCAGCCCCTCTTTTTCTCGCCCTCTGTTTCAGCCCCACTGTTTCAGCCCCTCTGTTTCTCGCCCTCTGTTTCAGCCCCTCTGTTTCAGCCCCTCTTTTTCTCGCCCTCTGTTTCAGCCCCTCTGTTTCAGCCCCTCTGTTTCAGCCCCTCTGTTTCTCGCCCTCTGTTTCAGCCCCTCGGTTTCTCGCCCTCTGTTTCAGCGCCTCTGTTTCAGCCCCTCTGTTTCAGCCCCTCTGTTTCAGCCCCTCTGTCTCTCGCCCTCTGTTTCAGCCCCTCTGTTTCTCGCTCCCTGTTTCAGCCCCTCTGATTCAGCCCCTCTGTTTCTCGCCCCCTGTTTCAGCCCCTCTGTTTAAGCCCCTCTGTTTCTCGCCCTCTGTTACAACCCCTCGGTTTCTCGCCCTCTGTTTTAGCCCATCTCTTTCAGCCCCTCTGTTTCAGCCCCTCTGTTTCAGCCCCTCTGTTTCTCACCCTCTGTTTCAGCCCCTCGGTTTCTCGCCCTCTGTTTCAGCCCCTCTGTTTCAGCCCCTCTGATTCAGCCCCTCTGTTTCTCGCCCCCTGTTTCAGCCCCTCTGTTTCAGCCCTTCTGTTTCTCGCCCTCTGTTTCAGCCCCTCTGTTTCAGCCCCTCTGTTTCTCGCCCCCCGTTTCAGCCCCTCTGTTTCAGCCCCTCTGTTTCAGCCCCTCTGTTTCTCGCCCTCTGTTTTAGCCCCTCTGTTTCTCGCCCCCTGTTTCAGCCCCTCTGTTTCTCGCCCTCTGTTTCAGCCCCTCTGTTTCTCGCCCTCTGTTTCTCGCCCTCTGTTTCAGCCCCTCTATTTCAGCCCCTCTGTTTCAGCCACTCTGTTTCAGCCCCTCTGTTTCTCGCCCTCTGTTTCAGCCCCTCTGTTTTTCGCCCTCTGTTTCAGCTCTTCTGTTTCAGCCCCTCTGTTTCAGCCCCTCTGTTTCTCGCCCTCTGTTTCTCGCCCTCTGTTTCTCGCCTTCTGTTTCAGCCCCTCTGTTTCAGCACCTCTGTATCAGCCCCTCTTTTTCAGCCCCTCGGTTTTTCGCCCTCTGTTTCAGCCCCTCTGTTTCTCGCCCTCTTTTTCAGCCCCTCGGTTTCTCGCCCTCTGTTTCAGCCCCTCTGTTTCTCGCCCTCTGTTTCAGCCCCTCTGTTTCAGCCCCTCTGTTTCAGCCCCTCTGTTTCTCGCCCCCTGTTTCAGCCCCTCTGTTTCAGCCCCTCTGTTTCTCGCCCCCTGTTTCAGCCCCTCTGTTTCAGCCCCTCTGTTTCTCGCCCTCTGTTTCAACCCCTCGGTTTCTCGCCCTCTGTTTTAGCCCCTCTGTTTAAGCCCCTCTGTTTCAGCCCCTCTGTTTCAGCCCCTCTGTTTCTCACCCTCTGTTTCAGCCCCTCGGTTTCTCACCCTCTTTTTCAGCCCCTCTGTTTCAGCCCCTCTGTTTCAGCCCCTCTGTTTCAGCCCCTCTTTTTCTCGCCCTCTGTTTCAGCCCCACTGTTTCAGCCCCTCTGTTTCTCGCCCTCTGTTTCAGCCCCTCTGTTTCAGCCCCTCTTTTTCTCGCCCTCTGTTTCAGCCCCTCTGTTTCAGCCCCTCTGTTTCAGCCCCTCTGTTTCTCGCCCTCTGTTTCAGCCCCTCTGTTTCTCGCCCTCTGTTTCAGCGCCTCTGTTTCAGCCCCTCTGTTTCAGCCCCTCTGTCTCTCGCCCTCTGTTTCAGCCCCTCTGTTTCTCGCTCCCTGTTTCAGCCCCTCTGATTCAGCCCCTCTGTTTCTCGCCCCCTGTTTCAGCCCCTCTGTTTCAGCCCCTCTGTTTCTCACCCTCTGTTTCAACCCCTCGGTTTCTCGCCCTCTGTTTTAGCCCCTCTGTTTCAGCCCCTCTGTTTCAGCCCCTCTGTTTCAGCCCCTCTGTTTCTCACCCTCTGTTTCAGCCCCTTGGTTTCTCGCCCTCTGTTTCAGCCCCTCTGTTTCAGCCCCTCTGATTCAGCCCCTCTGTTTCTCGCCCCCTGTTTCAGCCCCTCTGTTTCAGCCCCTCTGTTTCAGCCCCTCTGTTTCTCGCCCTCTGTTTCAGCCCCTCTGTTTCTCGCCCCCTGTTTCAGCCCCTCTGTTTCAGCCCCTCTGTTTCTCGCCCTCTGTTTCAGCCCCTCTGTTTCTCGCCCTCTGTTTCTCGCCCTCTGTTTCAGCCCCTCTATTTCAGCCCCTCTGTTTCAGCCACTCTGTTTCAGCCCCTCGGTTTCTCGCCCTCTGTTTCAGCCCCTCTGTTTCTCGCCCTCTGTTTCTCGCCCTCTGTTTCTCGCCTTCTGTTTCAGCCCCTCTGTTTCAGCACCTCTGTATCAGCCCCTCTTTTCAGCCCCTCGGTTTCTCGCCCTCTGTTTCAGCCCCTCTGTTTCTCGCCCTCTGTTTCAGCCCCTCTGTTTCAGCCCCTCTGTTTCAGCCCCTCTGTTTCTCGCCCCCTGTTTCAGCCCCTCTGTTTCAGCCCCTCTGTTTCAGCCCCTCTGTTTCAGCCCTTCTGTTTCTCGCCCTCTGTTTCAGCCCCTCTGTTTCAGCCCCTCTGTTTCTCGCCCCCTGTTTCAGCCCCTCTGTTTCAGCCCCTCTGTTTCAGCCCCTCTGTTTCAGCCCCTCTGTTTCTAGCCCTCTGTTTCAGCCCCTTTGTTTCTCGCCCTCTGTTTCTCGCCCCCTGTTTCAGCCCCTCTGTTTCAGCCCCTCGGTTTCTCGCCCTCTGTTTCAGCCCCTCTGTTTCTCGCCCTCTGTTTCAGCCCCTCTATTTCAGCCCCTCTGTTTCAGCCCCTCTATTTCAGCCCCTCTGTTTCAGCCACTCTGTTTCAGCCCCTCGGTTTCTCGCCCTCTGTTTCAGCCCCTCTGTTTCTCGCCCTCTGTTTCAGCCCCTCTATTTCAGCCCCTCTGTTTCAGCCCCTCTTTTTCAGCCCCTCGGTTTCTCGCCCTCTGTTTCAGCCCCTCTGTTTCTCGCCCTCTTTTTCAGCCCCTCTGTTTCTCGCCCTCTGTTTCAGCCCCTCTGTTTCTCGCCCTCTGTTTCAGCCCCTCTGTTTCAGCCCCTCTGTTTCAGCCCCTCTGTTTCAGCCCCTCTGTTTCTCGCCCCCTGTTTCAGCCCCTCTGATTCAGCCCCTCTGTTTCTCGCCCTCTGTTTCAACCCCTCGGTTTCTCGCCCCCTGTTTCATCCCTCTGTTTCAGCCCCTCTGTTTCTCGCCCTCTGTTTCAACCCCTCGGTTTCTCGCCCTCTGTTTTAGCCCCTCTGTTTAAGCCCCTCTGTTTCAGCCCCTCTGTTTCAGCTCCTCTGTTTCTCACCCTCTGTTTCAGCCCCTCGGTTTCTCGCCCTCTTTTTCAGCCCCTCTGTTTCAGCACCTCTGTTTCAGCCCCTCTGTTTCTCGCCCCCTGTTTCAGCCCCTCTGTTTCAGCCCCTCTGTTTCCGCCCCTCTGTTTCAGCCCTTCTGTTTCTCGCCCTCTGTTTCAGCCCCTCTGTTTCTCGCCCCCTGTTTCAGCCCCTCTGTTTCAGCCCCTCTGTTTCAGCCCCTCTGTTTCAGCCCTTCTGTTTCTCGCCCTCTGTTTCAGCCCCTCTGTTTCAGCCCCTCTGTTTCTCGCCCCCTGTTTCAGCCCCTCTGTTTCAGCCCCTCAGTTTCAGCCCCTCTGTTTCTCGGCCTCTGTTTCTCGCCCCCTGTATCAGCCCCTCTGTTTCAGCCCCTCGGTTTCTCGCCCTCTGTTTCAGCCCCTCTGTTTCAGCCCCTCTGTTTCTCGCCCTCTGTTTCAGCCCCTCTGTTTCTCGCCCTCTGTTTCAGCCCCTCTGTTTCAGCCCTTCTGTTTCAGCCCCTCTGTTTCAGCCCCTCTTTTTCTCGCCCTCTCTTTCAGCCCCTCTGTTTCTGCCTCTCTGTTTCAGCCCCTATGTTTCAGCCCCTATTTTTCTCGCCCTCTGTTTCAGCCCCACTGTTTCAGCCCCTCTGTTTCTCGCCCTCTGTTTCAGCCCCTCTGTTTCAGCCCCTCTTTTTCTCGCCCTCTGTTTCAGCCCCTCTGTTTCAGCCCCTCTGTTTCAGCCCCTCTGTTTCTCGCCCTCTGTTTCAGCCCCTCGGTTTCTCGCCCTCTATTTCAGCGCCTCTGTTTCAGCCCCTCTCTTTCAGCCCCTCTGTTTCAGCCCCTCTGTCTCTCGCCCTCTGTTTCAGCACCTCTGTTTCTCGCTCCCTGTTTCAGCCCCTCTGATTCAGCCCCTCTGTTTCTCGCCCCCTGTTTCAGCCCCTCTGTTTCAGCCCCTCTGTTTCTCGCCCTCTGTTTTAACCCCTCGGTTTCTCGCCCTCTGTTTTAGCCCCTCTGTTTCAGCCCCTCTGTTTCAGCCCCTCTGTTTCAGCCCCTCGGTTTCTCGCCCTCTGTTTCAGCCCCTCTGTTTCAGCCCCTCTGATTCAGCCCCTCTGTTTCTCGCCCCTGTTTCAACCCCTCTGTTTCAGCCCTTCTGTTTCTCGCCCTCTGTTTCAGCCCCTCTGTTTCAGCCCCTCTGTTTCTCGCCCCCTGTTTCAGCCCCTCTGTTTCAGCCCCTCTGTTTCAGCCCCTCTGTTTCAGCCCCTCTGTTTCTCGCCCTCTGTTTCAGCCCCCCTGTTTCTCGCCCCCTGTTTCAGCCCCTCTGTTTCAGCCCCTCTGTTTCTCGCCCTCTGTTTCAGCCCCTCTGTTTCTCGCCCACAGTTTCTCGCCCTCTGTTTCAGCCCCTCTATTTCAGCCCCTCTGTTTCAGCCACTCTGTTTCAGCCCCTCAGTTTCTCGCCCTCTGTTTCAGCCCCTCTGTTTCTCGCCCTCTGTTTCAGCCCCTCTGTTTCAGCCCCTCTGTTTCTCGCCCTCTGTTTCAGCCCCTCTGTTTCAGCCCCTCTGATTCAGCCCCTCTGTTTCTCGCCCCTGTTTCAACCCCTCTGTTTCAGCACTTCTGTTTCTCGCCCTCTGTTTCAGCCCGTCTGTTTCAGCCCCTTTGTTTCTCGCCCCCTGTTTCAGCCCCTCTGTTTCAGCCCCTCTGTTTCAGCCCCTCTGTTTCAGCCCCTCTGTTTCAGCCCCTCTGTTTCTCGCCCCCTGTTTCAGCCCCTCTGTTTCAGCCCCTCTGTTTCAGCCCCTCTGTTTCAGCCCCTCTGTTTCTCGCCCTCTGTTTCTCGCCCTCTGTTTCAGCCCCTCTATTTCAGCCCCTCTGTTTCAGCCACTCTGTTTCAGCCCCTCGGTATCTCGCCCTCTGTTTCAGCCCCTCTGTTTCTCGCCCTCTGTTTCAGCCCCTCTGTTTCAGCCCCTCTGTTTCTCGCCCTCTGTTTCTCGCCTTCTGTTTCAGCCCCTCTGTTTCAGCACCTCTGTTTCAGCCCCTCTTTTTCAGCCCCTCGGATTCTCGCCCTCTGTTTCAGCCCCTCTGTTTCTCGCCCTCTTTTTCTGCCCCTCTGTTTGTCGCCCTCTGTTTCAGCCCCTCTGTTTCTCGCCCTCTGTTTCAGCCCCTCTGTTTCAGCCCCTCTGTTTCAGCCCCTCTGTTTCAGCCCCTCTGTTTCTCGCCCCCTGTTTCAGCCCCTCTGATTCAGCCCCTCTGTTTCTCGCCCCCTGTTTCATCCCTCTGTTTCAGCCCCTCTGTTTCTCGCCCTCTGTTTCAACCCCTCGGTTTCTCGCCCTGTGTTTTAGCCCCTCTGTTTAAGCCCCTCTGTTTCAGCCCCTCTGTTTCAGCCCCTCTGTTTCTCACCCTCTGTTTCAGCCCCTCGGTTTCTCGCCCTCTTTTTCAGCCCCTCTGTTTCAGCACCTCTGTTTCAGCCCCTCTGTTTCTCACCCCCTGTTTCAGCCCCTCTGTTTCAGCCCTTCTGTTTCTCGCCCTCTGTTTCAGCCCCTCTGTTTCAGCCCCTCTGTTTCTCGCCCCCTGTTTCAGCCCCTCTGATTCAGCCCCTCTGTTTCTCGCCCCCTGTTTCAGCCCCTCTGTTTCAGCCCCTCTGTTTCTCGCCCTCTGTTTTAACCCCTCGGTTTCTCGCCCTCTGTTTTAGCCCCTCTGTTTCAGCCCCTCTGTTTCAGCCCCTCTGTTTCAGCCCCTCGGTTTCTCGCCCTCTGTTTCAGCCCATCTGTTTCAGCCCCTCTGATTCAGCCCCTCTGTTTCTCGCCCCTGTTTCAACCCCTCTGTTTCAGCCCTTCTGTTTCTCGCCCTCTGTTTCAGCCCCTCTGTTTCAGCCCCTCTGTTTCTCGCCCCCTGTTTCAGCCCCTCTGTTTCAGCCCCTCTGTTTCAGCCCCTCTGTTTCAGCCCCTCTGTTTCTCGCCCTCTGTTTCAGCCCCCCTGTTTCTCGCCCCCTGTTTCAGCCCCTCTGTTTCAGCCCCTCTGTTTCTCGCCCTCTGTTTCAGCCCCTCTGTTTCTCGCCCACTGTTTCTCGCCCTCTGTTTCAGCCCCTCTATTTCAGCCCCTCTGTTTCAGCCACTCTGTTTCAGCCCCTCGGTTTCTCGCCCTCTGTTTCAGCCCCTCTGTTTCTCGCCCTCTGTTTCAGCCCCTCTGTTTCAGCCCCTCTGTTTCTCGCCCTCTGTTTCAGCCCCTCTGTTTCAGCCCCTCTGATTCAGCCCCTCTGTTTCTCGCCCCTGTTTCAACCCCTCTCTTTCAGCACTTCTGTTTCTCGCCCTCTGTTTCAGCCCGTCTGTTTCAGCCCCTTTGTTTCTCGCCCCCTGTTTCAGCCCCTCTATTTCAGCCCCTCTGTTTCAGCCCCTCTGTTTCAGCCCCTCTGTTTCTCGCCCTCTGTTTCAGCCCCTCTGTTTCTCGCCCCCTGTTTCAGCCCCTCTGTTTCAGCCCCTCTGTTTCAGCCCCTCTGTTTCAGCCCCTCTGTTTCTCGCCCTCTGTTTCTCGCCCTCTGTTTCAGCCCCTCTATTTCAGCCCCTCTGTTTCAGCCACTCTGTTTCAGCCCCTCGGTTTCTCGCCCTCTGTTTCAGTCCCTCTGTTTCTCGCCCTCTGTTTCAGCCCCTCTGTTTCAGCCCCTCTGTTTCTCGCCCTCTGTTTCTCGCCTTCTGTTTCAGCCCCTCTGTTTCAGCACCTCTGTTTCAGCCCCTCTTTTTCAGCCCCTCGGTTTCTCGCCCTCTGTTTCAGCCCCTCAGTTTCTCGCCCTCTTTTTCAGCCCCTCTGTTTCTCGCCCTCTGTTTCAGCCCCTCTGTTTCTCGCCCTCTGTTTCAGCCCCTCTGTTTCAGCCCCTCTGTTTCAGCCCTTCTGTTTCAGCCCCTCTGTTTCTCGCCCCCTGTTTCAGCCCCTCTGATTCAGCCCCTCTGTTTCTCGCCCCCTGTTTCATCCCTCTGTTTCAGCCCCTCTGTTTCTCGCCCTCTGTTTCAACCCCTCGGCTTCTCGCCCTCTGTTTTAGCCCCTCTGTTTAAGCCCCTCTGTTTCAGCCCCTCTGTTTCAGCCCCTCTGTTTCTCACCCTCTGTTTCAGCCCCTCGGTTTCTCGCCCTCTTTTTCAGCCCCTCTGTTTCAGCACCTCTGTTTCAGCCCCTCTGTTTCTCACCCCCTGTTTCAGCCCCTCTGTTTCAGCCCTTCTGTTTCTCGCCTTCTGTTTCAGCCCCTCTGTTTCAGCCCCTCTGTTTCTCGCCCCCTGTTTCAGCCCCTCTGTTTCAGCCCCTCTGTTTCAGCCCCTCTGTTTCAGCCCCTCTGTTTCTAGCCCTCTGTTTCAGCCCCTCTGTTTCAGCCCCTCTGTTTCTCGCCCTCTGTTTCTCGCCCCCTGTTTCAGCCCCTCTGTTTCAGCCCCTCGGTTTCTCGCCCTCTGTTTCAGCCCCTCTGTTTCAGCCCCTCTGTTTCTCGCCCTCTGTTTCAGCCCCTCTGTTTCTCGCCCTCTGTTTCAGCCCCTCTGTTTCAGCCCCTCTGTTTCAGCCCCTCTGTTTCAGCCCCTCGGTTTCTCGCCCTCTGTTTCAGCGCCTCTGTTTCAGCCCCTCTCTTTCAGCCCCTCTGTTTCAGCCCCTCTGTCTCTCGCCCTCTGTTTCAGCACCTCTGCTTCTGGCTCCCTGTTTCAGCCCCTCTGTTTCTCGCCCCCTGTTTCAGCCCCTCTGTTTCAGCCCCTCTGTTTCTCGCCCTCTGTTTCAACCCCTCGGTTTCTCGCCCTCTGTTTTAGCCCCTCTGTTTCAGCCCCTCTGTTTCAGCCCCTCTGTTTCAGCCCCTCTGTTTCTCACCCTCTGTTTCAGCCCCTCGGTTTCTCGCCCTCTGTTTCAGCCCCTCTGTTTCAGCCCCTCTGATTCAGCCCCTCTGTTTCACGCCCCTGTTTCAACCCCTCTGTTGCAGCCCTTCTGTTTCTCGCCCTCTGTTTCAGCCCCTCTGTTTCAGCCCCTCTGTTTCTCGCCCCCTGTTTCAGCTCCTCTGTTTCAGCCCCTCTGTTTCAGCCCCTCTGTTTCAGCCCCTCTGTTTCTCGCACTCTGTTTCAGCCCCTCTGTTTCTCGCCCCCTGTTTCAGCCCCTCTGTTTCAGCCCCTCTGTTTCTCGCCCTCTGTTTCAGCCCCTCTGTTTCTCGCCCTCTGTTTCTCGCCCTCTGTTTCAGCCCCTCTATTTCAGCCCCTCTGTTTCAGCCACTCTGTTTCAGCCCCTCGGTTTCTCGCCCTCTGTTTCAGCCCCTCTGTTTCTCGCCCTCTGTTTCAGCCCCTCTGTTTCAGCCCCTCTGTTTCTCGCCCTCTGTTTCAGCCCCTCTATTTCAGCCCCTCTGATTCAGCCCCTCTGTTTCTCGCCCCTGTTTCAACCCCTCTGTTTCAGCCCTTCTGTTTCTCGCCCTCTGTTTCAGCCCCTCTGTTTCAGCCCCTTTGATTCTCGCCCCCTGTTTCAGCCCCTCTGTTTCAGCCCCTCTGTTTCAGCCCCTCTGTTTCAGCCCCTCTGTTTCTCGCCCTCTGTGTCAGCCCCTCTGTTTCTCGCCCCCTGTTTCAGCCCCTCTGTTTCAGCCCCTCTGTTTCTCGCCCTCTGTTTCAGCCCCTCTGTTTCTCACCCTCTGTTTCTCGCCCTCTGTTTCAGCCCCTCTATTTCAGCCCCTCTGTTTCAGCCACTCTGTTTCAGCCCCTCGGTTTCTCGCCCTCTGTTTCAGCCCCTCTGTTTCTCGCCCTCCGTTTCAGCCCCTGTTTCAGCCCCTCTGTTTCTCGCCCTCTGTTTCTCGCCTTCTGTTTCAGCCCCTCTGTTTCAGCACCTCTGTTTCAGCCCCTCTTTTTCAGCCCCTCGGTTTCTCGCCCTCTGTTTCAGCCCCTCTGTTTCTCGCCCTCTTTTTCAGCCCCTCTGTTTCTCGCCCTCTGTTTCAGCCCCTCTGTTTCTCGCCCTCTGTTTCAGCCCCTCTGTTTCAGCCCCTCTGTTTCAGCCCCTCTGTTTCTCGCCCCCTGTTTCAGCCCCTCTGATTCAGCCCCTCTGTTTCTCGCCCCCTGTTTCATCCCTCTGTTTCAGCCCCTCTGTTTCTCGCCCTCTGTTTCAACCCCTCGGTTTCTCGCCCTCTGTTTTAGCCCCTCTGTTTAAGCCCCTCTGTTTCATCCCTCTGTTTCAGCCCCTCTGTTTCTCACCCCCTGTTTCAACCCCTCGGTTTCTCGCCCTCTGTTTTAGCCCCTCTGTTTAAGCCCCTCTGTTTCAGCACCTCTGTTTCAGCCCCTCTGTTTCTCACCCCCTGTTTCAGCCCCTCTGTTTCAGCCCTTCTGTTTCTCGCCTTCTGTTTCAGCCCCTCTGTTTCAGCCCCTCTGTTTCTCGCCCCCTGTTTCAGCCCCTCTGTTTCAGCCCCTCTGTTTCAGCCCCTCTGTTTCAGCCCCTCTGTTTCTAGCCCTCTGTTTCAGCCCCTCTGTTTCAGCCCCTCTGTTTCTCGCCCTCTGTTTCTCGCCCCCTGTTTCAGCCCCTCTGTTTCAGCCCCTCGGTTTCTCGCCCTCTGTTTCAGCCCCTCTGTTTCAGCCCCTCTGTTTCTCGCCCTCTGTTTCAGCCCCTCTGTTTCTCGCCCTCTGTTTCAGCCCCTCTGTTTCAGCCCCTCTGTTTCAGCCCCTCTGTTTCAGCCCCTCGGTTTCTCGCCCTCTGTTTCAGCGCCTCTGTTTCAGCCCCTCTCTTTCAGCCCCTCTGTTTCAGCCCCTCTGTCTCTCGCCCTCTGTTTCAGCACCTCTGCTTCTGGCTCCCTGTTTCAGCCCCTCTGTTTCTCGCCCCCTGTTTCAGCCCCTCTGTTTCAGCCCCTCTGTTTCTCGCCCTCTGTTTCAACCCCTCGGTTTCTCGCCCTCTGTTTTAGCCCCTCTGTTTCAGCCCCTCTGTTTCAGCCCCTCTGTTTCAGCCCCTCTGTTTCTCACCCTCTGTTTCAGCCCCTCGGTTTCTCGCCCTCTGTTTCAGCCCCTCTGTTTCAGCCCCTCTGATTCAGCCCCTCTGTTTCACGCCCCTGTTTCAACCCCTCTGTTGCAGCCCTTCTGTTTCTCGCCCTCTGTTTCAGCCCCTCTGTTTCAGCCCCTCTGTTTCTCGCCCCCTGTTTCAGCTCCTCTGTTTCAGCCCCTCTGTTTCAGCCCCTCTGTTTCAGCCCCTCTGTTTCTCGCACTCTGTTTCAGCCCCTCTGTTTCTCGCCCCCTGTTTCAGCCCCTCTGTTTCTCGCCCTCTGTTTCAGCCCCTCTGTTTCTCGCCCTCTGTTTCTCGCCCTCTGTTTCAGCCCCTCTATTTCAGCCCCTCTGTTTCAGCCACTCTGTTTCAGCCCCTCGGTTTCTCGCCCTCTGTTTCAGCCCCTCTGTTTCTCGCCCTCTGTTTCAGCCCCTCTGTTTCAGCCCCTCTGTTTCTCGCCCTCTGTTTCAGCCCCTCTATTTCAGCCCCTCTGATTCAGCCCCTCTGTTTCTCGCCCCTGTTTCAACCCCTCTGTTTCAGCCCTTCTGTTTCTCGCCCTCTGTTTCAGCCCCTCTGTTTCAGCCCCTTTGATTCTCGCCCCCTGTTTCAGCCCCTCTGTTTCAGCCCCTCTGTTTCAGCCCCTCTGTTTCAGCCCCTCTGTTTCTCGCCCTCTGTGTCAGCCCCTCTGTTTCTCGCCCCCTGTTTCAGCCCCTCTGTTTCAGCCCCTCTGTTTCTCGCCCTCTGTTTCAGCCCCTCTGTTTCTCACCCTCTGTTTCTCGCCCTCTGTTTCAGCCCCTCTATTTCAGCCCCTCTGTTTCAGCCACTCTGTTTCAGCCCCTCGGTTTCTCGCCCTCTGTTTCAGCCCCTCTGTTTCTCGCCCTCCGTTTCAGCCCCTGTTTCAGCCCCTCTGTTTCTCGCCCTCTGTTTCTCGCCTTCTGTTTCAGCCCCTCTGTTTCAGCACCTCTGTTTCAGCCCCTCTTTTTCAGCCCCTCGGTTTCTCGCCCTCTGTTTCAGCCCCTCTGTTTCTCGCCCTCTTTTTCAGCCCCTCTGTTTCTCGCCCTCTGTTTCAGCCCCTCTGTTTCTCGCCCTCTGTTTCAGCCCCTCTGTTTCAGCCCCTCTGTTTCAGCCCCTCTGTTTCTCGCCCCCTGTTTCAGCCCCTCTGATTCAGCCCCTCTGTTTCTCGCCCCCTGTTTCATCCCTCTGTTTCAGCCCCTCTGTTTCTCGCCCTCTGTTTCAACCCCTCGGTTTCTCGCCCTCTGTTTTAGCCCCTCTGTTTAAGCCCCTCTGTTTCAGCCCCTCTGTTTCAGCCCCTCTGTTTCTCACCCTCTGTTTCATCCCCTCTGTTTCAGTCCCTCTGTTTCAGCCCCTCTGTTTCAGCCCCTTTATTTCTCGCCCTCTGTTTCAGCCCCTCTGTTTCAGCCCCTCTGTTTCTCGCCCCCTGTTTCAGCCCCTCTGTTTCAGCCCCTCTGTTTCAGCCCCTCTGTTTCAGCCCCT
Source organism: Chiloscyllium punctatum (assembly GCF_047496795.1). NCBI lineage: Eukaryota > Metazoa > Chordata > Chondrichthyes > Orectolobiformes > Hemiscylliidae > Chiloscyllium > Chiloscyllium punctatum. Next base: position 256,538 of record NW_027309896.1, on the reverse strand, counting down.
CTGTTTCTAGCCCTCTGTTTCAGCCCCTCTGTTTCAGCCCCTCTGTTTCTCGCCCTCTGTTTCTCGCCCCCTGTTTCAGCCCCTCTGTTTCAGCCCCTCGGTTTCTCGCCCTCTGTTTCAGACCCTCTGTTTCAGCCCCTCTGTTTCTCGCCCTCTGTTTCAGCCCCTCTGTTTCTCGCCCTCTGTTTCAGCCCCTCTGTTTCAGCCCCTCTGTTCAGCCCCTCGGTTTCTCGCCCTCTGTTTCAGCCCCTCGCTTTCTCGCCCTCTGTTTCAGCCCCTCTGTTTCAGCCCCTCTGTTTCAGCCCCTCTGTTTCTCGCCCTCTGTTTCAGCCCCTCTGTTTCAGCCCCTCTGTTTCTCGCCCTCTGTTTCAGCCCCTCTGTTTCTCACCCTCTGTTTCAGCCCCTCTGTTTCTCGCCCCCTGTTTCAGCCCCTCTGTTTCAGCCCCTCTGTTTCTCGCCCTCTGTTTCAGCCCCTCTGTTTCTCGCCCCCTGTTTCTCGCCCTCTGTTTCAGCCCCTCTGTTTCAGCCCCTCTGTTCCAGCCCCTCTGTTTCAGCCCCTCTGTTTCAGCCCCGCTGTTTCTAGCCCTCTGTTTCAGCCCCTCTGTTTCAGCCCCTCTATTTCAGCCCCTCTGTTTCTCGCCCTCTGTTTCTCGCCCTCTGTTTCAGCCCCTCTGTTTCAGCCCCTCTGTTTCTCGCCCCCTGTTTCAGCCCCTCTGTGTCAGCCCCTCTGTTTCAGCCCCTCTGTTTCAGCCCCTCTGTTTCTCGCCCTCTGTTTCAGCACCTCTGTTTCTCGCCCCCTGTTTCAACCCGTCTGTTTCAGCCCCTCTGTTTCTCGCCATCTGTTTCAGCCCCTCTGTTTCTCGCCCTCTGTTTCTCGCCCTCTGTTTCAGCCCCTCTGTTTCAGCCCCTCTGTTTCAGCCCCTCGGTTTCTCGCCCTCTGTTTCAGCCCCTCTGTTTCTCGCCCTCTGTTTCAGCCCTTCTGTTTCAGCCCCTCTGTTTCAGCCCCTCTGTTTCTCGCCCTCTGTTTCTCGCCCTCTGTTTCTCGCCTTCTGTTTCTGCCCCTCTGTTTCAGCACCTCTGTTTCATCCCCTCTGTTTCAGCCCCTCGGTTTCTCGCCCTCTGTTTCAGCCCCTCTGTTTCTCGCCCTCTGTTTCAGCCCCTCTGTTTCTCGCCCTCTGTTTCAGCCCCTCTGTTTCAGCCTCTCTGTTTCAGCCGCACTGTTTCAGCCCCTCTGTTTCTCGCCCCCTGCTTCAGCCCCTCTGTTTCAGCCCCTCTGTTTCTCGCCCTCTGTTTCAACCCCTCGGTTTCTCGCCCTCTGTTTCAGCCCCTCTGTTTCAGCCCCTCTGTTTCAGCCCCTCTGTTTCTCACCCTCTGTTTCAGCCCCTCGGTTTCTCGCCCTCTTTTTCAGCCCCTCTGTTTCAGCCCCTCTGTTTCAGCCCCTCTGTTTCTCGCCCCCTGTTTCAGCCCCTCTGTTTCAGACCCTCTGTTTCAGCCCCTCTGTTTCAACCCCTTCTGTCTCTCGCCCTCAGTTTCAGCCCCTCTGTTTCTCGCCCCCTGTTTCAGCCCCTCTGTTTCAGCCCTTCTGTTTCTCGCCCTATGTTTCAGCCCCTCTGTTTCAGCCCCTCTGTTTCTCGCCCTCTGTTTCAGCCCCTCTGTGTCAGCCCCTCTGTTTCAGCCCCTCTGTTTCAGCCCCTCTGTTTCTCGCCCTCTGTTTCAGCACCTCTGTTTCTCGCCCCCTGTTTCAGCCCCTCTGTTACAGCCCCTCTGTTTCAGCCCCTCTGTTTCAGCCCCTCTGTTTCTCGCCCCCTGTTTCAGCCCCTCTGTTTCAGCCCCTCTGTTTCAGCCCCTCTGTTTCTCGCCCTCTGTTTCAGCCCCTCTGTTTCTCGCCCACTGTTTCAGCCCCTCTGTTTCAGCCCCTATGTTTCTCACCCTCTGTTTCAGCCCTTCTGTTTCTCGCCCTCTGATTTTCGCCCTCAGTTTCAGCCCCTCTGTTTCAGCCCCTCTATTTCAGCCACTCTGTTTCAGCACCTCGGTTTCTCGCCCTCTGTTTCAGCCCCTCTGTTTCTCGCCCCCTGTTTCTCGCCCTCTGTTTCAGCCCCTCTGTTTCTCGCCCTCTGTTTCAGCCCCTCGGATTCTCGCCCTCTGTTTCAGCCCCTCTGTTTCAGCCCCTCTGTTTCTCGCCCTCTGTTTCAGCCCCTCTGTTTCAGCCCCTCTGTTTCAGCCCCTCTGTTTCTCGCCCTCTGTTTCAGCCCCTCTGTTTCAGCCCCTCTTTTTCTCGCCCTCTCTTTCAGCCCCTCTGTTTCTCGCCCTCTGTTTCAGCCCTTCTGTTTCAGCCCCTCGGTTTCTCGCCCTCTTTTTCAGCCCCTCTGTTTCAGCCCCTCTGTTTCTCGCCCCCTGTTTCAGCCCCTCTGTTTCAGACCCTCTGTTTCAGCCCCTCTGTTTCACCCCTTCTGTCTCTCGCCCTCAGTTTCAGCCCCTCTGTTTCTCGCCCCCTGTTTCAGCCCCTCTGTTTCAGCCCTTCTGTTTCTCGCCCTCTGTTTCAGCCCCTCTGTTTCAGCCCCTCTGTTTCTCGCCCTCTGTTTCAGCCCCTCTGTGTCAGCCCCTCTGTTTCAGCCCCTCTGTTTCAGCCCCTCTGTTTCTCGCCCTCTGTTTCAGCACCTCTGTTTCTCGCCCCCTGTTTCAGCCCCTCTGTTACAGCCCCTCTGTTTCAGCCCCTCTGTTTCAGCCCCTCTGTTTCTCGCCCCCTGTTTCAGCCCCTCTGTTTCAGCCCCTCTGTTTCAGCCCCTCTGTTTCTCGAACTCTGTTTCAGCCCCTCTGTTTCTCGCCCACTGTTTCAGCCCCTCTGTTTCAGCCCCTATGTTTCTCGCCCTCTGTTTCAGCCCTTCTGTTTCTCGCCCTCTGATTTTCGCCCTCAGTTTCAGCCCCTCTGTTTCAGCCCCTCTATTTCAGCCCCTCTTTTTCTCGCCCTCTCTTTCAGCCCCTCTGTTTCTCGCCCTCTGTTTCAGCCCCTCTGTTTCAGCACCTCGGTTTCTCGCCCTCTGTTTCAGCCCCTCTGTTTCTCGCCCCCTGTTTCTCGCCCTCTGTTTCAGCCCCTCTGTTTCTCGCCCTCTGTTTCAGCCCCTCTGTTTCTCACCCTCTGTTTCAGCCCCTCTGTTTCAGCCCCTCTGTTTCTCGCCCTCTGTTTCAGCCCCTCGGATTCTCGCCCTCTGTTTCAGCCCCTCTGTTTCAGCCCCTCTGTTTCTCGCCCTCTGTTTCAGCCCCTCTGTTTCAGCCCCTCTGTTTCAGCCCCTCTGTTTCTCGCCCTCTGTTTCAGCCCCTCTGTTTCAGCCCATCTTTTTCTCGCCCTCTCTTTCAGCCCCTCTGTTTCTCGCCCTCTGTTTCAGCCCCTCTGTTTCAGCCCCTCTTTTTCTCGCCCTCTGTTTCAGCCCCACTGTTTCAGCCCCTCTGTTTCTCGCCCTCTGTTTCAGCCCCTCTGTTTCAGCCCCTCTTTTTCTCGCCCTCTGTTTCAGCCCCTCTGTTTCAGCCCCTCTGTTTCAGCCCCTCTGTTTCTCGCCCTCTGTTTCAGCCCCTCGGTTTCTCGCCCTCTGTTTCAGCGCCTCTGTTTCAGCCCCTCTGTTTCAGCCCCTCTGTTTCAGCCCCTCTGTCTCTCGCCCTCTGTTTCAGCCCCTCTGTTTCTCGCTCCCTGTTTCAGCCCCTCTGATTCAGCCCCTCTGTTTCAGCCCCTCTGTTTCAGCCCCTCTGTTTCTCGCCCTCTGTTTCAGCACCTCTGTTTCTCGCCCCCTGTTTCAACCCCTCTGTTTCAGCCCCTCTGTTTCTCGCCATCTGTTTCAGCCCCTCTGTTTCTCGCCCTCTGTTTCTCGCCCTCTGTTTCAGCCCCTCTGTTTCAGCCCCTCTGTTTCAGCCCCTCTGTTTCTCGCCCTCTGTTTCTCGCCCTCTGTTTCAGCCCTTCTGTTTCAGCCCCTCTGTTTCAGCCCCTCTGTTTCTCGCCCTCTGTTTCTCGCCCTCTGTTTCTCGCCTTCTGTTTCTGCCCCTCTGTTTCAGCACCTCTGTTTCATCCCCTCTGTTTCAGCCCCTCGGTTTCTCGCCCTCTGTTTCAGCCCCTCTGTTTCTCGCCCTCTGTTTCAGCCCCTCTGTTTCTCGCCCTCTGTTTCAGCCCCTCTGTTTCAGCCTCTCTGTTTCAGCCGCACTGTTTCAGCCCCTCTGTTTCTCGCCCCCTGCTTCAGCCCCTCTGTTTCAGCCCCTCTGTTTCTCGCCCCCTGTTTCAGCCCCTCTGTTTCAGACCCTCTGTTTCAGCCCCTCTGTTTCACCCCTTCTGTCTCTCGCCCTCAGTTTCAGCCCCTCTGTTTCTCGCCCCCTGTTTCAGCCCCTCTGTTTCAGCCCTTCTGTTTCTCGCCCTCTGTTTCAGCCCCTCTGTTTCAGCCCCTCTGTTTCTCGCCCTCTGTTTCAGCCCCTCTGTGTCAGCCCCTCTGTTTCAGCCCCTCTGTTTCAGCCCCTCTGTTTCTCGCCCTCTGTTTCAGCACCTCTGTTTCTCGCCCCCTGTTTCAGCCCCTCTGTTTCAGCCCCTCTGTTTCAGCCCCTCTGTTTCAGCCCCTCTGTTTCTCGCCCCCTGTTTCAGCCCCTCTGTTTCAGACCCTCTGTTTCAGCCCCTCTGTTTCACCCCTTCTGTCTCTCGCCCTCAGTTTCAGCCCCTCTGTTTCTCGCCCCCTGTTTCAGCCCCTCTGTTTCAGCCCTTCTGTTTCTCGCCCTCTGTTTCAGCCCCTCTGTTTCAGCCCCTATGTTTCTCGCCCTCTGTTTCAGCCCCTCTGTGTCAGCCCCTCTGTTTCAGCCCCTCTGTTTCAGCCCCTCTGTTTCTCGCCCTCTGTTTCAGCACCTCTGTTTCTCGCCCCCTGTTTCAGCCCCTCTGTTACAGCCCCTCTGTTTCAGCCCCTCTGTTTCAGCCCCTCTGTTTCTCGCCCCCTGTTTCAGCCCCTCTGTTTCAGCCCCGCTGTTTCAGCCCCTCTGTTTCTCGCCCTCTGTTTCAGCCCCTCTGTTTCTCGCCCACTGTTTCAGCCCCTATGTTTCTCGCCCTCTGTTTCAGCCCTTCTGTTTCTCGCCCTCTGATTTTCGCCCTCAGTTTCAGCCCCTCTGTTTCAGCCCCTCTATTTCAGCCACTCTGTTTCAGCACCTCGGTTTCTCGCCCTCTGTTTCAGCCCCTCTGTTTCTCGCCCCCTGTTTCTCGCCCTCTGTTTCAGCCCCTCTGTTTCTCGCCCTCTGTTTCAGCCCCTCTGTTTCTCACCCTCTGTTTCAGCCCCTCTGTTTCAGCCCCTCTGTTTCTCGCCCTCTGTTTCAGCCCCTCGGATTCTCGCCCTCTGTTTCAGCCCCTCTGTTTCAGCCCCTCTGTTTCTCGCCCTCTGTTTCAGCCCCTCTGTTTCAGCCCCTCTGTTTCAGCCCCTCTGTTTCTCGCCCTCTGTTTCAGCCCCTCTGTTTCAGCCCCTCTGTTTCTCGCCCTCTGTTTCAGCCCCTCTGTTTCAGCCCCTCTTTTTCTCGCCCTCTGTTTCAGCCCCACTGTTTCAGCCCCTCTGTTTCTCGCCCTATGTTTCAGCCCCTCTGTTTCAGCCCCTCTTTTTCTCGCCCTCTGTTTCAGCCCCTCTGTTTCAGCCCCTCTGTTTCAGCCCCTCTGTTTCTCGCCCTCTGTTTCAGCCCCTCGGTTTCTCGCACTCTGTTTCAGCGCCTCTGTTTCAGCCCCTCTGTTTCAGCCCCTCTGTTTCAGCCCCTCTGTCTCTCGCCCTCTGTTTCAGCCCCTCTGTTTCTCGCTCCCTGTTTCAGCCCCTCTGATTCAGCCCCTCTGTTTCAGCCCCTCTGTTTCAGCCCCTCTGTTTCTCGCCCTCTGTTTCAGCACCTCTGTTTCTCGCCCCCTGTTTCAACCCCTCTGTTTCAGCCCCTCTGTTTCTCGCCATCTGTTTCAGCCCCTCTGTTTCTCGCCCTCTGTTTCTCGCCCTCTGTTTCAGCCCCTCTGTTTCAGCCCCTCTGTTTCAGCCCCTCTGTTTCAGCCCCTCGGTTTCTCGCCCTCTGTTTCAGCCCCTCTGTTTCTCGCCCTCTGTTTCAGCCCTTCTGTTTCAGCCCCTCTGTTTCAGCCCCTCTGTTTCTCGCCCTCTGTTTCTCGCCCTCTGTTTCTCGCCTTCTGTTTCTGCCCCTCTGTTTCAGCACCTCTGTTTCATCCCCTCTGTTTCAGCCCCTCGGTTTCTCGCCCTCTGTTTCAGCCCCTCTGTTTCTCGCCCTCTGTTTCAGCCCCTCTGTTTCTCGCCCTCTGTTTCAGCCCCTCTGTTTCAGCCTCTCTGTTTCAGCCGCACTGTTTCAGCCCCTCTGTTTCTCGCCCCCTGCTTCAGCCCCTCTGTTTCAGCCCCTCGGTTTCTCGCCCTCTGTTTCAACCCCTCGGTTTCTCGCCCTCTGTTTCAGCCCCTCTGTTTCAGCCCCTCTGTTTCAGCCCCTCTGTTTCTCACCCTCTGTTTCAGCCCCTCGGTTTCTCGCCCTCTTTTTCAGCCCCTCTGTTTCAGCCCCTCTGTTTCAGCCCCTCTGTTTCTCGCCCCCTTTTTCAGCCCCTCTGTTTCAGCCCCTCTGTTTCTCGCCCTCTGTTTCAGCCCCTCTTTTTCAGCCCCTCTGTTTCAGCCCCTCTGTTTCAGCCCCTCTGTTTCTCGCCCCCTGTTTCAGCCCCTCTGTTTCAGCCCCTCGGTTTCTCGCCCTCTGTTTCAGCCCCTCTGTTTCAGCCCCTCTGTTTCAGCCCCTCTGTTTCTCGCCCTCTGTTTCAGACCCTCTGTTTCAGCCCCTCTGTTTCACCCCTTCTGTCTCTCGCCCTCAGTTTCAGCCCCTCTGTTTCTCGCCCCCTGTTTCAGCCCCTCTGTTTCAGCCCTTCTGTTTCTCGCCCTCTGTTTCAGCCCCTCTGTTTCAGCCCCTCTGTTTCTCGCCCTCTGTTTCAGCCCCTCTGTGTCAGCCCCTCTGTTTCAGCCCCTCTGTTTCAGCCCCTCTGTTTCTCGCCCTCTGTTTCAGCACCTCTGTTTCTCGCCCCCTGTTTCAGCCCCTCTGTTTCAGCCCCTCTGTTTCAGCCCCTCTGTTTCAGCCCCTCTGTTTCTCGCCCCCTGTTTCAGCCCCTCTGTTTCAGCCCCTCTGTTTCAGCCCCTCTGTTTCTCGCCCTCTGTTTCAGCCCCTCTGTTTCTCGCCCACTGTTTCAGCCCCTCTGTTTCAGCCCCTATGTTTCTCGCCCTCTGTTTCAGCCCTTCTGTTTCTCGCCCTCTGATTTTCGCCCTCAGTTTCAGCCCCTCTGTTTCAGCCCCTCTATTTCAGCCACTCTGTTTCAGCACCTCGGTTTCTCGCCCTCTGTTTCAGCCCCTCTGTTTCTCGCCCCCTGTTTCTCGCCCTCTGTTTCAGCCCCTCTGTTTCTCGCCCTCTGTTTCAGCCCCTCTGTTTCTCACCCTCTGTTTCAGCCCCTCTGTTTCAGCCCCTCTGTTTCTCGCCCTCTGTTTCAGCCCCTCGGATTCTCGCCCTCTGTTTCAGCCCCTCTGTTTCAGCCCCTCTGTTTCTCGCCCTCTGTTTCAGCCCCTCTGTTTCAGCCCCTCTGTTTCAGCCCCTCTGTTTCTCGCCCTCTGTTTAGCCCCTCTGTTTCAGCCCCTCTTTTTCTCGCCCTCTCTTTCAGCCCCTCTGTTTCTCGCCCTCTGTTTCAGCCCCTCTGTTTCAGCCCCTCTTTTTCTCGCCCTCTGTTTCAGCCCCACTGTTTCAGCCCCTCTGTTTCTCGCCCTCTGTTTCAGCCCCTCTGTTTCAGCCCCTCTTTTTCTCGCCCTCTGTTTCAGCCCCTCTGTTTCAGCCCCTCTGTTTCAGCCCCTCTGTTTCTCGCCCTCTGTTTCAGCCCCTCGGTTTCTCTTCCTCTGTTTCAGCGCCTCTGTTTCAGCCCCTCTGTTTCAGCCCCTCTGTTTCAGCCCCTCTGTCTCTCGCCCTCTGTTTCAGCCCCTCTGTTTCTCGCTCCCTGTTTCAGCCCCTCTGATTCAGCCCCTCTGTTTCTCGCCCCCTGTTTCAGCCCCTCTGTTTAAGCCCCTCTGTTTCTCGCCCTCTGTTACAACCCCTCGGTTTCTCGCCCTCTGTTTTAGCCCCTCTCTTTCAGCCCCTCTGTTTCAGCCCCTCTGTTTCAGCCCCTCTGTTTCTCACCCTCTGTTTCAGCCCCTCGGTTTCTCGCCCTCTGTTTCAGCCCCTCTGTTTCAGCCCCTCTGATTCAGCCCCTCTGTTTCTCGCCCCCTGTTTCAGCCCCTCTGTTTCAGCCCTTCTGTTTCTCGCCCTCTGTTTCAGCCCCTCTGTTTCAGCCCCTCTGTTTCTCGCCCCCCGTTTCAGCCCCTCTGTTTCAGCCCCTCTGTTTCAGCCCCTCTGTTTCTCGCCCTCTGTTTTAGCCCCTCTGTTTCTCGCCCCCTGTTTCAGCCCCTCTGTTTCTCGCCCTCTGTTTCAGCCCCTCTGTTTCTCGCCCTCTGTTTCTCGCCCTCTGTTTCAGCCCCTCTATTTCAGCCCCTCTGTTTCAGCCACTCTGTTTCAGCCCCTCTGTTTCTCGCCCTCTGTTTCAGCCCCTCTGTTTTTCGCCCTCTGTTTCAGCTCTTCTGTTTCAGCCCCTCTGTTTCAGCCCCTCTGTTTCTCGCCCTCTGTTTCTCGCCCTCTGTTTCTCGCCTTCTGTTTCAGCCCCTCTGTTTCAGCACCTCTGTATCAGCCCCTCTTTTTCAGCCCCTCGGTTTTTCGCCCTCTGTTTCAGCCCCTCTGTTTCTCGCCCTCTTTTTCAGCCCCTCGGTTTCTCGCCCTCTGTTTCAGCCCCTCTGTTTCTCGCCCTCTGTTTCAGACCCTCTGTTTCAGCCCCTCTGTTTCAGCCCCTCTGTTTCTCGCCCCCTGTTTCAGCCCCTCTGTTTCAGCCCCTCTGTTTCTCGCCCCCTGTTTCAGCCCCTCTGTTTCAGCCCCTCTGTTTCTCGCCCTCTGTTTCAACCCCTCGGTTTCTCGCCCTCTGTTTTAGCCCCTCTGTTTAAGCCCCTCTGTTTCAGCCCCTCTGTTTCAGCCCCTCTGTTTCTCACCCTCTGTTTCAGCCCCTCGGTTTCTCACCCTCTTTTTCAGCCCCTCTGTTTCAGCCCCTCTGTTTCAGCCCCTCTGTTTCAGCCCCTCTTTTTCTCGCCCTCTGTTTCAGCCCCACTGTTTCAGCCCCTCTGTTTCTCGCCCTCTGTTTCAGCCCCTCTGTTTCAGCCCCTCTTTTTCTCGCCCTCTGTTTCAGCCCCTCTGTTTCAGCCCCTCTGTTTCAGCCCCTCTGTTTCTCGCCCTCTGTTTCAGCCCCTCGGTTTCTCGCCCTCTGTTTCAGCGCCTCTGTTTCAGCGCCTCTGTTTCAGCCCCTCTGTTTCAGCCCCTCTGTCTCTCGCCCTCTGTTTCAGCCCCTCTGTTTCTCGCTCCCTGTTTCAGCCCCTCTGATTCAGCCCCTCTGTTTCTCGCCCCCTGTTTCAGCCCCTCTGTTTCAGCCCCTCTGTTTCTCACCCTCTGTTTCAACCCCTCGGTTTCTCGCCCTCTGTTTTAGCCCCTCTGTTTCAGCCCCTCTGTTTCAGCCCCTCTGTTTCAACCCCTCTGTTTCTCACCCTCTGTTTCAGCCCCTCGGTTTCTCGCCCTCTGTTTCAGCCCCTCTGTTTCAGCCCCTCTGATTCAGCCCCTCTGTTTCTCGCCCCCTGTTTCAGCCCCTCTGTTTCAGCCCCTCTGTTTCAGCCCCTCTGTTTCTCGCCCTCTGTTTCAGCCCCTCTGTTTCTCGCCCCCTGTTTCAGCCCCTCTGTTTCAGCCCCTCTGTTTCTCGCCCTCTGTTTCAGCCCCTCTGTTTCTCGCCCTCTGTTTCTCGCCCTCTGTTTCAGCCCCTCTATTTCAGCCCCTCTGTTTCAGCCACTCTGTTTCAGCCCCTCGGTTTCTCGCCCTCTGTTTCAGCCCCTCTGTTTCTCGCCCTCTGTTTCTCGCCCTCTGTTTCTCGCCTTCTGTTTCAGCCCCTCTGTTTCTCGCCCCCTGTTTCAGCCCCTCTGTTTCAGCCCCTCTGTTTCAGCCCCTCTGTTTCAGCCCTTCTGTTTCTCGCCCTCTGTTTCAGCCCCTCTGTTTCAGCCCCTCTGTTTCTCGCCCCCTGTTTCAGCCCCTCTGTTTCAGCCCCTCTGTTTCAGCCCCTCTGTTTCAGCCCCTCTGTTTCTAGCCCTCTGTTTCAGCCCCTCTGTTTCTCGCCCTCTGTTTCTCGCCCCCTGTTTCAGCCCCTCTGTTTCAGCCCCTCGGTTTCTCGCCCTCTGTTTCAGCCCCTCTGTTTCTCGCCCTCTGTTTCAGCCCCTCTATTTCAGCCCCTCTGTTTCAGCCCCTCTATTTCAGCCCCTCTGTTTCAGCCACTCTGTTTCAGCCCCTCGGTTTCTCGCCCTCTGTTTCAGCCCTTCTGTTTCAGCCCCTCTGTTTCAGCCCCTCTATTTCAGCCCCTCTGTTTCAGCCCCTCTTTTTCAGCCCCTCGGTTTCTCGCCCTCTGTTTCAGCCCCTCTGTTTCTCGCCCTCTTTTTCAGCCCCTCTGTCTCTCGCCCTCTGTTTCAGCCCCTCTGTTTCTCGCCCTCTGTTTCAGCCCCTCTGTTTCAGCCCCTCTGTTTCAGCCCCTCTGTTTCAGCCCCTCTGTTTCTCGCCCCCTGTTTCAGCCCCTCTGATTCAGCCCCTCTGTTTCTCGCCCTCTGTTTCAACCCCTCGGTTTCTCGCCCCCTGTTTCATCCCTCTGTTTCAGCCCCTCTGTTTCTCGCCCTCTGTTTCAACCCCTCGGTTTCTCGCCCTCTGTTTTAGCCCCTCTGTTTAAGCCCCTCTGTTTCAGCCCCTCTGTTTCAGCCCCTCTGTTTCTCACCCTCTGTTTCAGCCCCTCGGTTTCTCGCCCTCTTTTTCAGCCCCTCTGTTTCAGCACCTCTGTTTCAGCCCCTCTGTTTCTCGCCCCCTGTTTCAGCCCCTCTGTTTCAGCCCCTCTGTTTCCGCCCCTCTGTTTCAGCCCTTTGGTTTCTCGCCCTCTGTTTCAGCCCCTCTGTTTCTCGCCCCCTGTTTCAGCCCCTCTGTTTCAGCCCCTCTGTTTCAGCCCCTCTGTTTCAGCCCTTCTGTTTCTCGCCCTCTGTTTCAGCCCCTCTGTTTCAGCCCCTCTGTTTCTCGCCCCCTGTTTCAGCCCCTCTGTTTCAGCCCCTCTGTTTCAGCCCCTCAGTTTCAGCCCCTCTGTTTCTCGGCCTCTGTTTCTCGCCCCCTGTATCAGCCCCTCTGTTTCAGCCCCTCGGTTTCTCGCCCTCTGTTTCAGCCCCTCTGTTTCAGCCCCTCTGTTTCTCGCCCTCTGTTTCAGCCCCTCTGTTTCTCGCCCTCTGTTTCAGCCCCTCTGTTTCAGCCCTTCTGTTTCAGCCCCTCTGTTTCAGCCCCTCTTTTTCTCGCCCTCTCTTTCAGCCCCTCTGTTTCTGCCTCTCTGTTTCAGCCCCTATGTTTCAGCCCCTATTTTTCTCGCCCTCTGTTTCAGCCCCACTGTTTCAGCCCCTCTGTTTCTCGCCCTCTGTTTCAGCCCCTCTGTTTCAGCCCCTCTTTTTCTCGCCCTCTGTTTCAGCCCCTCTGTTTCAGCCCCTCTGTTTCAGCCCCTCTGTTTCTCGCCCTCTGTTTCAGCCCCTCGGTTTCTCGCCCTCTGTTTCAGCGCCTCTGTTTCAGCCCCTCTCTTTCAGCCCCTCTGTTTCAGCCCCTCTGTCTCTCGCCCTCTGTTTCAGCACCTCTGTTTCTCGCTCCCTGTTTCAGCCCCTCTGATTCAGCCCCTCTGTTTCTCGCCCCCTGTTTCAGCCCCTCTGTTTCAGCCCCTCTGTTTCTCGCCCTCTGTTTTAACCCCTCGGTTTCTCGCCCTCTGTTTTAGCCCCTCTGTTTCAGCCCCTCTGTTTCAGCCCCTCTGTTTCAGCCCCTCGGTTTCTCGCCCTCTGTTTCAGCCCCTCTGTTTCAGCCCCTCTGATTCAGCCCCTCTGTTTCTCGCCCCTGTTTCAACCCCTCTGTTTCAGCCCTTCTGTTTCTCGCCCTCTGTTTCAGCCCCTCTGTTTCAGCCCCTCTGTTTCTCGCCCCCTGTTTCAGCCCCTCTGTTTCAGCCCCTCTTTTTCTCGCCCTCTGTTTCAGCCCCTCTGTTTCAGCCCCTCTGTTTCAGCCCCTCTGTTTCTCGCCCTCTGTTTCAGCCCCTCGGTTTCTCGCCCTCTGTTTCAGCGCCTCTGTTTCAGCCCCTCTCTTTCAGCCCCTCTGTTTCAGCCCCTCTGTCTCTCGCCCTCTGTTTCAGCACCTCTGTTTCTCGCTCCCTGTTTCAGCCCCTCTGATTCAGCCCCTCTGTTTCTCGCCCCCTGTTTCAGCCCCTCTGTTTCAGCCCCTCTGTTTCTCGCCCTCTGTTTTAACCCCTCGGTTTCTCGCCCTCTGTTTTAGCCCCTCTGTTTCAGCCCCTCTGTTTCAGCCCCTCTGTTTCAGCCCCTCTGTTTCTCGCCCTCTGTTTCAGCCCCCCTGTTTCTCGCCCCCTGTTTCAGCCCCTCTGTTTCAGCCCCTCTGTTTCTCGCCCTCTGTTTCAGCCCCTCTGTTTCTCGCCCACTGTTTCTCGCCCTCTGTTTCAGCCCCTCTATTTCAGCCCCTCTGTTTCAGCCACTCTGTTTCAGCCCCTAGGTTTCTCGCCCTCTGTTTCAGCCCCTCTGTTTCTCGCCCTCTGTTTCAGCCCCTCTGTTTCAGCCCCTCTGTTTCTCGCCCTCTGTTTCAGCCCCTCTGTTTCAGCCCCTCTGATTCAGCCCCTCTGTTTCTCGCCCCTGTTTCAACCCCTCTGTTTCAGCACTTCTGTTTCTCGCCCTCTGTTTCAGCCCGTCTGTTTCAGCCCCTTTGTTTCTCGCCCCCTGTTTCAGCCCCTCTGTTTCAGCCCCTCTGTTTCAGCCCCTCTGTTTCAGCCCCTCTGTTTCAGCCCCTCTGTTTCAGCCCCTCTGTTTCTCGCCCCCTGTTTCAGCCCCTCTGTTTCAGCCCCTCTGTTTCAGCCCCTCTGTTTCAGCCCCTCTGTTTCTCGCCCTCTGTTTCTCGCCCTCTGTTTCAGCCCCTCTATTTCAGCCCCTCTGTTTCAGCCACTCTGTTTCAGCCCCTCGGTTTCTCTCCCTCTGTTTCAGCCCCTCTGTTTCTCGCCCTCTGTTTCAGCCCCTCTGTTTCAGCCCCTCTGTTTCTCGCCCTCTGTTTCTCGCCTTCTGTTTCAGCCCCTCTGTTTCAGCACCTCTGTTTCAGCCCCTCTTTTTCAGCCCCTCGGTTTCTCGCCCTCTGTTTCAGCCCCTCTGTTTCTCGCCCTCTTTTTCAGCCCCTCTGTTTCTCGCCCTCTGTTTCAGCCCCTCTGTTTCTCGCCCTCTGTTTCAGCCCCTCTGTTTCAGCCCCTCTGTTTCAGCCCCTCTGTTTCTCGCCCCCTGTTTCAGCCCCTCTGATTCAGCCCCTCTGTTTCTCGCCCCCTGTTTCATCCCTCTGTTTCAGCCCCTCTGTTTCTCGCCCTCTGTTTCAACCCCTCGGTTTCTCGCCCTCTGTTTTAGCCCCTCTGTTTAAGCCCCTCTGTTTCAGCCCCTCTGTTTCAGCCCCTCTGTTTCTCACCCTCTGTTTCAGCCCCTCGGTTTCTCGCCCTCTTTTTCAGCCCCTCTGTTTCAGCACCTCTGTTTCAGCCCCTCTGATTCTCACCCCCTGTTTCAGCCCCTCTGTTTCAGCCCTTCTGTTTCTCGCCCTCTGTTTCAGCCCCTCTTTTTCAGCCCCTCTGTTTCTCGCCCCCTGTTTCAGCCCCTCTGTTTCAGCCCCTCTGTTTCAGCCCCTCTGTTTCAGCCCCTCTGTTTCTAGCCCTCTGTTTCAGCCCCTCTGTTTCAGCCCCTCTGTTTCTCGCCCTCTGTTTCTCGCCCCCTGTTTCAGCCCCTCTGTTTCAGCCCCTCGGTTTCTCGCCCTCTGTTTCAGCCCCTCTGTTTCAGCCCCTCTGTTTCTCGCCCTCTGTTTCAGCCCCTCTGTTTCTCGCCCTCTGTTTTAGCCCCTCTGTTTAAGCCCCTCTGTTTCAGCCCCTCTGTTTCAGCCCCTCTGTTTCTCACCCTCTGTTTCAGCCCCTCGGTTTCTCGCCCTCTTTTTCAGCCCCTCTGTTTCAGCACCTCTGTTTCAGCCCCTCTGTTTCTCGCCCCCTGTTTCAGCCCCTCTGTTTCAGCCCCTCTGTTTCCGCCCCTCTGTTTCAGCCCTTCTGTTTCTCGCCCTCTGTTTCAGCCCCTCTGTTTCTCGCCCCCTGTTTCAGCCCCTCTGTTTCAGCCCCTCTGTTTCAGCCCCTCTGTTTCAGCCCTTCTGTTTCTCGCCCTCTGTTTCAGACCCTCTGTTTCAGCCCCTCTGTTTCTCGCCCCCTGTTTCAGCCCCTCTGTTTCAGCCCCTCTGTTTCAGCCCCACAGTTTCAGCCCCTCTGTTTCTCGGCCTCTGTTTCTCGCCCCCTGTATCAGCCCCTCTGTTTCAGCCCCTCGGTTTCTCGCCCTCTGTTTCAGCCCCTCTGTTTCAGCCCCTCTGTTTCTCGCCCGCTGTTTCAGCCCCTCTGTTTCTCGCCCTCTGTTTCAGCCCCTCTGTTTCAGCCCTTCTGTTTCAGCCCCTCTGTTTCAGCCCCTCTTTTTCTCGCCCTCTCTTTCAGCCCCTTTGTGTCTGCCTCTCTGTTTCAGCCCCTATGTTTCAGCCCCTATTTTTCTCGCCCTCTGTTTCAGCCCCACTGTTTCATCCCCTCTGTTTCTCGCCCTCTGTTTCAGCCCCTCTGTTTCAGCCCCTCTTTTTCTCGCCCTCTGTTTCAGCCCCTCTGTTTCAGCCCCTCTGTTTCAGCCCCTCTGTTTCTCGCCCTCTGTTTCAGCCCCTCGGTTTCTCGCCCTCTGTTTCAGCGCCTCTGTTTCAGCCCCTCTCTTTCAGCCCCTATGTTTCAGCCCCTCTGTCTCTCGCCCTCTGTTTCAGCACCTCTGTTTCTCGCTCCCTGTTTCAGCCCCTCTGATTCAGCCCCTCTGTTTCTCGCCCCCTGTTTCAGCCCCTCTGTTTCAGCCCCTCTGTTTCTCGCCCTCTGTTTTAACCCGTCGGTTTCTCGCCCTCTGTTTTAGCCCCTCTGTTTCAGCCCCTCTGTTTCAGCCCCTCTGTTTCAGCCCCTCGGTTTCTCGCCCTCTGTTTCAGCCCCTCTGTTTCAGCCCCTCTGATTCAGCCCCTCTGTTTCTCGCCCCTGTTTCAACCCCTCTGTTTCAGCCCCTCTGTTTCTCGCCCCCTGTTTCAGCCCCTCTGTTTCAGCCCCTCTGTTTCAGCCCCTCTGTTTCAGCCCCTCTGTTTCTCGCCCTCTGTTTCAGCCCCCCTGTTTCTCGCCCCCTGTTTCAGCCCCTCTGTTTCAGCCCCTCTGTTTCTCGCCCTCTGTTTCAGCCCCTCTGGTTCTCGCCCACTGTTTCTCGCCCTCTGTTTCAGCCCCTCTATTTCAGCCCCTCTGTTTCAGCCACTCTGTTTCAGCCCCTCGGTTTCTCGCCCTCTGTTTCAGCCCCTCTGTTTCTCGCCCTCTGTTTCAGCCCCTCTGTTTCAGCCCCTCTGTTTCTCGCCCTCTGTTTCAGCCCCTCTGTTTCAGCCCCTCTGATTCAGCCCCTCTGTTTCTCGCCCCTGTTTCAACCCCTCTGTTTCAGCACTTCTGTTTCTCGCCCTCTGTTTCAGCCCGTCTGTTTCAGCCCCTTTGTTTCTCGCCCCCTGTTTCAGCCCCTCTATTTCAGCCCCTCTGTTTCAGCCCCTCTGTTTCAGACCCTCTGTTTCTCGCCCTCTGTTTCAGCCCCTCTGTTTCTCGCCCCCTGTTTCAGCCCCTCTGTTTCAGCCCCTCTGTTTCAGCCCCTCTGTTTCAGCCCCTCTGTTTCTCGCCCTCTGTTTCTCGCCCTCTGTTTTAGCCCCTCTATTTCAGCCCCTCTGTTTCAGCCACTCTGTTTCAGCCCCTCGGTTTCTCGCCCTCTGTTTCAGCCCCTCTGTTTCTCGCCCTCTGTTTCAGCCCCTCTGTTTCAGCCCCTCTGTTTCTCGCCCTCTGTTTCTCGCCTTCTGTTTCAGCCCCTCTGTTTCAGCACCTCTGTTTCAGCCCCTCTTTTTCAGCCCCTCGGTTTCTCGCCCTCTGTTTCAGCCCCTCTGTTTCTCGCCCTCTTTTTCAGCCCCTCTGTTTCTCGCCCTCTGTTTCAGCCCCTCTGTTGCTCGCCCTCTGTTTCAGCCCCTCTGTTTCAGCCCCTCTGTTTCAGCCCCTCTGTTTCAGCCCCTCTGTTTCTCGCCCCCTGTTTCAGCCCCTCTGATTCAGCCCCTCTGTTTCTCGCCCCCTGTTTCATCCCTCTGTTTCAGCCCCTCTGTTTCTCGCCCTCTGTTTCAACCCCTCGGTTTCTCGCCCTCTGTTTTAGCCCCTCTGTTTAAGCCCCTCTGTTTCAGCCCCTCTGTTTCAGCCCCTCTGTTTCTCACCCTCTGTTTCAGCCCCTCGGTTTCTCGCCCTCTTTTTCAGCCCCTCTGTTTCAGCACCTCTGTTTCAGCCCCTCTGTTTCTCACCCCCTGTTTCAGCCCCTCTGTTTCAGCCCTTCTGTTTCTCGCCCTCTGTTTCAGCCCCTCTGTTTCAGCCCCTCTGTTTCTCGCCCCCTGTTTCAGCCCCTCTGTTTCAGCCCCTCTGTTTCAGCCCCTCTGTTTCAGCCCCTCTGTTTCTAGCCCTCTGTTTCAGCCCCTCTGTTTCAGCCCCTCTGTTTCTCGCCCTCTGTTTCTCGCCCCCTGTTTCAGCCCCTCTGTTTCAGCCCCTCGGTTTCTCGCCCTCTGTTTCAGCCCCTCTGTTTCAGCCCCTCTGTTTCTCGCCCTCTGTTCCAGCCCCTCTGTTTCTCGCCCTCTGTTTCAGCCCCTCTGTTTCAGCCCCTCTGTTTCAGCTCCTCTGTTCAGCCCCTCGGTTTCTCGCCCTCTGTTTCAGCCCCTCGGTTTCTCGCCCTCTGTTTCAGCGCCTCTGTTTCAGCCCCTCTCTTTCAGCCCCTCTGTTTCAGCCCCTCTGTCTCTCGCCCTCTGTTTCAGCACCTCTACTTCTCGCTCCCTGTTTCAGCCCCTCTGATTCAGCCCCTCTGTTTCTCGCCCCCTGTTTCAGCCCCTCTGTTTCAGCCCCTCTGTTTCTCGCCCTCTGTTTCAACCCCTCGGTTTCTCGCCCTCTGTTTTAGCCCCTCTGTTTCAGCCCCTCTGTTTCAGCCCCTCTGTTTCAGCCCCTCTGTTTCTCACCCTCTGTTTCAGCCCCTCGGTTTCTCGCCCTCTGTTTCAGCCCCTCTGTTTCAGCCCCTCTGATTCAGCCCCTCTGTTTCTCGCCCCTGTTTCAACCCCTCTGTTTCAGCCCTTCTGTTTCTCGCCCTCTGTTTCAGCCCCTCTGTTTCAGCCCCTCTGTTTCTCGCCCCCTGTTTCAGCTCCTCTGTTTCAGCCCCTCTGTTTCAGCCCCTCTGTTTCAGCCCCTCTGTTTCTCGCCCTCTGTTTCAGCCCCTCTGTTTCTCGCCCCCTGTTTCAGCCCCTCTGTTTCAGCCCCTCTGTTTCTCGCCCTCTGTTTCAGCCCCTCTGTTTCTCGCCCTCTGTTTCTCGCCCTCTGTTTCAGCCCCTCTATTTCAGCCCCTCTGTTTCAGCCACTCTGTTTCAGCCCCTCGGTTTCTCGCCCTCTGTTTCAGCCCCTCTGTTTCTCGCCCTCTGTTTCAGCCCCTCTGTTTCAGCCCCTCTGTTTCTCGCCCTCTGTTTCAGCCCCTCTGTTTCAGCCCCTCTGTTTCAGCCCCTCTGATTCAGCCCCTCTGTTTCTCGCCCCTGTTTCAACCCCTCTGTTTCAGCCCTTCTGTTTCTCGCCCTCTGTTTCAGCCCCTCTGTTTCAGCCCCTTTGATTCTCGCCCCCTGTTTCAGCCCCTCTGTTTCAGCCCCTCTGTTTCAGCCCCTCTGTTTCAGCCCCTCTGTTTCTCGCCCTCTGTTTCAGCCCCTCTGTTTCTCGCCCCCTGTTTCAGCCCCTCTGTTTCAGCCCCTCTGTTTCTCGCCCTCTGTTTCAGCCCCTCTGTTTCTCACCCTCTGTTTCTCGCCCTCTGTTTCAGCCCCTCTATTTCAGCCCCTCTGTTTCAGCCACTCTGTTTCAGCCCCTCGGTTTCTCGCCCTCTGTTTCAGCCCCTCTGTTTCTCGCCCTCTGTTTCAGCCCCTGTTTCAGCCCCTCTGTTTCTCGCCCTCTGTTTCTCGCCTTCTGTTTCAGCCCCTCTGTTTCAGCACATCTGTTTCAGCCCCTCTTTTTCAGCCCCTCGGTTTCTCGCCCTCTGTTTCAGCCCCTCTGTTTCTCGCCCTCTTTTTCAGCCCCTCTGTTTCTCGCCCTCTGTTTCAGCCCCTCTGTTTCTCGCCCTCTGTTTCAGCCCCTCTGTTTCAGACCATCTGTTTCAGCCCCTCTGTTTCTCGCCCCCTGTTACAGCCCCTCTGATTCAGCCCCTCTGTTTCTCGCCCCCTGTTTCATCCCTCTGTTTCAGCCCCTCTGTTTCTCGCCCTCTGTATCAACCCCTCGGTTTCTCGCCCTCTGTTTTAGCCCCTCTGTTTAAGCCCCTCTGTTTCAGCCCCTCTGTTTCAGCCCCTCTGTTTCTCACCCTCTGTTTCATCCCCTCTGTTTCAGTCCCTCTGTTTCAGCCCCTCTGTTTCAGCCCCTCTGTTTCTCGCCCTCTGTTTCAGCCCCTCTGTTTCTCGCCCCCTGTTTCAGCCCCTCTGTTTCAGCCCCTCTGTTTCAGCCCCTCTGTTTCAGCCCCTCTGTTTCTAGCCCTCTGTTTCAGCCCCTCTGTTTCAGCCCCTCTGTTTCTCGCACTCTGTTTCTCGCCCCCTGTTTCAGCCCCTCTGTTTCAGCCCCTCGGTTTCTCGCCCTCTGTTTCAGCCCCTCTGTTTCAGCCCCTCTGTTTCTCGCCCTCTGTTTCAGCCCCTCTGTTTCTCGCCCTCTGTTTCAGCCCCTCTGTTTCAGCCCCTCTGTTCAGCCCCTCGGTTTCTCGCCCTCTGTTTCAGCCCCTCGGTTTCTCGCCCTCTGTTTCAGCCCCTCTGTTTCAGCCCCTCTGTTTCAGCCCCTCTGTTTCTCGCCCTCTGTTTCAGCCCCTCTGTTTCAGCCCCTCTTTTTCTCGCCCTCTGTTTCAGCCCCTCTGTTTCTCACCCTCTGTTTCAGCCCCTCTGTTTCTCGCCCCCTGTTTCAGCCCCTCTGTTTCAGCCCCTCTGTTTCTCGCCCTCTGTTTCAGCCCCTCTGTTTCTCGCCCTCTGTTTCTCGCCCTCTGTTTCAGCCCCTCTGTTTCAGCCCCTCTGTTCCAGCCCCTCTGTTTCAGCCCCTCTGTTTCAGCCCCTCTGTTTCTAGCCCTCTGTTTCAGCCCCTCTGTTTCAGCCCCTCTATTTCAGCCCCTCTGTTTCTCGCCCTCTGTTTCTCGCCCTCTGTTTCAGCCCCTCTGTTTCAGCCCCTCTGTTTCTCGCCCCCTGTTTCAGCCCCTCTGTGTCAGCCCCTCTGTTTCAGCCCCTCTGTTTCAGCCCCTCTGTTTCTCGCCCTCTGTTTCAGCACCTCTGTTTCTCGCCCCCTGTTTCAACCCCTCTGTTTCAGCCCCTCTGTTTCTTGCCATCTGTTTCAGCCCCTCTGTTTCTCGCCCTCTGTTTCTCGCCCTCTGTTTCAGCCCCTCTGTTTCAGCCCCTCTGTTTCAGCCCCTCTGTTTCAGCCCCTCGGTTTCTCGCCCTCTGTTTCAGCCCCTCTGTTTCTCGCCCTCTGTTTCAGCCCTTCTGTTTCAGCCCCTCTGTTTCAGCCCCTCTGTTTCTCGCCCTCTGTTTCAGCCCCTCTGTTTCTCGCCTTCTGTTTCTGCCCCTCTGTTTCAGCACCTCTGTTTCATCCCCTCTGTTTCAGCCCCTCGGTTTCTCGCCCTCTGTTTCAGCCCCTCTGTTACTCGCCCTCTGTTTCAGCCCCTCTGTTTCTCGCCCTCTGTTTCAGCCCCTCTGTTTCAGCCTCTCTGTTTCAGCCGCACTGTTTCAGCCCCTCTGTTTCTCGCCCCCTGCTTCAGCCCCTCTGTTTCAGCCCCTCTGTTTCTCGCCCTCTGTTTCAACCCCTCGGTTTCTCGCCCTCTGTTTCAGCCCCTCTGTTTCAGCCCCTCTGTTTCAGCCCCTCTGTTTCTCACCCTCTGTTTCAGCCCCTCGGTTTCTCGCCCTCTTTTTCAGCCCCTCTGTTTCAGCCCCTCTGTTTCAGCCCCTCTGTTTCTCGCCCCCTGTTTCAGCCCCTCTGTTTCAGACCCTCTGTTTCAGCCCCTCTGTTTCACCCCTTCTGTCTCTCGCCCTCAGTTTCAGCCCCTCTGTTTCTCGCCCCCTGTTTCAGCCCCTCTGTTTCAGCCCTTCTGTTTCTCGCCCTCTGTTTCAGCCCCTCTGTTTCAGCCCCTCTGTTTCTCGCCCTCTGTTTCAGCCCCTCTGTGTCAGCCCCTCTGTTTCAGCCCCTCTGTTTCTCGCCCTCTGTTTCTCGCCCTCTGTTTCTCGCCTTCTGTTTCTGCCCCTCTGTTTCAGCACCTCTGTTTCATCCCCTCTGTTTCAGCCCCTCGGTTTCTCGCCCTCTGTTTCAGCCCCTCTGTTTCTCGCCCTCTGTTTCAGCCCCTCTGTTTCTCGCCCTCTGTTTCAGCCCCTCTGTTTCTCGCCCTCTGTTTCAGCCCCTCTGTTTCAGCCTCTCTGTTTCAGCCGCACTGTTTCAGCCCCTCTGTTTCTCGCCCCCTGCTTCAGCCCCTCTGTTTCAGCCCCTCTGTTTCTCGCCCTCTGTTTCAACCCCTCGGTTTCTCGCCCTCTGTTTTAGCCCCTCTGTTTCAGCCCCTCTGTTTCAGCCCCTCTGTTTCTCACCCTCTGTTTCAGCCCCTCGGTTTCTCGCCCTCTTTTTCAGCCCCTCTGTTTCAGCCCCTCTGTTTCAGCCCCTCTGTTTCTCGCCCCCTGTTTCAGCCCCTCTGTTTCAGACCCTCTGTTTCAGCCCCTCTGTTTCACCCCTTCTGTTTCTCGCCCTCTGTTTCAGCCACTCTGTTTCAGCCCCTCTGTTTCAGCCCCTCTGTTTCAGCCCCTCTGTTTCAGGCCCTCTGTTTCAGGCCCTCTGTTTCTCGCCCTCTGTTTCAGCCCCTCTGTTTCTCGCCCCCTGTTTCAGCCCCTCTGTTTCAGCCCCTCGGTTTCTCGCCCTCTGTTTCTCGCCCTCTGTTTCAGCCCCTCTGTTTCAGCCCCTCTGTTTCAGCCCCTCTGTTTCAGCCCCTCTGTTTCTCGCCCTCTGTTTCAGCCCCTCTGTTTCAGCCCCTCTGTTTCAGCCCCTCTGTTTCAGCCCCTCGGTTTCTCGCCCTCTGTTTCAGCCCCTCTGTTTCTCGCCCTCTGTTTCAGCCCCTGTGTTTCAGCCCCTCTGTTTCTCGCCCTCTGTTTCTCGCCCTCTGTTTCTCGCCCTCTGTTTCAGCCCCTCTGTTTCTCACCCTCTGTTTCAGCCCCTCTGTTTCAGCCCCTCGGTTTCTCGCCCTCTGTTTCTCGCCCTCTGTTTCAGCCCCTCTGTTTCAGCCCCTCTGTTTCAGCCCCTCTGTTTCAGCCCCTCGGTTTCTCGCCCTCTGTTTCTCGCCCTCTGTTTCAGCCCCTCTGTTTCAGCCCCTCTGTTTCAGCCCCTCTGTTTCAGCCCCTCTGTTTCTCGCCCTCTGTTTCAGCCCCTCTGTTTCAGCCCCTCTGTTTCAGCCCCTCTGTTTCAGTCCTTCTGTTTCTCGCCCTCTGTTTCAGCCCCTCGGATTCTCGCCCTCTGTTTCAGCCCCTCTGTTCCAGCCCCTCTGTTTCTCGCCCTCTGTTTCAGCCCCTCTGTTTCAGCCCCTCTGTTTCAGCCCCTCTTTTTCTCGATCTCTCTTTCAGCCCATCTGTTTCAGCCCCTCTGTTTCTCGCCCCCTGTTTCAGCCCCTCTGTTTCAGCCCCTCTGATTCAGCCCCTCTGTTTCTCGCCCCCTGTTTCAGCCCCTCTGTTTCTCACCCTCTGTTTCAGCCCCTCGGTTTCTCGCCCTCTGTTTCAGCCCCTCTGTTTCAGCCCCTCTGTTTCAGCCCCTCTGTTTCTCGCCCCCTGTTTCAGCCCCTCTGTTTCAGCCCCTCTGTTTCAGCCCCTCTGTTTCAGCCCCTCTGTTTCACCCCTCGGTTTCACACCCTCTGTTTCAGCCCCACTGTTTCAGCCCTTCTGTTTCTCGCCCTCTGTTTCAGCCCCTCTGTTTCAGCCCCTCTGTTTCTCGCCCTCTGTTTCTCGCCCCCTGTTTCAGCCCCTCTGTTTCAGCCCCTCTGTTTCAGCCCCTCTGTTTCAGCCCCTCTGTTTCTCGCCCCCTGTTTCAGCCCCTCTGTTTCAGCCCCTCTGTTTCAGTCCCTCTGTTTCTCGCCCTCTGTTTCAGCTCCTCTGTTTCTCCCCCACTGTTTCAGCCCCTCTGTTTCAGCCCCTATGTTTCTCGCCCTCTGTTTCAGCCCTTCTGTTTCTCGCCCTCTGTTTCTCGCCCTCAGTTTCAGCCCCTCTGTTTCAGCCCCTCTATTTCCGCCACTCTGTTTCAGCCCCTCTGTTTCTCGCCCTCTGTTTCAGCCCCTCTGTTTCTCGCCCTCTGTTTCAGCCCCTCTGTTTCTCGCCCTCTGTTTCTCGCCCCCTGTTTCAGCCCCTCTGTTTCAGCCCCTCTGTTTCAGCCCCTCTGTTTCAGCCCCTCTGTTTCTCGCCCCCTGTTTCAGCCCCTCTGTTTCAGCCCCTCTGTTTCAGCCCCTCTGTTTCTCGCCCTCTGTTTCAGCCCCTCTGTTTCTCGCCCACTGTTTCAGCCCCTCTGTTTCAGCCCCTATGTTTCTCGCCCTCTGTTTCAGCCCTTCTGTTTCTCCCCCTCTGTTTCTCGCCCTCAGTTTCAGCCCCTCTGTTTCAGCCCCTCTATTTCAGCCACTCTGTTTCAGCCCCTCGGTTTCTCGCCCTCTGTTTCAGCCCCTCTGTTTCTCGTCCTCTGTTTCAGCCCCTCTGTTTCTCACCCTCTGTTTCAGTCCCTCTGTTTCAGCCCCTCTGTTTCTCGCCCTCTGTTTCAGCCCCTCGGATTCTCGCCCTCTTTTTCAGCCCCTCTGTTTCAGCCCCTCTGTTTCTCGCCCTCTGTTTCAGCCCCTCTGTTTCAGCCCCTCTGTTTCAGCCCCTCTGTTTCTCGCCCTCTGTTTCAGCCCCTCTGTTTCAGCCCCTCTTTTTCTCGCCCTCTCTTTCAGCCCCTCTGTTTCAGCCCCTCTGTTTCAGCCCCACTGTTTCAGCCCCTCTGTTTCTCGCCCTCTGTTTCAGCCCCACTGTTTCAGCCCCTCTGTTTCTCGACCTCTGTTTCAGCCCCTCTGTTTCAGCCCCTCTTTTTCTCGCCCTCTGTTTCTCGCCCTCTGTTTCAGCCCCTCGGTTTCTCGCCCTCTGTTTCAGCGCCTCTGTTTCAGCGCCTCTGTTTCAGCCCCTCTGTTTCAGCCCCTCTGTCTCTCGCCCTCTGTTTCAGCCCCTCTGTTTCTCGCTCCCTGTTTCAGCCCCTCTGATTCAGCCCCTCTGTTTCTCGCCCCCAGTTTCAGCCCCTCTGTTTAAGCCCCTCTGTTTCTCGCCCTCTGTTACAACCCCTCGGTTTCTCGCCCTCTGTTTTAGCCCCTCTGTTTCAGCCCCTCTGTTTCAGCCCCTCTGTTTCTCACCCTCTGTTTCAGCCCCTCGGGTTCTCGCCCTCTGTTTCAGCCCCTCTGATTCAGCCCCTCTGATTCAGCCCCTCTGTTTCTCGCCCCCTGTTTCAGCCCCTCTGTTTCAGCTCTTCTGTTTCTCGCCCTCTGTTTCAGCCCCTCTGTTTCAGCCCCTCTGTTTCTCGCCCTCTGTTTCAGCCCCTCTGTCTCTCGCCCTCTGTTTCAGCCCCTCTGTTTCTCGCTCCCTGTTTCAGCCCCTCTGTTTCAGCCCCTCTGTTTCTCGCCCTCTGTTTTAGCCCCTCTGTTTCTCACCCCCTGTTTCAGCCCCTCTGTTTCAGCCCCTCTGTTTCTCGCCCTCTGTTTCAGCCCCTCTATTTCAGCCCCTCTGTTTCAGCCAGTCTGTTTCAGCCCCTCTGTTTCTCGCCCTCTGTTTCAGCCCCTCTGTTTTTCGCCCTCTGTTTCAGCTCTTCTGTTTCAGCCCCTCTGTTTCAGCCCCTCTGTTTCTCGCCCTCTGTTTCTCGCCCTCTGTTTCTCGCCTTCTGTTTCAGCCCCTCTGTTTTTCGCCCTCTGTTTCAGCCCCTCTGATTCAGCCCCTCTGTTTCTCGCCCCCTGTTTCAGCCCCTCTGTTTCAGCTCTTCTGTTTCTCGCCCTCTGTTTCAGCCCCTCTGTTTCAGCCCCTCTGTTTCTCGCCCTCTGTTTTAGCCCCTCTGTTTCTCACCCCCTGTTTCAGCCCCTCTGTTTCAGCCCCTCTGTTTCTCGCCCTCTGTTTCAGCCCCTCTGTTTCTCGCCCTCTGTTTCTCGCCCTCTGTTTCAGCCCCTCTATTTCAGCCCCTCTGTTTCAGCCAGTCTGTTTCAGCCCCTCTGTTTCTCGCCCTCTGTTTCTCGCCCCCTGTTTCAGCCCCTCTGTTTCAGCCCCTCTGTTTCTCGCCCCCTGTTTCAGCCCCTCTGTTTCAGCCCCTCTGTTTCTCGCCCTCTGTTTCAACCCCTCGGTTTCTCGCCCTCTGTTTTAGCCCCTCTGTTTAAGCCCCTCTGTTTCAGCCCCTCTGTTTCAGCCCCTCTGTTTCTCACCCTCTGTTTCAGCCCCTCGGTTTCTCACCCTCTTTTTCAGCCCCTCTGTTTCAGCCCCTCTGTTTCAGCCCCTCTGTTTCAGCCCCTCTTTTTCTCGCCCTCTGTTTCAGCCCCACTGTTTCAGCCCCTCTGTTTCTCGCCCTCTGTTTCAGCCCCTCTGTTTCAGCCCCTCTTTTTCTCGCCCTCTGTTTCAGCCCCTCTGTTTCAGCCCCTCTGTTTCAGCCCCTCTGTTTCTCGCCCTCTGTTTCAGCCCCTCGGTTTCTCGCCCTCTGTTTCAGCGCCTCTGTTTCAGCGCCTCTGTTTCAGCCCCTCGGTTTCAGCCCCTCTGTCTCTCGCCCTCTGTTTCAGCCCCTCTGTTTCTCGCTCCCTGTTTCAGCCCCTCTGATTCAGCCCCTCTGTTTCTCGCCCCCTGTTTCAGCCCCTCTGTTTCAGCCCCTCTGTTTCTCACCCTCTGTTTCAACCCCTCGGTTTCTCGCCCACTGTTTTAGCCCCTCTGTTTCAGCCCCTCTGTTTCAGCCCCTCTGTTTCAGCCCCTCTGTTTCTCACCCTCTGTTTCAGCCCCTCGGTTTCTCGCCCTCTGTTTCAACCCCTCTGTTTCAGCCCCTCTGATTCAGCCCCTCTGTTTCTCGCCCCCTGTTTCAGCCCCTCTGTTTCAGCCCTTCTGTTTCTCGCCCTCTGTTTCAGCCCCTCTGTTTCAGCCCCTCTGTTTCAGCCCCTCGGTTTCTCGCCCTCTGTTTCAGCGCCTCTGTTTCAGCGCCTCTGTTTCAGCCCCTCGGTTTCAGCCCCTCTGTCTCTCGCCCTCTGTTTCAGCCCCTCTGTTTCTCGCTCCCTGTTTCAGCCCCTCTGATTCAGCCCCTCTGTTTCTCGCCCCCTGTTTCAGCCCCTCTGTTTCAGCCCCTCTGTTTCTCGCCCTCTGTTTCACCCCCTCTGTTTCTCGCCCTCTGTTTCTCGCCCTCTGTTTCAGCCCCTCTATTTCAGCCCCTCTGTTTCAGCCACTCTGTTTCAGCCCCTCGGTTTCTCGCCCTCTGTTTCAGCCCCTCTGTTTTTCGCCCTCTGTTTCAGCTCTTCTGTTTTAGCCCCTCTGTTTCAGCCCCTCTGTTTCTCGCCCTCTGTTTCTCGCCCTCTGTTTCTCGCCTTCTGTTTCAGCCCCTCTGTTTCAGCACCTCTGTATCGGCCCCTCTTTTTCAGCCCCTCGGTTTCTCGCCCTCTGTTTCAGCCCCTCTGTTTCTCGCCCTCTTTTTCAGCCCCTCTGTTTCAGCCCCTCTGTTTCTCGCCCTCTGTTTCAGCCCCTCTGTTTCAGCCCCTCTGTTTCAGCCCCTCTGTTTCTCGCCCTCTGTTTCTCGCCCCCTGTTTCAGCCCCTCTGTTTCAGCCCCTCTGTTTCAGCCCCTCTGTTTCAGCCCTTCTGTTTCTCGCCCTCTGTTTCAGCCCCTCTGTTTCAGCCCCTCTGTTTCTCGCCCCCTGTTTCAGCCCCTCTGTTTCAGCCCCTCTGTTTCAGCCCCTCTGTTTCAGCCCCTCTGTTTCTAGCCCTCTGTTTCAGCCCCTCTGTTTCTCGCCCTCTGTTTCTCGCCCCCTGTTTCAGCCACTCTGTTTCAGCCCCTCGGTTTCTCGCCCTCTGTTTCAGCCCCTCTGTTTCAGCCCCTCTGTTTCTCGCCCTCGGTTTCAGCCCCTCTGTTTCTCGCCCTCTGTTTCAGCCCCTCTGTTTCAGCCCCTCTGTTTCAGCCCCTCTGTTCAGCCCCTCGGTTTCTCGCCCTCTGTTTCAGCCCCTCGGTTTCTCGCCCTCTGTTTCAGCCCCTCTGTTTCTCGCCCTCTGTTTCAGCCCCTCTGTTTCTCGCCCTCTGTTTCAGCCCCTCTGTTTCAGCCCCTCTGTTTCTCGCCCCCTGTTTCAGCCCCTCTGTTTCAGCCCCTCTGTTTCTCGCCCTCTGTTTCAGCCCCTCTGTTTCTCGCCCTCTGTTTCTCGCCCTCTGTTTCAGCCCCTCTGTTTCAGCCCCTCTGTTCCAGCCCCTCTGTTTCAGCCCCTCTGTTTCAGCCCCTCTGTTTCTAGCCCTCTGTTTCAGCCCCTCTGTTTCAGCCCCTCTATTTCAGCCCCTCTGTTTCTCGCCCTCTGTTTCTCGCCCCCTGTTTCAGCCCCACTGTTTCAGCCCCTCGGTTTCTCGCACTCTGTTTCATCCCCTCTGTTTCAGCCCCTTTGTTTCAGCCCCTCTGTTTCAGCCCCACTGTTTCTCGCCCTCTGTTTCAGCCCCTCTGTTTCAGCCCCACTGTTTCAGCCCCTCTGTTTCTCGCCCTCTGTTTCAGCCCCTCTGTTTCAGGCCCTCTTTTTCTCGCCCTCTGTTTCAGCCCCTCTGTTTCAGCCCCTCTGTTTCAGCCCCTCTGTTTCTCGCCCTCTGTTTCAGCCCCTCGGTTTCTCGCCCTCTGTTTCAGCGCCTCTGTTTCAGCCCCTCTGTTTCAGCCCCTCTGTCACTCGCCCTCAGTTTCAGCCCCTCTGTTTCTCGCCCCCTGTTTCAGCCCTCTGATTCAGCCCCTCTGTTTCTCGCCCCCTGTTTCAGCCCCTCTGTTTCAGCCCCTCTGTTTCTCACGCTCTGTTTCAGCCCCTCGGTTTCTCGCCCTCTGTTTCAGCCCCTCTGTTTCAGCCCCTCTGATTCAGCCCCTCTGTTTCTCGCCCCCTGTTTCAGTCACTATGTTTCAGCCCCTCTGTTTCAGCCCCTCTGTTTCAGCCCCTCGGTTTCTCGCCCTCTGTTTCAGCCCCTCTGTTTCAGCCCCTCTGTTTCAGCCCCTCTGTTTCTCGCCCCCTGTTTCAGCCCCTCTGTTTCAGCCCCTCTGTTTCAGCCCCTCTGTTTCAGCCCTTCTGTTTCTCGCCCTCTGTTTCAGCCCCTCTGTTTCAGCCCCTCTGTTTCTCGCCCCCTGTTTCAGCCCCTCTGTTTCAGCCCCTCTGTTTCAGCCCCTCTGTTTCAGCCCCTCTGTTTCTAGCCCTCTGTTTCAGCCCCTCTGTTTCTCGCCCTCTGTTTCTCGCCCCCTGTTTCAGCCCCTCTGTTTCAGCCCCTCGGTTTCTCGCCCTCTGTTTCAGCCCCTCTGTTTCAGCCCCTCTGTTTCAGCCCCTCTGTTTCAGCCCCTCGGTTTCTCGCCCTCTGTTTCAGCCCCTCTGTTTCTCGCCCTCTGTTTCAGCCCTTCTGTTTCAGCCCCTCTGTTTCAGCCCCTCTGTTTCTCGCCCTCTGTTTCTCACCCTCTGTTTCTCGCCCCCTGTTTCAGCCCCTCTGTTTCAGCCCTTCTGTTTCTCGCCCTCTGTTTCAGCCCCTCTGTTTCAGCCCCTCTGTTTCAGCCCCTCTGTTTCTCGCCCTCTGTTTCAGCCCCTCTGTTTCTCGCCCCCTGTTTCAGCCCCTCTGTTTCAGCCCCTCTGTTTCAGCCCCTCTGTTTCAGCCCCTCTGTTTCTCGCCCTCTGTTTCTCGCCCTCTGTTTCAGCCCCTCTATTTCAGCCCCTCTGTTTCAGCCACTCTGTTTCAGCCCCTCGGTTTCTCGCCCTCTGTTTCAGCCCCTCTGTTTTTCGCCCTCTGTTTCAGCTCTTCTGTTTCAGCCCCTCTGTTTCAGCCCCTCTGTTTCTCGCCCTCTGTTTCTCGCCCTCTGTTTCTCGCCTTCTGTTTCAGCCCCTCTGTTTCAGCACCACTGTATCAGCCCCTCTTTTTCAGCCCCTCGGTTTCTCGCCCTCTGTTTCAGCCCCTCTGTTTCTCGCCCTCTTTTTCAGCCCCTCTGTTTCTCGCCCTCTGTTTCAGCCCCTCTGTTTCTCGCCCTCTGTTTCAGCCCCTCTGTTTCAGCCCCTTTGTTTCAGCCCCTCTGTTTCAGCCCTTCTGTTTCTCGCCCTCTGTTTCAGCCCCTCTGTTTCAGCCCCTCTGTTTCTCGCCCCCTGTTTCAGCCCCTCTGTTTCAGCCCCTCTGTTTCAGCCCCTCTGTTTCAGCCCCTCTGTTTCTCGCCCTCTGTTTCAGCCCCTCTGTTTCTCGCCCTCTGTTTCTCGCCCCCTGTTTCAGCCCCTCTGTTTCAGCCCCTCGGTTTCTCGCCCTCTGTTTCAGCCCATCTGTTTCAGCCCCTCTGTTTCAGCCCCTCTGTTTCAGCCCCTCTGTTTCTCGCCCTCTGTTTCAGCCCCTCTGTTTCAGCCCCTCTGTTTCAGCCCCTCTGTTCAGCCCCTCGGTTTCTCGCCCTCTGTTTCAGCCCCTCGGTTTCTCGCCCTCTGTTTCAGCCCCTCTGTTTCAGCCCCTCTGTTTCAGCCCCTCTGTTTCTCGCCCTCTGTTTCAGCCCCTCTGTTTCAGCCCCTCTGTTTCTCGCACCCTGTTTCAGCCCCTCTGTTTCAGCCCCTCTGTTTCTCGCCCTCTGTTTCAGCCCCTCTGTTTCTCGCCCTCTGTTTCTCGCCCTCTGTTTCAGCCCCTCTGTTTCAGCCCCTCTGTTCCAGCCCCTCTGTTTCAGCCCCTCTGTTTCAGCCCCTCTGTTTCAGCCCCTCTTTTTCTCGCCCTCTGTTTCAGCCCCTCTGTTTCAGCCCCTCTGTTTCAGCCCCTCTGTTTCAGCCCCTCTGTTTCAGCCCCTCGGTTTCTCGCCCTCTGTTTCAGCCCCTCTGTTTCAGCCCCTCTTTTTCTCGCCCTCTGTTTCAGCCCCTCTGTTTCAGCCCCTCTGTTTCAGCCCCTCTGTTTCTCGCCCTCTGTTTCAGCCCCTCGGTTTCTCGCCCTCTGTTTCAGCGCCTCTGTTTCAGCCCCTCTGTTTCAGCCCCTCTGTTTCAGCCCCTCTGTCACTCGCCCTCAGTTTCAGCCCCTCTGTTTCTCGCCCCCTGTTTCAGCCCCTCTGATTCAGCCCCTCTGTTTCTCGCCCCCTGTTTCAGCCCCTCTGTTTCAGTCCCTCTGTTTCTCACCCTCTGTTTCAGCCCCTCGGTTTCTCGCCCTCTGTTTCAGCCCCTCTATTTCAGCCCCTCTGTTTCAGCCCCTCTGTTTCTCGCCCCCTGTTTCAGCCCCTCTGATTCAGCCCCTCTGTTTCTCGCCCCCTGTTTCAGCCCCTCTGTTTCAGCCCCTCTGTTTCTCACCCTCTGTTTCAGCCCCTCGGTTTCTCGCCCTCTGTTTCAGCCCCTCTGTTTCAGCCCCTCTGTTTCAGCCCCTCTGTTTCTCGCCCCCTGTTTCAGCCCCTCTGTTTCAGCCCCTCTGTTTCAGCCCCTCTGTTTCAGCCCTTCTGTTTCTCGCCCTCTGTTTCAGCCCCTCTGTTTCAGCCCCTCTGTTTCTCACCCCCTGTTTCAGCCCCTCTGTTTCAGCCCCTCTGTTTCAGCCCCTCTGTTTCAGCCCCTCTGTTTCTAGCCCTCTGTTTCAGCCCCTCTGTTTCTCGCCCTCTGTTTCTCGCCCCCTGTTTCAGCCCCTCAGTTTCAGCCCCTCGGTTTCTCGCCCTCTGTTTCAGCCCCTCTGTTTCAGCCCCTCTGTTTCAGCCCCTCTGTTTCAGCCCCTCGGTTTCTCGCCCTCTGTTTCAGCCCCTGTGTTTCTCGCCCTCTGTTTCAGCCCTTCTGTTTCAGCCCCTCTGTTTCAGCCCCTCTGTTTCTCGCCCTCTGTTTCTCACCCTCTGTTTCTCGCCCCCTGTTTCAGCCCCTCTGTTTCAGCCCTTCTGTTTCTCGCCCTCTGTTTCAGCCCCTCTGTTTCAGCCCCTCTGTTTCAGCCCCTCTGTTTCTCGCCCTCTGTTTCAGCCCCTCTGTTTCTCGCCCCCTGTTTCAGCCCCTCTGTTTCAGCCCCTCTGTTTCTCGCCCTCTGTTTCAGCCCCTCTGTTTCTCGCCCTCTGTTTCTCGCCCTCTGTTTCAGCCCCTCTATTTCAGCCCCTCTGTTTCAGCCACTCTGTTTCAGCCCCTCTGTTTCTCGCCCTCTGTTTCAGCCCCTCTGTTTTTCGCCCTCTGTTTCAACTCTTCTGTTTCAGCCCCTCTGTTTCAGCCCCTCTGTTTCTCGCCCTCTGTTTCTCGCCCTCTGTTTCTCGCCTTCTGTTTCAGCCCCTCTGTTTCAGCACCACTGTATCAGCCCCTCTTTTTCAGCCCCTCTGTTTCAGCCACTCTGTTTCAGCCCCTCTGTTTCAGCCCCTCTGTTTCAGCCCCTCTGTTTTTCGCCCTCTGTTTCAGCTCTTCTGTTTCAGCCCCTCTGTTTCAGCCCCTCTGTTTCTCGCCCTCTGTTTCTCGCCCTCTGTTTCTCGCCTTCTGTTTCAGCCCCTCTGTTTCAGCACCAATGTATCAGCCCCTCTGTTTCAGCCCCTCTGTTTCTAGCCCTCTGTTTCAGCCCCTCTGTTTCTCGCCCTCTGTTTCTCGCCCCCTGTTTCAGCCCCTCTGTTTCAGCCCCTCGGTTTCTCGCCCTCTGTTTCAGCCCCTCTGTTTCAGCCCCTCTGTTTCTCGCCCTCTGTTTCAGCCCCTCTGTTTCAGCACCTCTGTTTCAGCCCCTCTGTTTCAGCCCCTCTGTTTCTCGCCCCCTGTTTCAGCCCCTCTGTTTCAGCCCCTCTGTTTCAGCCCCTCTGTTTCAGCCCCTCTGTTTCTCGCCCTCTGTTTCAGCCCCTCTGTTTCAGCCCCTCTGTTTCTCGCCCCCTGTTTCAGCCCCTCTGTTTCAGCCCCTCTGTTTCAGCCCCTCTGTTTCAGCCCCTCTGTTTCTAGCCCTCTGTTTCAGCCCCTCTGTTTCTCGCCCTCTGTTTCTCGCCCCCTGTTTCAGCCCCTCTGTTTCAGCCCCTCGGTTTCTCGCCCTCTGTTTCAGCCCCTCTGTTTCAGCCCCTCTGTTTCTCGCCCTCTGTTTCAGCCCCTCTGTTTCAGCCCCTCTGTTTCAGCCCCTCTGTTCAGCCCCTCGGTTTCTCGCCCTCTGTTTCAGCCCCTCGGTTTCTCGCCCTCTGTTTCAGCCCCTCTGTTTCAGCCCCTCTGTTTCAGCCCCTCTGTTTCTCGCCCTCTGTTTCAGCCCCTCTGTTTCAGCCCCTCTGTTTCTCGCCCCCTGTTTCAGCCCCTCTGTTTCAGCCCCTCTGTTTCTCGCCCTCTGTTTCAGCCCCTCTGTTTCTCGCCCTCTGTTTCTCGCCCTCTGTTTCAGCCCCTCTGTTTCAGCCCCTCTGTTTCAGCCCCTCTTTTTCTCGCCCTCTGTTTCAGCCCCTCTGTTTCAGCCCCTCTGTTTCTCGCCCTCTGTTTCAGCCCCTCGGTTTCTCGCCCTCTGTTTCAGCGCCTCTGTTTCAGCCCCTCTGTTTCAGCCCCTCTGTTTCAGCCCCTCTGTCACTCGCCCTCAGTTTCAGCCCCTCTGTTTCTCGCCCCCTGTTTCAGCCCCTCTGATTCAGCCCCTCTGTTTCTCGCCCCCTGTTTCAGCCCCTCTGTTCAGCCCCTCTGTTTCTCACCCTCTGTTTCAGCCCCTCGGTTTCTCGCCCTCTGTTTCAGCCCCTCTGTTTCAGCCCCTCTGTTTCAGCCCCTCTGTTTCTCGCCCCCTGTTTCAGCCCCTCTGATTCAGCCCCTCTGTTTCTCGCCCCCTGTTTCAGCCCCTCTGTTTCAGCCCCTCTGTTTCTCACCCTCTGTTTCAGCCCCTCGGTTTCTCGCCCTCTGTTTCAGCCCCTCTGTTTCAGCCCCTCTGTTTCAGCCCCTCTGTTTCTCGCCCCCTGTTTCAGCCCCTCTGTTTCAGCCCCTCTGTTTCAGCCCCTCTGTTTCAGCCCTTCTGTTTCTCGCCCTCTGTTTCAGCCCCTCTGTTTCAGCCCCTCTGTTTCTCGCCCCCTGTTTCAGCCCCTCTGTTTCAGCCCCTCTGTTTCAGCCCCTCTGTTTCATCCCCTCTGTTTCTCGCCCTCTGTTTCAGCCCCTCTGTTTCTCGCCCTCTGTTTCTCGCCCCCTGTTTCAGCCCCTCTGTTTCAGCCCCTCGGTTTCTCGCCCTCTGTTTCAGCCCCTCTGTTTCAGCCCCTCTGTTTCAGCCCCTCTGTTTCAGCCCCTCTGTTTCAGCCCCTCGGTTTCTCGCCCTCTGTTTCAGCCCCTCTGTTTCTCGACCTCTGTTTCAGCCCTTCTGTTTCAGCCCCTCTGTTTCAGCCCCTCTGTTTCAGCCCCTCTGTTTCTCGCCCTCTGTTTCTCACCCTCTGTTTCTTGCCCCCTGTTTCAGCCCCTCTGTTTCAGCCCTTCTGTTTCTCGCCCTCTGTTTCAGCCCCTCTGTTTCAGCCCCTCTGTTTCAGCCCCTCTGTTTCTCGCCCTCTGTTTCAGCCCCTCTGTTTCTCGCCCCCTGTTTCAGCCCCTCTGTTTCAGCCCCTCTGTTTCTCGCCCTCTGTTTCAGCCCCTCTGTTTCTCGCCCTCTGTTTCTCGCCCTCTGTTTCAGCCCCTCTATTTCAGCCCCTCTGTTTCAGCCACTCTGTTTCAGCCCCTCGGTTTCTCGCCCTCTGTTTCAGCCCCTCTGTTTTTCGCCCTCTGTTTCAGCTCTTCTGTTTCAGCCCCTCTGTTTCAGCCCCTCTGTTTCTCGCCCTCTGTTTCTCGCCCTCTGTTTCTCGCCTTCTGTTTCAGCCCCTCTGTTTCAGCACCACTGTATCAGCCCCTCTTTTTCAGCCCCTCGGTTTCTCGCCCTCTGTTTCAGCCCCTCTGTTTCTCGCCCTCTTTTTCAGCCCCTCTGTTTCTCGCCCTCTGTTTCAGCCCCTCTGTTTCTCGCCCTCTGTTTCAGCCCCTCTGTTTCAGCACCTCTGTTTCAGCCCCTCTGTTTCAGCCCCTCTGTTTCTCGCCCCCTGTTTCAGCCCCTCTGTTTCAGCCCCTCTGTTTCAGCCCCTCTGTTTCAGCCCTTCTGTTTCTCGCCCTCTGTTTCAGCCCCTCTGTTTCAGCCCCTCTGTTTCTCGCCCCCTGTTTCAGCCCCTCTGTTTCAGCCCCTCTGTTTCAGCCCCTCTGTTTCAGCCCCTCTGTTTCTAGCCCTCTGTTTCAGCCCCTCTGTTTCTCGCCCTCTGTTTCTCGCCCCCTGTTTCAGCCCCTCTGTTTCAGCCCCTCGGTTTCTCGCCCTCTGTTTCAGCCCCTCTGTTTCAGCCCCTCTGTTTCGGCCCCTCTGTTTCAGCCCCTCTGTTTCTCGCCCTCTGTTTCAGCCCCTCTGTTTCAGCCCCTCTGTTTCAGCCCCTCTGTTCATCCCCTCGGTTTCTCGCCCTCTGCTTCAGCCCCTCGGTTTCTCGCCCTCTGTTTCAGCCCCTCTGTTTCAGCCCCTCTGTTTCAGCCCCTCTGTTTCTCGCCCTCTGTTTCAGCCCCTCTGTTTCAGCCCCTCTGTTTCTCGCCCTCTGTTTCAGCCCCTCTGTTTCAGCCCCTCTGTTTCTCGCCCTCTGTTTCAGCCCCTCTGTTTCTCGCCCTCTGTTTCTCGCCCTCTGTTTCAGCCCCTCTGTTTAAGCCCCTCTGTTCCAGCCCCTCTGTTTCAGCCCCTCTGTTTCAGCCCCTCTGTTTCTAGCCCTCTGTTTCAGCCCCTCTGTTTCA
Organism: Chiloscyllium punctatum; assembly: GCF_047496795.1. Lineage (NCBI taxonomy): Eukaryota > Metazoa > Chordata > Chondrichthyes > Orectolobiformes > Hemiscylliidae > Chiloscyllium > Chiloscyllium punctatum. The sequence goes on along the minus strand of NW_027309896.1, from coordinate 222,406 downwards.
GCCCCTCTATTTCAGCCCCTCTGTTTCTCGCCCTCTGTTTCTCGCCCCCTGTTTCAGCCCCACTGTTTCAGCCCCTCGGTTTCTCGCACTCTGTTTCATCCCCTCTGTTTCAGCCCCTTTGTTTCAGCCCCTGTGTTTCAGCCCCTCTGTTTCTCGCCCTCTGTTTCAGCCCCTCTGTTTCAGCCCCACTGTTTCAGCCCCTCTGTTTCTCGCCCTCTGTTTCAGCCCCGCTGTTTCAGCCCCTCTTTTTCTCGCCCTCTGTTTCAGCCCCTCTGTTTCTCGCCCTCTGTTTCAGCCCCTCGGTTTCTCGCCCTCTGTTTCAGCCCCTCTGTTTCAGCCCCTCTGTTTCAGCCCCTCTGTCTCTCGCCCTCAGTTTCAGCCCCTCTGTTTCTCGCCCCCTGTTTCAGCCCCTCTGATTCAGCCCCTCTGTTTCTCGCCCCCTGTTTCAGCCCCTCTGTTTCAGCCCCTCTGATTCTCACCCTCTGTTTCAGCCCCTCGGTTTCTCGCCCTCTGTTTCAGCCCCTCTGTTTCAGCCCCTCTGTTTCAGCCCATCTGTTTCTCGCCCCCTGTTTCAGCCCCTCTGTTTCAGCCCCTCTGTTTCATCCCCTCTGTTTCAGCCCTTCTGTTTCTCACCCTCTGTTTCAGCCCCTCTGTTTCAGCCCCTCTGTTTCTCGCCCCCTGTTTCAGCCCCTCTGTTTCAGCCCCTCTGTTTCAGCCCCTCTGTTTCTCGCCCTCTGTTTCAGCCCCTCTGTTTCTAGCGCCCTGTTTCAGCCCCTCTGTTTCAGCCCCTCTGTTTCTCGCCATCTGTTTCAGCCCCTCTGTTTCTCGCCCTCTGTTTCTCGCCCTCTGTTTCAGCCCCTCTGTTTCAGCCCCTCTGTTTCAGCCCCTCGGTTTCTCGCCCTCTGTTTCAGCCCCTCTGTTTCTCGCCCTCTGTTTCAGCCCTTCTGTTTCAGCCCCTCTGTTTCAGCCCCTCTGTTTCTCGCCCTCTGTTTCTCGCCCTCTGTTTCTCGCCTTCTGTTTCTGCCCCTCTGTTTCAGCACCTCTGTTTCTCGCCCTCTGTTTCAGCCCCTCTGTTTCAGCCCCTCTGTTTCAGCCCCTCTGTTTCTCGCCCTCTGTTTCAGCCCCTCTGTTTCTCGCCCTCTGTTTCAGCCCCTCTGTTTCTCGCCCTCTGTTTCAGCCCCTCTGTTTCAGCCTCTCTGTTTCAGCCCCTCTGTTTCTCGCCCTCTGTTCCAGCCCCTCGGTTTCTCGCCCTCTGTTTCAGCGCCTCTGTTTCAGCCCCTCTGTCTCTCGCCCTCAGTTTCAGCCCCTCTGTTTCTCGCCCCCTGTTTCAGCCCCTCTGATTCAGCCCCTCTGTTTCTCGCCCCCTGTTTCAGCCCCTCTGTTTCAGCCCCTCTGTTTCTCACCCTCTGTTTCAGCCCCTCGGTTTCTCGCCCTCTGTTTCAGCCCCTCTGTTTCAGCCCCTCTGTTTCAGCCCCTCTGTTTCAGCCCCTCTGTTTCAGCCCTTCTGTTTCTCGCCCTCTGTTTCAGCCCCTCTGTTTCAGCCCCTCTGTTTCTCGCCCCCTGTTTCAGCCCCTCTGTTTCAGCCCCTCTGTTTCTCACCCTCTGTTTCAGCCCCTCGGTTTCTCGCCCTCTGTTTCAGCCCCTCTGTTTCAGCCCCTCTGTTTCAGCCCCTCTGTTTCAGCCCCTCTGTTTCAGCCCCTCTGTTTCTCGCCCCCTGTTTCAGCCCCTCTGTTTCAGCCCCTCTGTTTCTCGCCCACTGTTTCAGACCCTCTGTTTCAGCCCCTCTGTTTCTCGCCATCTGTTTCAGCCCCTCTGTTTCTCGCCCTCTGTTTCTCGCCCTCTGTTTCAGCCCCTCTGTTTCAGCCCCTCTGTTTCAGCCCCTCTGTTTCAGCCCCTCGGTTTCTCGCCCTCTGTTTCAGCCCCTCTGTTTCTCGCCCTCGGTTTCAGCCCCTCTGTTTCTCGCCCTCTGTTTCAACCCCTCGGTTTCTCGCCCTCTGTTTTAGCCCCTCTGTTTAAGCCCCTCTGTTTCAGCCCCTCTGTTTCAGCCCCTCTGTTTCTCACCCTCTATTTCAGCCCCTCGGTTTCTCGCCCTCTTTTTCAGCCCCTCTGTTTCAGCACCTCTGTTTCAGCCCCTCTGTTTCTCGCCCCCTGTTTCAGCCCCTCTGTTTCAGCCCCTCTGTTTCAGCCCCTCTGTTTCAGCCCTTCTGTTTCTCGCCCTCTGTTTCAGCCCCTCTGTTTCAGCCCCTCTGTTTCTCGCCCCTGTTTCAGCCCCTCTGCTTCAGCCCCTCTGTTTCAGCCCCTCTGTTTCAGCCCCTCTGTTTCTAGCCCTCTGTTTCAGCCCCTCTGTTTCAGCCCCTCTGTTTCTCGCCCTCTGTTTCTCGCCCCCTGTTTCAGCCCCTCTGTTTCAGCCCCTCTGTTTCAGCCCCTCTGTTCAGCCCCTCGGTTTCTCGCCCTCTGTTTCAGCCCCTCGGTTTCTCGCCCTCTGTTTCAGCGCCTCTGTTTCAGCCCCTCTCTTTCAGCCCCTCTGTTTCAGCCCCTCTGTCTCTCGCCCTCTGTTTCAGCACCTCTGTTTCTCGCTCCCTGTTTCAGCCCCTCTGATTCAGCCCCTCTGTTTCTCGCCCCCTGTTTCAGCCCCTCTGTTTCAGCCCCTCTGTTTCTCGCCCTCTGTTTCAACCCCTCTGTTTCAGCCCCTCTGTTTCAGCCCCTCTGTTTCAGCCCCTCTGTTTCTCACCCTCTGTTTCAGCCCCTCGGTTTCTCGCCCTCTGTTTCAGCCCCTCTGTTTCAGCCCCTCTGATTCAGCCCCTCTGTTTCTCGCCCCTGTTTCAACCCCTCTGTTTCAGCCCTTCTGTTTCTCGCCCTCTGTTTCAGCCCCTCTGTTTCAGCCCCTCTGTTTCTCGCCCCCTGTTTCAGCCCCTCTGTTTCAGCCCCTCTGTTTGAGCCCCTCTGTTTGAGCCCCTCTGTTTCTCGCCCTCTGTTTCAGCCCCTCTGTTTCTGGCCCCCTGTTTCAGCCCCTCTGTTTCAGCCCCTCTGTTTCTCGCCCTCTGTTTCATCCCCTCTGTTTCTCGCCCTCTGTTTCTCGCCCTCTGTTTCAGCCCCTCTATTTCAGCCCCTCTGTTTCAGCCACTCTGTTTCAGCCCCTCGGTTTCTCGCCCTCTGTATCAGCCCCTCTGTTTCAGCCCCTCTGATTCAGCCCCTCTGTTTCTCGCCCCTGTTTCAACCCCTCTGTTTCAGCCCTTCTGTTTCTCGCCCTCTGTTTCAGCCCCTCTGTTTCAGCCCCTCAGATTCTCGCCCTCTGTTTCAGCCCCTCTGTTTCAGCCCCTCTGATTCAGCCCCTCTGTTTCTCGCCCCTGTTTCAACCCCTCAGTTTCAGCCCTTCTGTTTCTCGCCCTCTGTTTCAGCCCCTCTGTTTCAGCCCCTTTGATTCTCGCCCCCTGTTTCAGCCCCTCTGTTTCAGCCCCTCTGTTTCAGCCCCTCTGTTTCAGCCCCTCTGTTTCTCGCCCTCTGTTTCAGACCCTCTGTTTCTCGCCCCCTGTTTCAGCCCCTCTGTTTCAGCCCCTCTGTTTCTCGCCCTCTGTTTCAGCCCCTCTGTTTCTCGCCCTCTGTTTCTCGCCCTCTGTTTCAGCCCCTCTATTTCTGCCCCTCTGTTTCAGCCACTCTGTTTCAGCCGCTCGGTTTCTCGCCCTCTGTTTCAGCCCCTCTGTTTCTCGCCCTCTGTTTCAGCCCCTCTGTTTCAGCCCCTCTGTTTCAGCCCCTCTGTTTCTCGCCCTCTGTTTCAGCCCCTCTGTTTCTCGCCCCCTGTTTCAGCCCCTCTGTTTCAGCCCCTCTGTTTCTCGCCATCTGTTTCAGCCCCTCTGTTTCTCGCCCTCTGTTTCTCGCCCTCTGTTTCAGCCCCTCTGTTTCAGCCACTCTGTTTCAGCCCCTCGGTTTCTCGCCCTCTGTTTCAACCCCTCGGTTTCTCGCCCTCTGTTTTAGCCCCTCTGTTTAAGCCCCTCTGTTTCAGCCCCTCTGTTTCAGCCCCTCTGTTTCTCACCCTCTATTTCAGCCCCTCGGTTTCTCGCCCTCTTTTTCAGCCCCTCTGTTTCAGCACCTCTGTTTCAGCCCCTCTGTTTCTCGCCCCCTGTTTCAGCCCCTCTGTTTCAGCCCCTCTGTTTCAGCCCCTCTGTTTCAGCCCTTCTGTTTCTCGCCCTCTGTTTCAGCCCCTCTGTTTCAGCCCCTCTGTTTCTCGCCCCTGTTTCAGCCGTTCTGCTTCAGCCCCTCTGTTTCAGCCCCTCTGTTTCAGCCCCTCTGTTTCTAGCCCTCTGTTTCAGTCCCTCTGTTTCAGCCCCTCTGTTTCTCGCCCTCTGTTTCTCGCCCCCTGTTTCAGCCCCTCTGTTTCAGCCCCTCTGTTTCTCGCCCTCTGTTTCAGCCCCTCTGTTTCAGCCCCTCTGTTTCAGCCCCTCTGTTCAGCCCCTCGGTTTCTCGCCCTCTGTTTCAGCCCCTCGGTTTCTCGCCCTCTGTTTCAGCGCCTCTGTTTCAGCCCCTCTCTTTCAGCCCCTCTGTTTCAGCCCCTCTGTCTCTCGCCCTCTGTTTCAGCACCTCTGTTTCTCGCTCCCTGTTTCAGCCCCTCTGATTCAGCCCCTCTGTTTCTCGCCCCCTGTTTCAGCCCCTCTGTTTCAGCCCCTCTGTTTCTCGCCCTCTGTTTCAACCCCTCTGTTTCAGCCCCTCTGTTTCAGCCCCTCTGTTTCAGCCCCTCTGTTTCTCACCCTCTGTTTCAGCCCCTCGGTTTCTCGCCCTCTGTTTCAGCCCCTCTGTTTCAGCCCCTCTGATTCAGCCCCTCTGTTTCTCGCATCTGTTTCAACCCCTCTGTTTCAGCCCTTCTGTTTCTCGCCCTCTGTTTCAGCCCCTCTGTTTCAGCCCCTCTGTTTCTCGCCCCCTGTTTCAGCCTATCTGTTTGAGCCCCTCTGTTTGAGCCCCTCTGTTTGAGCCCCTCTGTGTCTCGCCCTCTGTTTCAGCCCCTCTGTTTCTGGCCCCCTGTTTCAGCCCCTCTGTTTCAGCCCCTCTGTTTCTCGCCCTCTGTTTCAGCCCCTCTGTTTCTCGCCCTCTGTTTCTCGCCCTCTGTTTCAGCCCCTCTATTTCAGCCCCTCTGTTTCAGCCACTCTGTTTCAGCCACTCGGTTTCTCGCCCTCTGTATCAGCCCCTCTGTTTCAGCCCCTCTGATTCAGCCCCTCTGTTTCTCGCCCCTGTTTCAACCCCTCTGTTTCAGCCCTTCTGTTTCTCGCCCTCTGTTTCAGCCCCTCTGTTTCAGCCCCTCAGTTTCTCGCCCTCTGTTTCAGCCCCTCTGTTTCAGCCCCTCTGATTCAGCCCCTCTGTTTCTCGCCCCTGTTTCAACCCCTCAGTTTCAGCCCTTCTGTTTCTCGCCCTCTGTTTCAGCCCCTCTGTTTCAGCCCCTTTGATTCTCGCCCCCTGTTTCAGCCCCTCTGTTTCAGCCCCTCTGTTTCAGCCCCTCTGTTTCAGCCCCTCTGTTTCTCGCCCTCTGTTTCAGACCCTCTGTTTCTCGCCCCCTGTTTCAGCCCCTCTGTTTCAGCCCCTCTGTTTCTCGCCCTCTGTTTCAGCCCCTCTGTTTCTCGCCCTCTGTTTCTCGCCCTCTGTTTCAGCCCCTCTATTTCAGCCCCTCTGTTTCAGCCACTCTGTTTCAGCCGCTCGGTTTCTCGCCCTCTGTTTCAGCCCCTCTGTTTCTCGCCCTCTGTTTCAGCCCCTCTGTTTCAGCCCCTCTGTTTCAGCACCTCTGTTTCAGCCCCTCTTTTTCAGCCCCACGGTTTCTCGCCCTCTGTTTCAGCCCCTCTGTTTCTCGCCCCCTGTTTCAGCCCCTCTGTTTCAGCCCCTCTGTTTCTCGCCCTCTGTTTCAGCCCCTCTGTTTCTCGCCCTCTGTTTCTCGCCCTCTGTTTCAGCCACTCTATTTCAGCCCCTCTGTTTCAGCCACTCTGTTTCAGCCGCTCGGTTTCTCGCCCTCTGTTTCAGCCCCTCTGTTTCTCGCCCTCTGTTTCTCGCCATCTGTTTCAGCCCCTCTGTTTCAGCACCTCTGTTTCAGCCCCTCTTTTTCAGCCCCACGGTTTCTCGCCCTCTGTTTCAGCCCCTCTGTTTCTCGCCCTCTTTTTCAGCCCCTCTGTTTCTCGCCCTCTGTTTCAGCCCCTCTGTTTCTCGCCCTCTGTTTCAGCCCCTCTGTTTCAGCCCCTCTGTTTCAGCCCCTCTGTTTCTCGCCCCCTGTTTCAGCCCCTCTGATTCAGCCCCTCTGTTTCTCGCCCCCTGTTTCATCCCTCTGTTTCAGCCCCTCTGTTTCTCGCCCTCTGTTTCAACCCCTCGGTTTCTCGCCCTCTGTTTTAGCCCCTCTGTTTAAGCCCCTCTGTTTCAGCCCCTCTGTTTCAGCCCCTCTGTTTCTCACCCTCTGTTTCAGCCCCTCGGTTTCTCGCCCTCTTTTTCAGCCCCTCTGTTTCAGCACCTCTGTTTCAGCCCCTCTGTTTCTCGCCCCCTGTTTCAGCTCCTCTGTTTCAGCCCCTCTGTTTCAGCCCCTCTGTTTCAGCCCTTCTGTTTCTCGCCCTCTGTTTCAGCCCCTCTGTTTCAGCCCCTCTGTTTCTCGCCCCCTGTTTCAGCCCCTCTGTTTCAGCCCCTCTGTTTCAGCCCCTCTGTTTCAGCCCCTCTGTTTCTAGCCCTCTGTTTCAGCCCCTCTGTTTCAGCCCCTCTGTTTCTCGCCCTCTGTTTCTCGCCCCCAGTTTCAGCCCCTCTGTTTCAGCCCCTCGGTTTCTCGCCCTCTGTTTCAGCCCCTCTGTTTCAGCCCCTCTGTTTCTCGCCCTCTGTTTCAGCCCCTCTGTTTCTCGCCCTCTGTTTCAGCCCCTCTGTTTCAGCCCCTCTGTTCAGCCCCTCGGTTTCTCGCCCTCTGTTTCAGCCCCTCGGTTTCTCGCCCTCTGTTTCAGCCCCTCTGTTTCAGCCCCTCTGTTTCAGCCCCTCTGTTTCTCGCCCTCTGTTTCAGCCCCTCTGTTTCAGCCCCTCTGTTTCTCGCCCTCTGTTTCAGCCCCTCTGTTTCTCACCCTCTGTTTCAGCCCCTCTGTTTCAGCCCCTCTGTTTCTCGCCCTCTGTTTCAGCCCCTCTGTGTCAGCCCCTCTGTTTCTCGCCCTCTGTTTCAGCCCCTCTGTTTCTCGCCCTCTGTTTCTCGCCCTCTGTTTCAGCCCCTCTGTTTCAGCCCCTCTGTTCCAGCCCCTCTGTTTCAGCCCCTCTGTTTCAGCCCCTCTGTTTCTAGCCCTCTATTTCAGCCCCTCTGTTTCTTGCCCTCTGTTTCTCGCCCCCTGTTTCAGCCCCACTGTTTCAGCCCCTCGGTTTCTCGCACTCTGTTTCATCCCCTCTGTTTCAGCCCCTTTGTTTCAGCCCCTCTGTTTCAGCCCCTCTGTTTCTCGCCCTCTGTTTCAGCCCCTCTGTTTCAGCCCCACTGTTTCAGCCCCTCTGTTTCTCGCCCTCTGTTTCAGCCCCTCTGTTTCAGCCCCTCTTTTTCTCGCCCTCTGTTTCAGCCCCTCTGTTTCAGCCCCTCTGTTTCTCGCCCCCTGTTTCAGCCCCTCTGATTCAGCCCCTCTGTTTCTCGCCCCCTGTTTCATCCCTCTGTTTCAGCCCCTCTGTTTCTCGCCCTCTGTTTCAACCCCTCGGTTTCTCGCCCTCTGTTTTAGCCCCTCTGTTTAAGCCCCTCTGTTTCAGCCCCTCTGTTTCAGCCCCTCTGTTTCTCACCCTCTGTTTCAGCCCCTCGGTTTCTCGCCCTCTTTTTCAGCCCCTCTGTTTCAGCACCTCTGTTTCAGCCCCTCTGTTTCTCGCCCCCTGTTTCAGCTCCTCTGTTTCAGCCCCTCTGTTTCAGCCCCTCTGTTTCAGCCCTTCTGTTTCTCGCCCTCTGTTTCAGCCCCTCTGTTTCAGCCCCTCTGTTTCTCGCCCCCTGTTTCAGCCCCTCTGTTTCAGCCCCTCTGTTTCAGCCCCTCTGTTTCAGCCCCTCTGTTTCTAGCCCTCTGTTTCAGCCCCTCTGTTTCAGCCCCTCTGTTTCTCGCCCTCTGTTTCTCGCCCCCAGTTTCAGCCCCTCTGTTTTAGCCCCTCGGTTTCTCGCCCTCTGTTTCAGCCCCTCTGTTTCAGCCCCTCTGTTTCTCGCCCTCTGTTTCAGCCCCTCTGTTTCTCGCCCTCTGTTTCAGCCCCTCTGTTTCAGCCCCTCTGTTCAGCCCCTCGGTTTCTCGCCCTCTGTTTCAGCCCCTCGGTTTCTCGCCCTCTGTTTCAGCCCCTCTGTTTCAGCCCCTCTGTTTCAGCCCCTCTGTTTCTCGCCCTCTGTTTCAGCCCCTCTGTTTCAGCCCCTCTGTTTCTCGCCCTCTGTTTCAGCCCCTCTGTTTCTCACCCTCTGTTTCAGCCCCTCTGTTTCAGCCCCTCTGTTTCTCGCCCTCTGTTTCAGCCCCTCTGTGTCAGCCCCTCTGTTTCTCGCCCTCTGTTTCAGCCCCTCTGTTTCTCGCCCTCTGTTTCTCGCCCTCTGTTTCAGCCCCTCTGTTTCAGCCCCTCTGTTCCAGCCCCTCTGTTTCAGCCCCTCTGTTTCAGCCCCTCTGTTTCTAGCCCTCTATTTCAGCCCCTCTGTTTCTTGCCCTCTGTTTCTCGCCCCCTGTTTCAGCCCCACTGTTTCAGCCCCTCGGTTTCTCGCACTCTGTTTCATCCCCTCTGTTTCAGCCCCTTTGTTTCAGCCCCTCTGTTTCAGCCCCTCTGTTTCTCGCCCTCTGTTTCAGCCCCTCTGTTTCAGCCCCACTGTTTCAGCCCCTCTGTTTCTCGCCCTCTGTTTCAGCCCCTCTGTTTCAGCCCCTCTTTTTCTCGCCCTCTGTTTCAGCCCCTCTGTTTCAGCCCCTCTGTTTCAGCCCCTCTGTTTCTCGCCCTCTGTTTCAGCCCCTCGGTTTCTCGCCCTCTGTTTCAGCGCCTCTGTTTCAGCCCCTCTATTTCAGCCCCTCTGTTTCAGCCCCTCTGTCTCTCGCTCTCAGTTTCAGCCCCTCTGTTTCTCGCCCCCTGTTTCAGCCCCTCTGTTTCAGCCCTTCTGTTTGTCGCCCTCTGTTTCAGTCCCTCTGTTTCAGCCCCTCTGTTTCTCGCCCCCTGTTTCAGCCCCTCTGTTTCAGCCCCTCTGTTTCAGCCCCTCTGTTTCTCGCCCTCTGTTTCAGCACCTCTGTTTCTCGCCCCCTGTTTCAGCCCCTCTGTTTCTCGCCATCTGTTTCAGCCCCTCTGTTTCTCGCCCTCTGTTTCTCGCCCTCTGTTTCAGCCCCTCTGTTTCAGCCCCTCTGTTTCAGCCCCTCTGTTTCAGCCCCTCGGTTTCTCGCCCTCTGTTTCAGCCCTTCTGTTTCAGCCCCTCTGTTTCAGCCCCTCTGTTTCTCGCCCTTTGTTTCTCGCCCTCTGTTTCTCGCCTTCTGTTTCAGCCCCTCTGTTTCAGCACCTCTGTTTCAGCCCCTCTGTTTCAGCCCCTCGGTTTCTCGCCCTCTGTTTCAGCCCCACTGTTTCTCGCCCTCTGTTTCAGCCCCTCTGTTTCTCGCCCTCTGTTTCAGCCCCTCTGTTTCTCGCCCTCTGTTTCAGCCCCTCTGTTTCAGACCCTCTGTTTCAGCCGCACTGTTTCAGCCCCTCTGTTTCTCGCCCCCTGCTTCAGCCCCTCTGTTTCTCGCCCCCTGTTTCAGCCCCTCTGTTTCAGCCCCTCTGTTTCTCGCCCTCTGTTTCTCGCCCCCTGTTTCAGCCCCTCTGTTTCAGCCGCTCTGTTTCAGCCCCTCTGTTTCACCCCCTCTGTTTCTCGCCCCCTGTTTCAGCCCCTCTGTTTCAGCCCCTCTGTTTCAGCCCTTCTGTTTCAGCCCCTCTGTTTCAGCCCCTCTGTTTCTCGCCCTCTGTTTCAGCCCTTCTGTTTCAGCCCCTCTGTTTCAGCCCCTCTGTTTCTCGCCCTTTGTTTCTCGCCCTCTGTTTCTCGCCTTCTGTTTCAGCCCCTCTGTTTCAGCACCTCTGTTTCAGCCCCTCTGTTTCAGCCCCTCGGTTTCTCGCCCTCTGTTTCAGCCCCACTGTTTCTCGCCCTCTGTTTCAGCCCCTCTGTTTCTCGCCCTCTGTTTCAGCCCCTCTGTTTCTCGCCCTCTGTTTCAGCCCCTCTGTTTCAGACCCTCTGTTTCAGCCGCACTGTTTCAGCCCCTCTGTTTCTCGCCCCCTGCTTCAGCCCCTCTGTTTCTCGCCCCCTGTTTCAGCCCCTCTGTTTCAGCCCCTCTGTTTCTCGCCCTCTGTTTCTCGCCCCCTGTTTCAGCCCCTCTGTTTCAGCCGCTCTGTTTCAGCCCCTCTGTTTCACCCCCTCTGTTTCTCACCCTCTGTTTCAGCCCTTCTGTTTCTCGCCCTCTGTTTCTCGCCCTCAGTTTCAGCCCCTCTGTTTCAGCCCCTCTATTTCAGCCACTCTGTTTCAGCCCCTCGGTTTCTCGCCTTCTGTTTCATCCCCTCTGTTTCTCGCCCTCTGTTTCAGACCCTCTGTTTCAGCCCTTCTGTTTCAGCCCCTCTGTTTCAGCCCCTCTGTTTCTCGCCCTCTGTTTCTCGCCTTCTGTTTCAGCCCCTCTGTTTCTCGCCCTCTGTTTCAGCCCCTCTGTTTCAGCCCCTCTGTTTCTCGCCCTCTGTTTCAGCCCCTCTGTTTCTCGCCCTCTGTTTCAGCCCCTCTGTTTCTCACCCTCTGTTTCAGCCCCTCTGTTTCAGCCCCTCTGTTTCTCGCCCTCTGTTTCAGCCCCTCGGATTCTCGCCCTCTGTTTCAGCCCCTCTGTTTCAGCCCCTCTGTTTCTCGCCCTCTGTTTCAGCCCCTCTGTTTCAGCCCCTCTGTTTCAGCCCCTCTGTTTCTCGCCCTCTGTTTCAGCCCCTCTGTTTCAGCCCCTCTTTTTCTCGCCCTCTCTTTCAGCCCCTCTGTTTCAGCCCCTCTGTTTCAGCCCCTCTGTTTCAGCCCCTCTGTTTCTCGCCTTCTGTTTCAGCCCCTCGGTTTCTCGCCCTCTGTTTCAGCGCCTCTGTTTCAGCCCCTCTGTTTCAGCCCCTCTGTCTCTCGCCCTCTGTTTCAGCCCCTCTGTTCTCGCTCCCTGTTTCAGCCCCTCTGATTCAGCCCCTTTGTTTCTGGCCCCTGTTTCAGCCCCTCTGTTGCAGCCCCTCTGTTTCTCGCCCTCTGTTTCAACCCCTCGGTTTCTCGCCCTCTGTTTTAGCCCCTCTGTTTCAGCCCCTCTGTTTCAGCCCCTCTGTTTCAGCCCCTCTGTTTCTCACCCTCTGTTTCAGCCCCTTCGGATTCTCGCCCTCTGTTTCAGCCCCTCTGTTTCAGCCCCTCTGATTCAGCCCCTCTGTTTCTCGCCCCCTGTTTCAGCCCCTCTGTTTCAGCCCTTCTGTTTCTCGCCCTCTGTTTCAGCCCCTCTGTTTCAGCCCCTCTGTTTCTCGACCCCTGTTTCAGCCCCTCTGTTTCAGCCCCTCTGTTTCAGCCCCTCTGTTTCTCGCCCTCTGTTTCAGCCCCTCTGTTTCTCGCACCCTCTTTCAGCCCCTCTGTTTCAGCCCCTCTGTTTCTCGCCCTCTGTTTCAGCCCCTCTGTTTCTCGCCCTCTGTTTCTCGCCCTCTGTTTCAGCCCCTCTATTTCAGCCCCTCTGTTTCAGCCACTCTGTTTCAGCCCCTCGGTTTCTCGCCCTCTGTTTCAGCCCCTCTGTTTTTCGCCCTCTGTTTCAGCTCTTCTGTTTCAGCCCCTCTGTTTCAGCCCCTCTGTTTCTCGCCCTCTGTTTCTCGCCCTCTGTTTCTCGCCTTCTGTTTCAGCCCCTCTGTTTCAGAACCTCTGTATCAGCCCCTCTTTTTCAGCCCCTCGGTTTCTCGCCCTCTGTTTCAGCCCCTCTGTTTCTCACCCTCTTTTTCAGCCCCTCTGTTTCTCGCCCTCTGTTTCAGCCCCACTGTTTCTCGCCCTCTGTTTCAGCCCCTCTGTTTCAGCCCCTCTGTTTCAGCCCCTCTGTTTCAGCCCCTCTGTTTCTCGCCCCCTGTTTCAGCCCTTCTGTTTCAGCTCCTCTGTTTCTCGCCCCCTGTTTCAGCCCCTCTGTTTCAGCCCCTCTGTTTCTCGCCCTCTGTTTCAACCCCTCGGTTTCTCGCCCTCTGTTTTAGCCCCTCTGTTTAAGCCCCTCTGTTTCAGCCCCTCTGTTTCAGCCCCTCTGTTTCTCACCCTCTGTTTCAGCCCCTCGGTTTCTCACCCTCTTTTTCAGCCCCTCTGTTTCAGCCCCTCTGTTTCAGCCCCTCTGTTTCAGCCCCTCTTTTTCTCGCCCTCTGTTTCAGCCCCACTGTTTCAGCCCCTCTGTTTCTCGCCCTCTGTTTCAGCCCCTCTGTTTCAGCCCCTCTTTTTCTCGCCCTCTGTTTCAGCCCCTCTGTTTCAGCCCCTCTGTTTCAGCCCCTCTGTTTCTCGCCCTCTGTTTCAGCCCCTCTGTTTCTCGCCCTCTGTTTCAGCGCCTCTGTTTCAGCCCCTCTGTTTCAGCCCCTCTGTTTCAGCCCCTCTGTCTCTCGCCCTCTGTTTCAGCCCCTCTGTTTCTCGCTCCCTGTTTCAGCCCCTCTGATTCAGCCCCTCTGTTTCTCGCCCCCTGTTTCAGCCCCTCTGTTTCAGCCCCTCTGTTTCTCACCCTCTGTTTCAACCCCTCGGTTTCTCGCCCTCTGTTTTAGCCCCTCTGTTTCAGCCCCTCTGTTTCAGCCCCTCTGTTTCAGCCCCTCTGTTTCTCGCCCTCTGTTTCAACCTCTCGGTTTCTCGCCCTCTGTTTTAGCCCCTCTGTTTAAGCCCCTCTGTTTCAGCCCCTCTGTTTCAGCCCCTCTGTTTCTCACCCTCTGTTTCAGCCCCTCGGTTTCTCACCCTCTTTTTAAGCCCCTCTGTTTCAGCCCCTCTGTTTCAGCCCCTCTGTTTCAGCCCCTCTTTTTCTCGCCCTCTGTTTCAGCCCCACTGTTTCAGCCCCTCTGTTTCTCGCCCTCTGTTTCAGCCCCTCTGTTTCAGCCCCTCTTTTTCTCGCCCTCTGTTTCAGCCCCTCTGTTTCAGCCCCTCTGTTTCTCGCCCTCTGTTTCAGCCCCTCGGTTTCTCGCCCTCTGTTTCAGCGCCTCTGTTTCAGCCCCTCTGTTTCAGCCCCTCTGTTTCAGCCCCTCTGTCTCTCGCACTCTGTTTCAGCCCCTCTGTTTCTCGCTCCCTGTTTCAGCCCCTCTGATTCAGCCCCTCTGTTTCTCGCCCCCTGTTTCAGCCCCTCTGTTTCAGCCCCTCTGTTTCTCACCCTCTGTTTCAACCCCTCGGTTTCTCGCCCTCTGTTTTAGCCCCTCTGTTTCAGCCCCTCTGTTTCAGCCCCTCTGTTTCAGCCCCTCTGTTTCTCACCCTCTGTTTCAGCCCCTCGGTTTCTCGCCCTCTGTTTCAGCCCCTCTGTTTCAGCCCCTCTGTTCCAGCACCTCTGTTTCAGCCCCTCTGTTTCAGCCCCTCTGTTTCTAGCTCTCTGTTTCAGCCCCTCTGTTTCAGCCCCTCGGTTTCTCGCCCTCTGTTTCAGCGCCTCTGTTTCAGCCCCTCTGTTTCAGCCCCTCTGTTTCAGCCCCTCTGTCTCTCGCCCTCTGTTTCAGCCCCTCTGTTTCTCGCTCCCTGTTTCAGCCCCTCTGATTCAGCCCCTCTGTTTCTCGCCCCCTGTTTCAGCCCCTCTGTTTCAGGCCTTCTGTTTCGCGCCCTCTGTTTCAGCCCCTCTGTTTCAGCCCCTCTGTTTCTCGCCCCCGTTTCAGCCCCTCTGTTTCAGCCCCTCTGTTTCAGCCCCTCTGTTTCTCGCCCTCTGTTTCAGCCCCTCTGTTTCTCGCCCCCTGTTTCAGCCCCTCTGTTTCAGCCCCTCTGTTTCTCGCCCTCTGTTTCAGCCCCTCTGTTTCTCGCCCTCTGTTTCTCGCCCTCTGTTTCAGCCCCTCTATTTCAGCCCCTCTGTTTCAGCCACTCTGTTTCAGCCCCTCGGTTTCTCGCCCTCTGTTTCAGCCCCTCTGTTTTTCGCCCTCTGTTTCAGCTCTTCTGTTTCAGCCCCTCTGTTTCAGCCCCTCTGTTTCTCGCCCTCTGTTTCTCGCCCTCTGTTTCTCGCCTTCTGTTTCAGCCCCTCTGTTTCAGCACCTCTGTATCAGCCCCTCTTTTTCAGCCCCTCGGTTTCTCGCCCTCTGTTTCAGCCCCTCTGTTTCTCGCCCTCTTTTTCAGCCCCTCTGTTTCTCGCCCTCTGTTTCAGCCCCTCTGTTTCTCGCCCTCTGTTTCAGCCCCTCTGTTTCTCGCCCCCTGTTTCAGCCCCTCTGTTTCAGCCCCTCTGTTTCAGCCCCTCTGTTTCAGCCCCTCTGTTTCAGCCCCTCTGTTTCTCGCCCCCTGTTTCAGCCCCTCTGTTTCTCGCCCTCTGTTTCAGCCCCTCTGTTTCAGCCCCTCTGTTTCAGCCCCTCTGTTTCTCGCCCCCTGTTTCAGCCCCTCTGATTCAGCCCCTCTGTTTCTCGCCCCCTGTTTCATCCCTCTGTTTCAGCCCCTCTGTTTCTCGCCCTCTGTTTCAACCCCTCGGTTTCTCGCCCTCTGTTTTAGCCCCTCTGTTTAAGCCCCTCTGTTTCAGCCCCTCTGTTTCAGCCCCTCTGTTTCTCACCCTCTGTTTCAGCCCCTCGGTTTCTCGCCCTCTTTTTCAGCCCCTCTGTTTCAGCACCTCTGTTTCAGCCCCTCTGTTTCTCGCCCCCTGTTTCAGCTCCTCTGTTTCAGCCCCTCTGTTTCAGCCCCTCTGTTTCAGCCCTTCTGTTTCTCGCCCTCTGTTTCAGCCCCTCTGTTTCAGCCCCTCTGTTTCTCGCCCCCTGTTTCAGCCCCTCTGTTTCAGCCCCTCTGTTTCAGCCCCTCTGTTTCAGCCCCTCTGTTTCTAGCCCTCTGTTTCAGCCCCTCTGTTTCAGCCCCTCTGTTTCTCGCCCTCTGTTTCTCGCCCCCAGTTTCAGCCCCTCTGTTTCAGCCCCTCGGTTTCTCGCCCTCTGTTTCAGCCCCTCTGTTTCAGCCCCTCTGTTTCTCGCCCTCTGTTTCAGCCCCTCTGTTTCTCGCCCTCTGTTTCAGCCCCTCTGTTTCAGCCCCTCTGTTCAGCTCCTCGGTTTCTCGCCCTCTGTTTCAGCCCCTCGGTTTCTCGCCCTCTGTTTCAGCCCCTCTGTTTCAGCCCCTCTGTTTCAGCCCCTCTGTTTCTCGCCCTCTGTTTCAGCCCCTCTGTTTCAGCCCCTCTGTTTCTCGCCCTCTGTTTCAGCCCCTCTGTTTCTCACCCTCTGTTTCAGCCCCTCTGTTTCAGCCCCTCTGTTTCTCGCCCTCTGTTTCAGCCCCTCTGTGTCAGCCCCTCTGTTTCTCGCCCTCTGTTTCAGCCCCTCTGTTTCTCGCCCTCTGTTTCTCGCCCTCTGTTTCAGCCCCTCTGTTTCAGCCCCTCTGTTCCAGCCCCTCTGTTTCAGCCCCTCTGTTTCAGCCCCTCTGTTTCTAGCCCTCTATTTCAGCCCCTCTGTTTCTTGCCCTCTGTTTCTCGCCCCCTGTTTCAGCCCCACTGTTTCAGCCCCTCGGTTTCTCGCACTCTGTTTCATCCCCTCTGTTTCAACCCCTTTGTTTCAGCCCCTCTGTTTCAGCCCCTCTGTTTCTCGCCCTCTGTTTCAGCCCCTCTGTTTCAGCCCCACTGTTTCAGCCCCTCTGTTTCTCGCCCTCTGTTTCAGCCCCTCTGTTTCAGCCCCTCTTTTTCTCGCCCTCTGTTTCAGCCCCTCTGTTTCAGCCCCTCTGTTTCAGCCCCTCTGTTTCTCGCCCTCTGTTTCAGCCCCTCGGTTTCTCGCCCTCTGTTTCAGCGCCTCTGTTTCAGCCCCTCTATTTCAGCCCCTCTGTTTCAGCCCCTCTGTCTCTCGCTCTCAGTTTCAGCCCCTCTGTTTCTCGCCCCCTGTTTCAGCCCCTCTGTTTCAGCCCTTCTGTTTGTCGCCCTCTGTTTCAGTCCCTCTGTTTCAGCCCCTCTTTTTCTCGCCCCCTGTTTCAGCCCCTCTGTTTCAGCCCCTCTGTTTCAGCCCCTCTGTTTCTCGCCCTCTGTTTCAGCACCTCTGTTTCTCGCCCCCTGTTTCAGCCCCTCTGTTTCAGCCCCTCTGTTTCTCGCCATCTGTTTCAGCCCCTCTGTTTCTCGCCCTCTGTTTCTCGCCCTCTGTTTCAGCCCCTCTGTTTCAGCCCCTCTGTTTCAGCCCCTCTGTTTCAGCCCCTCGGTTTCTCGCCCTCTGTTTCAGCCCCTCTGTTTCTCGCCCTCTGTTTCAGCCCTTCTGTTTCAGCCCCTCTGTTTCAGCCCCTCTGTTTCTCGCCCTTTGTTTCTCGCCCTCTGTTTCTCGCCTTCTGTTTCAGCCCCTCTGTTTCAGCACCTCTGTTTCAGCCCCTCTGTTTCAGCCCCTCGGTTTCTCGCCCTCTGTTTCAGCCCCACTGTTTCTCGCCCTCTGTTTCAGCCCCTCTGTTTCTCGCCCTCTGTTTCAGCCCCTCTGTTTCTCGCCCTCTGTTTCAGCCCCTCTGTTTCAGCCCCTCTGTTTCAGCCGCACTGTTTCAGCCCCTCTGTTTCTCGCCCCCTGCTTCAGCCCCTCTGTTTCTCGCCCCCTGTTTCAGCCCCTCTGTTTCAGCCCCTCGGTTTCTCGCCCTCTTTTTCTCGCCCTCTGTTTCAGCCCCTCTGTTTCAGCCCCTCTGTTTCAGCCCCTCTGTTTCAGCCCCTCTGTTTCTCGCCCTCTGTTTCAGCCCCTCTGTTTCAGCCCCTCTGTTTCAGCCCCTCTGTTTCAGCCCCTCGGTTTCTCGCCCTCTGTTTCAGCCCCTCTGTTTCTCGCCCTCTGTTTCTGCCCCTCTGTTTCAGCCCCTCTGTTTCTCGCCCTCTGTTTCTCGCCCTCTGTTTCTCGCCCTCTGTTTCAGCCCCTCTGTTTCTCACCCTCTGTTTCAGCCCCTCTGTTTCAGCCCCTCTGTTTCAGTCCCTCTGCTTCTCGCCCTCTGTTTCAGCCCCTCGGATTCTCGCCCTCTGTTTCAGCCCCTCTGTTTCAGCCCCTCTGTTTCTCGCCCTCTGTTTCAGCCCCTCTGTTTCAGCCCCTCTGTTTCAGCCCCTCTTTTTCTCACCCTCTCTTTCAGCCCCTCTGTTTCAGCCCCTCTGTTTCTCGCCCCCTGTTTCAGCCCCTCTGTTTCAGCCCCTCTGATTCAGCCCCTCTGTTTCTCGCCCCCTGTTTCAGCCCCTCTGTTTCTCACCCTCTGTTTCAGCCCCTCGGTTTCTCGCCCTCTGTTTCAGCCCCTCTGTTTCAGCCCCTCTGTTTCATCCCCTCTGTTTGTCGCCCCCTGTTTCAGCCCCTCTGTTTCAGCCCCTCTGTTTCAGCCCCTCTGTTTCAGCCCTTCTGTTTCTCGCCCTCTGTTTCAGCCCCTCTGTTTCTCGCCCCCTCTTTCAGCCCCTCTGTTTCAGACCCTCTGTTTCAGCCCCTCTGTTTCAGCCCCTCTGTTTCTCGCCCTCTGTTTCAGCCCCTCTGTTTCAGCCCCTCTGTTTCTCGCCATCTGTTTCAGCCCCTCTGTTTCTCGCCCTCTGTTTCACCCCTCGGTTTCACACCCTCTGTTTCAGCCCTTCTGTTTCTCGCCCTCTGTTTCAGCCCCTCTGTTTCAGCCCCTCTGTTTCTCGCCCTCTGTTTCTCGCCCCCTGTTTCAGCCCCTCTGTTTCAGCCGCTCTGTTTCAGCCCCTCTGTTTCACCCCCTCTGTTTCTCGCCCCCTGTTTCAGCCCCTCTGTTTCAGCCCCTCTGTTTCAGCCCCTCTGTTTCTCGCCCTCTGTTTCAGCCCCTCTGTTTCTCGCCCACTGTTTCAGCCCCTCTGTTTCAGCCCCTATGTTTCTCACCCTCTGTTTCAGCCCTTCTGTTTCTCGCCCTCTGTTTCTCGCCCTCAGTTTCAGCCCCTCTGTTTCAGCCCCTCTATTTCAGCCACTCTGTTTCAGCCCCTCGGTTTCTCGCCTTCTGTTTCAGCCCCTCTGTTTCTCGCCCTCTGTTTCAGACCCTCTGTTTCAGCCCTTCTGTTTCAGCCCCTCTGTTTCAGCCCCTCTGTTTCTCGCCCTCTGTTTCTCGCCTTCTGTTTCAGCCCCTCTGTTTCTCGCCCTCTGTTTCAGCCCCTCTGTTTCAGCCCCTCTGTTTCTCGCCCTCTGTTTCAGCCCCTCTGTTTCTCGCCCTCTGTTTCAGCCCCTCTGTTTCTCACCCTCTGTTTCAGCCCCTCTGTTTCAGCCCCTCTGTTTCTCGCCCTCTGTTTCAGCCCCTCGGATTCTCGCCCTCTGTTTCAGCCCCTCTGTTTCAGCCCCTCTGTTTCTCGCCCTCTGTTTCAGCCCCTCTGTTTCAGCCCCTCTGTTTCAGCCCCTCTGTTTCTCGCCCTCTGTTTCAGCCCCTCTGTTTCAGCCCCTCTTTTTCTCGCCCTCTCTTTCAGCCCCTCTGTTTCAGCCCCTCTGTTTCAGCCCCTCTGTTTCAGCCCCTCTGTTTCTCGCCTTCTGTTTCAGCCCCTCGGTTTCTCGCCCTCTGTTTCAGCACCTCTGTTTCAGCCCCTCTGTTTCAGCCCCTCTGTCTCTCGCCCTCTGTTTCAGCCCCTCTGTTCTCGCTCCCTGTTTCAGCCCCTCTGATTCAGCCCCTCTGTTTCTGGCCCCTGTTTCAGCCCCTCTGTTGCAGCCCCTCTGTTTCTCGCCCTCTGTTTCAACCCCTCGGTTTCTCGCCCTCTGTTTTAGCCCCTCTGTTTCAGCCCCTCTGTTTCAGCCCCTCTGTTTCAGCCCCTCTGTTTCTCACCCTCTGTTTCAGCCCCTTCGGATTCTCGCCCTCTGTTTCAGCCCCTCTGTTTCAGCCCCTCTGATTCAGCCCCTCTGTTTCTCGCCCCCTGTTTCAGCCCCTCTGTTTCAGCCCTTCTGTTTCTCGCCCTCTGTTTCAGCCCCTCTGTTTCAGCCCCTCTGTTTCTCGACCCCTGTTTCAGCCCCTCTGTTTCAGCCCCTCTGTTTCAGCCCCTCTGTTTCTCGCCCTCTGTTTCAGCCCCTCTGTTTCTCGCACCCTCTTTCAGCCCCTCTGTTTCAGCCCCTCTGTTTCTCGCCCTCTGTTTCAGCCCCTCTGTTTCTCGCCCTCTGTTTCTCGCCCTCTGTTTCAGCCCCTCTATTTCAGCCCCTCTGTTTCAGCCACTCTGTTTCAGCCCCTCGGTTTCTCGCCCTCTGTTTCAGCCCCTCTGTTTTTCGCCCTCTGTTTCAGCTCTTCTGTTTCAGCCCCTCTGTTTCAGCCCCTCTGTTTCTCGCCCTCTGTTTCTCGCCCTCTGTTTCTCGCCTTCTGTTTCAGCCCCTCTGTTTCAGAACCTCTGTATCAGCCCCTCTTTTTCAGCCCCTCGGTTTCTCGCCCTCTGTTTCAGCCCCTCTGTTTCTCACCCTCTTTTTCAGCCCCTCTGTTTCTCGCCCTCTGTTTCAGCCCCACTGTTTCTCGCCCTCTGTTTCAGCCCCTCTGTTTCAGCCCCTCTGTTTCAGCCCCTCTGTTTCTCGCCCCCTGTTTCAGCCCTTCTGTTTCAGCTCCTCTGTTTCTCGCCCCCTGTTTCAGCCCCTCTGTTTCAGCCCCTCTGTTTCTCGCCCTCTGTTTCAACCCCTCGGTTTCTCGCCCTCTGTTTTAGCCCCTCTGTTTAAGCCCCTCTGTTTCAGCCCCTCTGTTTCAGCCCCTCTGTTTCTCACCCTCTGTTTCAGCCCCTCGGTTTCTCACCCTCTTTTTCAGCCCCTCTGTTTCAGCCCCTCTGTTTCAGCCCCTCTGTTTCAGCCCCTCTTTTTCTCGCCCTCTGTTTCAGCCCCACTGTTTCAGCCCCTCTGTTTCTCGCCCTCTGTTTCAGCCCCTCTGTTTCAGCCCCTCTTTTTCTCGCCCTCTGTTTCAGCCCCTCTGTTTCAGCCCCTCTGTTTCAGCCCCTCTGTTTCTCGCCCTCTGTTTCAGCCCCTCTGTTTCTCGCCCTCTGTTTCAGCGCCTCTGTTTCAGCCCCTCTGTTTCAGCCCCTCTGTTTCAGCCCCTCTGTCTCTCGCCCTCTGTTTCAGCCCCTCTGTTTCTCGCTCCCTGTTTCAGCCCCTCTGATTCAGCCCCTCTGTTTCTCGCCCCCTGTTTCAGCCCCTCTGTTTCAGCCCCTCTGTTTCTCACCCTCTGTTTCAACCCCTCGGTTTCTCGCCCTCTGTTTTAGCCCCTCTGTTTCAGCCCCTCTGTTTCAGCCCCTCTGTTTCAGCCCCTCTGTTTCTCGCCCTCTGTTTCAACCTCTCGGTTTCTCGCCCTCTGTTTTAGCCCCTCTGTTTAAGCCCCTCTGTTTCAGCCCCTCTGTTTCAGCCCCTCTGTTTCTCACTCTCTGTTTCAGCCCCTCGGTTTCTCACCCTCTTTTTAAGCCCCTCTGTTTCAGCCCCTCTGTTTCAGCCCCTCTGTTTCAGCCCCTCTTTTTCTCGCCCTCTGTTTCAGCCCCACTGTTTCAGCCCCTCTGTTTCTCGCCCTCTGTTTCAGCCCCTCTGTTTCAGCCCCTCTTTTTCTCGCCCTCTGTTTCAGCCCCTCTGTTTCAGCCCCTCTGTTTCAGCCCCTCTGTTTCTCGCCCTCTGTTTCAGCCCCTCGGTTTCTCGCCCTCTGTTTCAGCGCCTCTGTTTCAGCCCCTCTGTTTCAGCCCCTCTGTTTCAGCCCCTCTGTCTCTCGCCCTCTGTTTCAGCCCCTCTGTTTCTCGCTCCCTGTTTCAGCCCCTCTGATTCAGCCCCTCTGTTTCTCGCCCCCTGTTTCAGCCCCTCTGTTTCAGCCCCTCTGTTTCAACCCCTCGGTTTCTCGCCCTCTGTTTTAGCCCCTCTGTTTAAGCCCCTCTGTTTCAGCCCCTCTGTTTCAGCCCCTCTGTTTCTCACCCTCTGTTTCAGCCCCTCGGTTTCTCACCCTCTTTTTCAGCCCCTCTGTTTCAGCCCCTCTGTTTCAGCCCCTCTGTTTCAGCCCCTCTTTTTCTCGCCCTCTGTTTCAGCCCCACTGTTTCAGCCCCTCTGTTTCTCGCCCTCTGTTTCAGCCCCTCTGTTTCAGCCCCTCTTTTTCTCGCCCTCTGTTTCAGCCCCTCTGTTTCAGCCCCTCTGTTTCAGCCCCTCTGTTTCTCGCCCTCTGTTTCAGCCCCTCTGTTTCTCGCTCCCTGTTTCAGCCCCTCTGATTCAGCCCCTCTGTTTCTCGCCCCCTGTTTCAGCCCCTCTGTTTCAGCCCCTCTGTTTCTCACCCTCTGTTTCAGCCCCTCGGTTTCTCGCCCTCTGTTTCAGCCCCTCTGTTTCAGCCCCTCTGTTTCAGCCCCTCTGTTTCTAGCTCTCTGTTTCAGCCCCTCTGTTTCAGCCCCTCGGTTTCTCGCCCTCTGTTTCAGCGCCTCTGTTTCAGCCCCTCTGTTTCAGCCCCTCTGTTTCAGCCCCTCTGTCTCTCGCCCTCTGTTTCAGCCCCTCTGTTTCTCGCTCCCTGTTTCAGCCCCTCTGATTCAGCCCCTCTGTTTCTCGCCCCCTGTTTCAGCCCCTCTGTTTCAGGCCTTCTGTTTCGCGCCCTCTGTTTCAGCCCCTCTGTTTCAGCCCCTCTGTTTCTCGCCCCCGTTTCAGCCCCTCTGTTTCAGCCCCTCTGTTTCAGCCCCTCTGTTTCTCGCCCTCTGTTTCAGCCCCTCTGTTTCTCGCCCCCTGTTTCAGCCCCTCTGTTTCAGCCCCTCTGTTTCTCGCCCTCTGTTTCAGCCCCTCTGTTTCTCGCCCTCTGTTTCTCGCCCTCTGTTTCAGCCCCTCTATTTCAGCCCCTCTGTTTCAGCCACTCTGTTTCAGCCCCTCGGTTTCTCGCCCTCTGTTTCAGCCCCTCTGTTTTTCGCCCTCTGTTTCAGCTCTTCTGTTTCAGCCCCTCTGTTTCAGCCCCTCTGTTTCTCGCCCTCTGTTTCTCGCCCTCTGTTTCTCGCCTTCTGTTTCAGCCCCTCTGTTTCAGCACCTCTGTATCAGCCCCTCTTTTTCAGCCCCTCGGTTTCTCGCCCTCTGTTTCAGCCCCTCTGTTTCTCGCCCTCTTTTTCAGCCCCTCTGTTTCTCGCCCTCTGTTTCAGCCCCTCTGTTTCTCGCCCTCTGTTTCAGCCCCTCTGTTTCTCGCCCCCTGTTTCAGCCCCTCTGTTTCAGCCCCTCTGTTTCAGCCCCTCTGTTTCAGCCCCTCTGTTTCAGCCCCTCTGTTTCTCGCCCCCTGTTTCAGCCCCTCTGTTTCAGCACCTCTGTTTCAGCCCCTCTGTTTCAGCCCCTCTGTTTCTAGCCCTCTGTTTCAGCCCCTCTGTTTCTCGCCCTCTGTTTCTCGCCCCCTGTTTCAGCCCCTCTGTTTCAGCCCCTCGGTTTCTCGCCCTCTGTTTCAGCCCCTCTGTTTCAGCCGCTCTGTTTCTCGCCCTCTGTTTCAGCCCCTCTGTTTCTCGCCCTCTGTTTCAGCCCCTCTGTTTCAGCCCCTCTGTTTCAGCCCCTCTGTTCAGCCCCTCGGTTTCTCGCCCTCTGTTTCAGCCCCTCGGTTTCTCGCCCTCTGTTTCAACCCCTCTGTTTCAGCCCCTCTGTTTCAGCCCCTCTGTTTCTCGCCCTCTGTTTCAGCCCCTCTGTTTCAGCCCCTCGGTTTCTCGCCCCCTGTTTCAGCCCCTCTGTTTCAGCCCCTCTGTTTCTCGCCCTCTGTTTCAGCCCCTCTGTTTGTTGCCCTCTGTTTCTCGCCCTCTGTTTCAGCCCCTCTGTTTCAGCTCCTCTGTTCCAGCCCATCTGTTTCAGCCCCTCGGTTTCAGCCCCTCTGTTTCTAGCCCTCTGTTTCAGCCCCTCTGTTTCAGCCCCTCTATTTCAGCCCCTCTGTTTCTCGCCCTCTGTTTCTCGCCCCCTGTTTCAGCCCCACTGTTTCAGCCCCTCGGTTTCTCGCACTCTGTTTCATCCCCTCTGTTTCAGCCCCTCTGTTTCAGCCCCTCTGTTTCTCGCCCTCTGTTTCAGCCCCTCTGTTTCAGCCCCACTGTTTCAGCCCCTCTGTTTCTCGCCCTCTGTTTCAGCCCCTCTTTTTCTCGCCCTGTGTTTCAGCTCCTCTGTTTCAGCCCCTCTGTTTCAGCCCCTCTGTTTCTCGCCCTCTGTTTCAGCCCCTCGGTTTCTCGCCCTCTGTTTCAGCGCCTCTGTTTCAGCCCCTCTGTTTCAGGCCCTCTGTTTCAGCCCCTCTGTCTCTCGCCCTCAGTTTCAGCCCCTCTGTTTCTCGCCCCCTGTTTCAGCCCCTCTGATTCAGCCCCTCTGTTTCTCGCCCCCTGTTTCAGCCCCTCTGTTTCAGCCCCTCTGTTTCTCACCCTCTGTTTCAGCCCCTCGGTTTCTCGCCCTCTGTTTCAGCCCCTCTGTTTCAGCTCCTCTGTTTCAGCCCTTCTGTTTCTCGCCCTCTGTTTCAGCCCCTCTGTTTCAGCCCCTCTGTTTCTCGCCCCCTGTTTCAGCCCCTCTGTTTCAGCCCCTCTGTTTCAGCCCCTCTGTTTCAGCCCCTCGGTTTCTCGCCCTCTGTTTCAGCCCCTCTGTTTCAGCTCCTCTGTTTCGGCCCCTCTGTTTCTCGTCCTCTAATTCAGCCCCTCTGTTTCTCGCCCTCATTTCAGCCCCTCTGTTTCAGCCCCTCTGTTTCTCGCCCTCTGTTTCAGCCCCTCTGTTTCTCGCCCTCTGTTTCAGCCCCTCTGTTTCAGCCCCTCTGTTTCAGCCCCTCTGATTCTAGCCCTCTGTTTCTCGCCCTCTGTTTCAGCCCCCCTGTTTCAGCCCCTCTGTTTCAGCCCCTCTGTTTCAGCCCCTCTGTTTCTCGCCCTCTGTTTCAGCCCCTTGGTTTCTCGCCCTCTGTTTCAGCCCCTCTGTTTCAGCCCCTCTGTTTCAGCCCCTCTGTTTCAGCCCCTCTGTTTGTCGCCCTCTGTTTCAGCCCCTCTGTTTCAGCCCCTCTGTTTCAGCCCCTCTGTTTCTCGCCCTCTGTTTCAGCCCCTCTGTTTCTCGCCCACTGTTTCAGACCCTCTGTTTCAGCCCCTCTGTTTCAGCCCCTCTGTTTCTCGCCCTCTGTTTCAGCACCTCGGTTTCTCGCCCTCTGTTTCAGCCCCTCGGGTTTCTCGCCCTCTGTTTCAGCCCCTCTGTTTCAGCCCGCCTGTTTCAGCCCCTCTGTTTCTCGCCCTCTGTTTCAGCACCTCTGTTTCAGCCCCTCTGTTTCTCGCCCTCTGTTTCAGCCCCTCTGTTTCAGCCCCTCTGTTTCTAGCCCTCTGTTTCTAGCCCTCTGTTTCAGCCCCTCTGTTTCAGCCCCTCTGTTTCAGCCCCTCTGTTTCTCGCCCTCTGTTTCAGCCCCTGGGTTTCTCGCCCTCTGTTTCAGCCCCTCTGTTTCGGACCCTCTGTTTCAGCCCCACTGTTTCTCGCCCTCTGTTTCAGCCCCTCTGTTTCTCGCCCTCTGTTTCAGCCCCTCTGCTTCAGCCCCTCTGTTTCTCGCCCTCTGTTTCAGCCCCTCTGTTTCTCGCCCTCTGTTTCAGCCCCTCTGTTTCAGCCCCTCTGTTTCTCGCCCTCTATTTCAGCCCCTCTGTTTCTCGCCCTCTGTTTCTCGCCCTCTGTTTAAGCCCCTCTGTTTCAGCCCCTCTGTTTCAGCCACTCTGTTTCAGCCCCTCTGTTTCTCGCCCTCTGTTTCAACCCCTCTGTTTCAGCCCCCCTGTTTCTCGCCCTCTGTTTCAGCCCCTCTGTTTCTTGCCCTCTGTTTCAGCCCCTCTGTTTCAGCCCCTCTGTTTCTCGCCCTCTGTTTCAGCCCCTCGGTTTCTCGCCCTCTGTTTCCGCCCCTCTGTTTCTCGCCCTCTGTTTCAGACCCTCTGTTTCAGCTCCTCTGCTTCAGCCCCTCTTTTTCTCACCCACTGTTTCAGCCCCTCTGCTTCTCGCCCTCTGTTTCAGCCCCCCTGTTTCAGACCCTCTGTTTCAGCCCCTCGGTTTCTCGCCCTCTGTTTCTGCCCCTCTGTTTCAGCTCCTCTGTTTCAGCCCCTCTGTTTCTCGCCCTCTGTTTCAGCCCCTCGGTTTCTCGCACTCTGTTTCAGCCCCTCTGTTTCAGCCCCTCTGTTTCAGCCCCTCTGTTTCTCGCCCTCTGTTTCAGACCCTCTGTTTCTCGCCCTCTGTTTCAGCCCCTCTGTTTCAGCCCCTCTGTTTCTCGCCCTCTGTTTCAACCCCTCGGTTTCTCAGCCTCTGTTTTAGCCCCTCTGTTTCAGCCCCTCTGTTTCAGCCCCTCTGTATCTCACCCTCCTTTTGAGCCCCTCGGTTTCTCGCCCTCTGTTTCTCGCCCCTCTGTTTCAGCCCCTCTGTTTCGCCCCTCGGTTTCTCACCCTCTGTTTCAGCCCCACTGTTTCAGCCCTTCTGTTTCTCGCCCTCTGTTTCAGCCCCTCTGTTTCAGCCCCTCTGTTTCTCGCCCTCTGTTTCTCGCCCCCTGTTTCAGCCCCTCTGTTTCAGCCCCCCTGTTTCAGCCCCTCTGTTTCAGCCCCTCTGTTTCAGCCCCTCTGTTTCTCGCCCTCTGTTTCAGCCCCTTGGTTCTCGCCCTCTGTTTCAGCCCCTCTGTTTCAGCCCCTCTGTTTCAGCCCCTCTGTTTCAGCCCCTCTGTTTGTCGCCCTCTGTTTCAGCCCCTCTGTTTCAGCCCCTCTGTTTCAGCCCCTCTGTTTCTCGCCCTCTGTTTCAGCCCCTCTGTTTCTCGCCCACTGTTTCAGACCCTCTGTTTCAGCCCCTCTGTTTCAGCCCCTCTGTTTCTCGCCCTCTGTTTCAGCACCTCGGTTTCTCGCCCTCTGTTTCAGCCCCTCGGTTTCTCGCCCTCTGTTTCAGCCCCTCTGTTTCAGCCCGCCTGTTTCAGCCCCTCTGTTTCTCGCCCTCTGTTTCAGCACCTCTGTTTCAGCCCCTCTGTTTCTCGCCCTCTGTTTCAGCCCCTCTGTTTCAGCCCCTCTGTTTCTAGCCCTCTGTTTCTAGCCCTCTGTTTCAGCCCCTCTGTTTCAGCCCCTCTGTTTCAGCCCCTCTGTTTCTCGCCCTCTGTTTCAGCCCCTGGGTTTCTCGCCCTCTGTTTCAGCCCCCTGTTTCGGACCCCTCTGTTTCAGCCCCACTGTTTCTCGCCCTCTGTTTCAGCCCCTCTGTTTCTCGCCCCTCTGTTTCAGCCCCTCTGCTTCAGCCCCTCTGTTTCTCGCCCTCTGTTTCAGCCCCTCTGTTTCTCGCCCTCTGTTTCAGCCCCTCTGTTTCAGCCCCTCTGTTTCTCGCCCTCTATTTCAGCCCCTCTGTTTCTCGCCCTCTGTTTCTCGCCCTCTGTTTAAGCCCTCTGTTTCAGCCCCTCTGTTTCAGCCACTCTGTTTCAGCCCCTCTGTTTCTCGCCCTCTGTTTCAACCCCTCTGTTTCAGCCCCCCTGTTTCTCGCCCTCTGTTTCAGCCCCCTCTGTTTCTTGCCCTCTGTTTCAGCCCCTCTGTTTCAGCCCCTCTGTTTCTCGCCCTCTGTTTCAGCCCCTCGGTTTCTCGCCCTCTGTTTCCGCCCCTCTGTTTCTCGCCCTCTGTTTCAGACCCTCTGTTTCAGCTCCTCTGCTTCAGCCCCCTCTTTTTCTCACCCACTGTTTCAGCCCCTCTGCTTCTCGCCCTCTGTTTCAGCCCCCCTGTTTCAGACCCTCTGTTTCAGCCCCTCGGTTTCTCGCCCTCTGTTTCTGCCCCTCTGTTTCAGCTCCTCTGTTTCAGCCCCTCTGTTTCTCGCCCTCTGTTTCAGCCCCTCGGTTTCTCGCACTCTGTTTCAGCCCCTCTGTTTCAGCCCCTCTGTTTCAGCCCTCTGTTTCTCGCCCTCTGTTTCAGACCCTCTGTTTCTCGCCCTCTGTTTCAGCCCCTCTGTTTCAGCCCCTCTGTTTCTCGCCCTCTGTTTCAACCCCTCGGTTTCTCAGCCTCTGTTTTAGCCCCTCTGTTTCAGCCCCTCTGTTTCAGCCCCTCTGTATCTCACCCTCCTTTTGAGCCCCTCGGTTTCTCGCCCTCTGTTTCTCGCCCCTCTGTTTCAGCCCCTCTGTTTCGCCCCTCGGTTTCTCACCCTCTGTTTCAGCCCCACTGTTTCAGCCCTTCTGTTTCTCGCCCTCTGTTTCAGCCCCTCTGTTTCAGCCCCTCTGTTTCTCGCCCTCTGTTTCTCGCCCCCTGTTTCAGCCCCTCTGTTTCAGCCCCATTGTTTCAGCCCTTCTGTTTCTCACCCTCTGTTTCAGCCCCTCTGTTTCAGCTCCTCTGTTTCAGCCCCTCTGTTTCTCGCCCCCTGTTTCAGCCCCTCTGTTTCAGCCCCTCTGTTTCAGCCCCTCTGTTTCAGCCCCTCTGTTTCTCGCCCTCTGTTTCAGCCCCTCTGTTTCTCGCCCACTGTATCAGCCCCTCTGTTTCAGCCCCTCGGTTTCTCGCCCTCTGTTTTAGCCCCTCTGTTTCAGCCCCTCTGTTTCAGCCCCTCTGTTTCAGCCCCTCTGTTTCTCACCCTCTGTTTCAGCCCCTTCGGATTCTCGCCCTCTGTTTCAGCCCCTCTGTTTCAGCCCCTCTGTTTCTCGCCCTCTGTTTCAGCCCCTCTGTTTCTCGCCCTCTGTTTCTCGCCCTCTGTTTCAGCCCCTCTATTTCAGCCCCTCTGTTTCAGCCACTCTGTTTCAGCCCCTCGGTTTCTCGCCCTCTGTTTCAGCCCCTCTGTTTTTCGCCCTCTGTTTCAGCTCTTCTGTTTCAGCCCCTCTGTTTCAGCCCCTCTGTTTCTCGCCCTCTGTTTCTCGCCCTCTGTTTCTCGCCTTCTGTTTCAGCCCCTCTGTTTCAGAACCTCTGTATCAGCCCCTCTTTTTCAGCCCCTCGGTTTCTCGCCCTCTGTTTCAGCCCCTCTGTTTCTCACCCTCTTTTTCAGCCCCTCTGTTTCTCGCCCTCTGTTTCAGCCCCACTGTTTCTCGCCCTCTGTTTCAGCCCCTCTGTTTCAGCCCCTCTGTTTCAGCCCCTCTGTTTCAGCCCCTCTGTTTCTCGCCCCCTGTTTCAGCCCTTCTGTTTCAGCCCCTCTGTTTCTCGCCCCCTGTTTCAGCCCCTCTGTTTCAGCCCCTCTGTTTCTCGCCCTCTGTTTCAACCCCTCGGTTTCTCGCCCTCTGTTTTAGCCCCTCTGTTTAAGCCCCTCTGTTTCAGCCCCTCTGTTTCAGCCCCTCTGTTTCTCACCCTCTGTTTCAGCCCCTCGGTTTCTCACCCTCTTTTTCAGCCCCTCTGTTTCAGCCCCTCTGTTTCAGCCCCTCTGTTTCAGCCCCTCTTTTTCTCGCCCTCTGTTTCAGCCCCACTGTTTCAGCCCCTCTGTTTCTCGCCCTCTGTTTCAGCCCCTCTGTTTCAGCCCCTCTTTTTCTCGCCCTCTGTTTCAGCCCCTCTGTTTCAGCCCCTCTGTTTCAGCCCCTCTGTTTCTCGCCCTCTGTTTCAGCCCCTCTGTTTCTCGCCCTCTGTTTCAGCGCCTCTGTTTCAGCCCCTCTGTTTCAGCCCCTCTGTTTCAGCCCCTCTGTCTCTCGCCCTCTGTTTCAGCCCCTCTGTTTCTCGCTCCCTGTTTCAGCCCCTCTGATTCAGCCCCTCTGTTTCTCGACCCCTGTTTCAGCCCCTCTGTTTCAGCCCCTCTGTTTCTCACCCTCTATTTCAACCCCTCGGTTTCTCGCCCTCTGTTTTAGCCCCTCTGTTTCAGCCCCTCTGTTTCAGCCCCTCTGTTTCAGCCCCTCTGTTTCTCGCCCTCTGTTTCAACCTCTCGGTTTCTCGCCCTCTGTTTTAGCCCCTCTGTTTAAGCCCCTCTGTTTCAGCCCCTCTGTTTCAGCCCCTCTGTTTCTCACCCTCTGTTTCAGCCCCTCGGTTTCTCACCCTCTTTTTAAGCCCCTCGGTTTCAGCCCCTCTGTTTCAGCCCCTCTGTTTCAGCCCCTCTTTTTCTCGCCCTCTGTTTCAGCCCCACTGTTTCAGCCCCTCTGTTTCTCGCCCTCTGTTTCAGCCCCTCTGTTTCAGCCCCTCTTTTTCTCGCCCTCTGTTTCAGCCCCTCTGTTTCAGCCCCTCTGTTTCAGCCCCTCTGTTTCTCGCCCTCTGTTTCAGCCCCTCGGTTTCTCGCCCTCTGTTTCAGCGCCTCTGTTTCAGCCCCTCTGTTTCAGCCCCTCTGTTTCAGCCCCTCTGTCTCTCGCCCTCTGTTTCAGCCCCTCTGTTTCTCGCTCCCTGTTTCAGCCCCTCTGATTCAGCCCCTCTGTTTCTCGCCCCCTGTTTCAGCCCCTCTGTTTCAGCCCCTCTGTTTCTCACCCTCTGTTTCAACCCCTCGGTTTCTCGCCCTCTGTTTTAGCCCCTCTGTTTCAGCCCCTCTGTTTCAGCCCCTCTGTTTCAGCCCCTCTGTTTCTCACCCTCTGTTTCAGCCCCTCGGTTTCTCGCCCTCTGTTTCAGCCCCTCTGTTTCAGCCCCTCTGTTCCAGCACCTCTGTTTCAGCCCCTCTGTTTCAGCCCCTCTGTTTCTAGCTCTCTGTTTCAGCCCCTCTGTTTCAGCCCCTCGGTTTCTCGCCCTCTGTTTCAGCGCCTCTGTTTCAGCCCCTCTGTTTCAGCCCCTCTGTTTCAGCCCCTCTGTCTCTCGCCCTCTGTTTCAGCCCCTCTGTTTCTCGCTCCCTGTTTCAGCCCCTCTGATTCAGCCCCTCTGTTTCTCGCCCCCTGTTTCAGCCCCTCTGTTTCAGGCCTTCTGTTTCGCGCCCTCTGTTTCAGCCCCTCTGTTTCAGCCCCTCTGTTTCTCGCCCCCGTTTCAGCCCCTCTGTTTCAGCCCCTCTGTTTCAGCCCCTCTGTTTCTCGCCCTCTGTTTCAGCCCCTCTGTTTCTCGCCCCCTGTTTCAGCCCCTCTGTTTCAGCCCCTCTGTTTCTCGCCCTCTGTTTCAGCCCCTCTGTTTCTCGCCCTCTGTTTCTCGCCCTCTGTTTCAGCCCCTCTATTTCAGCCCCTCTGTTTCAGCCACTCTGTTTCAGCCCCTCGGTTTCTCGCCCTCTGTTTCAGCCCCTCTGTTTTTCGCCCTCTGTTTCAGCTCTTCTGTTTCAGCCCCTCTGTTTCAGCCCCTCTGTTTCTCGCCCTCTGTTTCTCGCCCTCTGTTTCTCGCCTTCTGTTTCAGCCCCTCTGTTTCAGCACCTCTGTATCAGCCCCTCTTTTTCAGCCCCTCGGTTTCTCGCCCTCTGTTTCAGCCCCTCTGTTTCTCGCCCTATTTTTCAGCCCCTCTGTTTCTCGCCCTCTGTTTCAGCCCCTCTGTTTCTCGCCCTCTGTTTCAGCCCCTCTGTTTCTCGCCCCCTGTTTCAGCCCCTCTGTTTCAGCCCCTCTGTTTCAGCCCCTCTGTTTCAGCCCCTCTGTTTCAGCCCCTCTGTTTCTCGCCCCCTGTTTCAGCCCCTCTGTTTCAGCACCTCTGTTTCAGCCCCTCTGTTTCAGCCCCTCTGTTTCTAGCCCTCTGTTTCAGCCCCTCTGTTTCTCGCCCTCTGTTTCTCGCCCCCTGTTTCAGCCCCTCTGTTTCAGCCCCTCGGTTTCTCGCCCTCTGTTTCAGCCCCTCTGTTTCAGCCGCTCTGTTTCTCGCCCTCTGTTTCAGCCCCTCTGTTTCTCGCCCTCTGTTTCAGCCCCTCTGTTTCAGCCCCTCTGTTTCAGCCCCTCTGTTCAGCCCCTCGGTTTCTCGCCCTCTGTTTCAGCCCCTCGGTTTCTCGCCCTCTGTTTCAACCCCTCTGTTTCAGCCCCTCTGTTTCAGCCCCTCTGTTTCTCGCCCTCTGTTTCAGCCCCTCTGTTTCAGCCCCTCGGTTTCTCGCCCCCTGTTTCAGCCCCTCTGTTTCAGCCCCTCTGTTTCTCGCCCTCTGTTTCAGCCCCTCTGTTTGTTGCCCTCTGTTTCTCGCCCTCTGTTTCAGCCCCTCTGTTTCAGCTCCTCTGTTCCAGCCCATCTGTTTCAGCCCCTCGGTTTCAGCCCCTCTGTTTCTAGCCCTCTGTTTCAGCCCCTCTGTTTCAGCCCCTCTATTTCAGCCCCTCTGTTTCTCGCCCTCTGTTTCTCGCCCCCTGTTTCAGCCCCACTGTTTCAGCCCCTCGGTTTCTCGCACTCTGTTTCATCCCCTCTGTTTCAGCCCCTCTGTTTCAGCCCCTCTGTTTCTCGCCCTCTGTTTCAGCCCCTCTGTTTCAGCCCCACTGTTTCAGCCCCTCTGTTTCTCGCCCTCTGTTTCAGCCCCTCTTTTTCTCGCCCTGTGTTTCAGCTCCTCTGTTTCAGCCCCTCTGTTTCAGCCCCTCTGTTTCTCGCCCTCTGTTTCAGCCCCTCGGTTTCTCGCCCTCTGTTTCAGCGCCTCTGTTTCAGCCCCTCTGTTTCAGCCCCTCTGTTTCAGCCCCTCTGTCTCTCGCCCTCAGTTTCAGCCCCTCTGTTTCTCGCCCCCTGTTTCAGCCCCTCTGATTCAGCCCCTCTGTTTCTCGCCCCCTGTTTCAGCCCCTCTGTTTCAGCCCCTCTGTTTCTCACCCTCTGTTTCAGCCCCTCGGTTTCTCGCCCTCTGTTTCAGCCCCTCTGTTTCAGCTCCTCTGTTTCAGCCCTTCTGTTTCTCGCCCTCTGTTTCAGCCCCTCTGTTTCAGCCCCTCTGTTTCTCGCCCCCTGTTTCAGCCCCTCTGTTTCAGCCCCTCTGTTTCAGCCCCTCTGTTTCAGCCCCTCGGTTTCTCGCCCTCTGTTTCAGCCCCTCTGTTTCAGCTCCTCTGTTTCGGCCCCTCTGTTTCTCGTCCTCTAATTCAGCCCCTCTGTTTCTCGCCCTCATTTCAGCCCCTCTGTTTCAGCCCCTCTGTTTCTCGCCCTCTGTTTCAGCCCCTCTGTTTCTCGCCCTCTGTTTCAGCCCCTCTGTTTCAGCCCCTCTGTTTCAGACCCTCTGATTCTAGCCCTCTGTTTCTCGCCCTCTGTTTCAGCCCCTCTGTTTCAGCCCCTCTGTTTCAGCCCCTCTGTTTCAGCCCCTCTGTTTCTCGCCCTCTGTTTCAGCCCCTTGGTTTCTCGCCCTCTGTTTCAGCCCCTCTGTTTCAGCCCCTCTGTTTCAGCCCCTCTGTTTCAGCCCCTCTGTTTGTCGCCCTCTGTTTCAGCCCCTCTGTTTCAGCCCCTCTGTTTCAGCCCCTCTGTTTCTCGCCCTCTGTTTCAGCCCCTCTGCTTCTCGCCCACTGTTTCAGACCCTCTGTTTCAGCCCCTCTGTTTCAGCCCCTCTGTTTCTCGCCCTCTGTTTCAGCACCTCGGTTTCTCGCCCTCTGTTTCAGCCCCTCGGTTTCTCGCCCTCTGTTTCAGCCCCTCTGTTTCAGCCCGCCTGTTTCAGCCCCTCTGTTTCTCGCCCTCTGTTTCAGCACCTCTGTTTCAGCCCCTCTGTTTCTCGCCCTCTGTTTCTTGCCCTCTGTTTCAGCCCCTCTGTTTCTCGCCCTCTGTTTCAGCCCCTCTGTTTCAGCCCCTCTGTTTCTAGCCCTCTGTTTCTAGCCCTCTGTTTCAGCCCCTCTGTTTCAGCCCCTCTGTTTCTCGCCCTCTGTTTCAGCCCCTGGGTTTCTCGCCCTCTGTTTCAGCCCCTCTGTTTCGGCCCCTCTGTTTCAGCCCCACTGTTTGTCGCCCTCTGTTTCAGCCCCTCTGTTTCTCGCCCTCTGTTTCAGCCCCTCTGCTTCAGCCCCTCTGTTTCTCGCCCTCTGTTTCAGCCCCTCTGTTTCTCGCCCTCTGTTTCAGCCCCTCTGTTTCAGCCCCTCTGTTTCTCGCCCTCTATTTCAGCCCCTCTGTTTCTCGCCCTCTGTTTCTCGCCCTCTGTTTAAGCCCCTCTGTTTCAGCCCCTCTGTTTCAGCCACTCTGTTTCAGCCCCTCTGTTTCTCGCCCTCTGTTTCAGCCCCTCTGTTTCAGCCCCCCTGTTTCTCGCCCTCTGTTTCAGCCCCTCTGTTTCTTGCCCTCTGTTTCAGCCCCTCTGTTTCAGCCCCTCTGTTTCAGCCCCTCTGTTTCTCGCCCTCTGTTTCAGCCCCTCTGTTTCTCGCCCCCTGTTTCAGCCCCTCTGTTTCAGCCCCTCTGTTTCAGCCCCTCTGTTTCAGCCCCTCTGTTTCAGCCCCTCTGTTTCTCGCCCCCTGTTTCAGCCCCTCTGTTTCAGCACCTCTGTTTCAGCCCCTCTGTTTCAGCCCCTCTGTTTCTAGCCCTCTGTTTCAGCCCCTCTGTTTCTCGCCCTCTGTTTCTCGCCCCCTGTTTCAGCCCCTCTGTTTCAGCCCCTCGGTTTCTCGCCCTCTGTTTCAGCCCCTCTGTTTCAGCCGCTCTGTTTCTCGCCCTCTGTTTCAGCCCCTCTGTTTCTCGCCCTCTGTTTCAGCCCCTCTGTTTCAGCCCCTCTGTTTCAGCCCCTCTGTTCAGCCCCTCGGTTTCTCGCCCTCTGTTTCAGCCCCTCGGTTTCTCGCCCTCTGTTTCAACCCCTCTGTTTCAGCCCCTCTGTTTCAGCCCCTCTGTTTCTCGCCCTCTGTTTCAGCCCCTCTGTTTCAGCCCCTCGGTTTCTCGCCCCCTGTTTCAGCCCCTCTGTTTCAGCCCCTCTGTTTCTCGCCCTCTGTTTCAGCCCCTCTGTTTGTTGCCCTCTGTTTCTCGCCCTCTGTTTCAGCCCCTCTGTTTCAGCTCCTCTGTTCCAGCCCATCTGTTTCAGCCCCTCGGTTTCAGCCCCTCTGTTTCTAGCCCTCTGTTTCAGCCCCTCTGTTTCAGCCCCTCTATTTCAGCCCCTCTGTTTCTCGCCCTCTGTTTCTCGCCCCCTGTTTCAGCCCCACTGTTTCAGCCCCTCGGTTTCTCGCACTCTGTTTCATCCCCTCTGTTTCAGCCCCTCTGTTTCAGCCCCTCTGTTTCTCGCCCTCTGTTTCAGCCCCTCTGTTTCAGCCCCACTGTTTCAGCCCCTCTGTTTCTCGCCCTCTGTTTCAGCCCCTCTTTTTCTCGCCCTGTGTTTCAGCTCCTCTGTTTCAGCCCCTCTGTTTCAGCCCCTCTGTTTCTCGCCCTCTGTTTCAGCCCCTCGGTTTCTCGCCCTCTGTTTCAGCGCCTCTGTTTCAGCCCCTCTGTTTCAGCCCCTCTGTTTCAGCCCCTCTGTCTCTCGCCCTCAGTTTCAGCCCCTCTGTTTCTCGCCCCCTGTTTCAGCCCCTCTGATTCAGCCCCTCTGTTTCTCGCCCCCTGTTTCAGCCCCTCTGTTTCAGCCCCTCTGTTTCTCACCCTCTGTTTCAGCCCCTCGGTTTCTCGCCCTCTGTTTCAGCCCCTCTGTTTCAGCTCCTCTGTTTCAGCCCTTCTGTTTCTCGCCCTCTGTTTCAGCCCCTCTGTTTCAGCCCCTCTGTTTCTCGCCCCCTGTTTCAGCCCCTCTGTTTCAGCCCCTCTGTTTCAGCCCCTCTGTTTCAGCCCCTCGGTTTCTCGCCCTCTGTTTCAGCCCCTCTGTTTCAGCTCCTCTGTTTCGGCCCCTCTGTTTCTCGTCCTCTAATTCAGCCCCTCTGTTTCTCGCCCTCATTTCAGCCCCTCTGTTTCAGCCCCTCTGTTTCTCGCCCTCTGTTTCAGCCCCTCTGTTTCTCGCCCTCTGTTTCAGCCCCTCTGTTTCAGCCCCTCTGTTTCAGACCCTCTGATTCTAGCCCTCTGTTTCTCGCCCTCTGTTTCAGCCCCTCTGTTTCAGCCCCTCTGTTTCAGCCCCTCTGTTTCAGCCCCTCTGTTTCTCGCCCTCTGTTTCAGCCCCTTGGTTTCTCGCCCTCTGTTTCAGCCCCTCTGTTTCAGCCCCTCTGTTTCAGCCCCTCTGTTTCAGCCCCTCTGTTTGTCGCCCTCTGTTTCAGCCCCTCTGTTTCAGCCCCTCTGTTTCAGCCCCTCTGTTTCTCGCCCTCTGTTTCAGCCCCTCTGCTTCTCGCCCACTGTTTCAGACCCTCTGTTTCAGCCCCTCTGTTTCAGCCCCTCTGTTTCTCGCCCTCTGTTTCAGCACCTCGGTTTCTCGCCCTCTGTTTCAGCCCCTCGGTTTCTCGCCCTCTGTTTCAGCCCCTCTGTTTCAGCCCGCCTGTTTCAGCCCCTCTGTTTCTCGCCCTCTGTTTCAGCACCTCTGTTTCAGCCCCTCTGTTTCTCGCCCTCTGTTTCTTGCCCTCTGTTTCAGCCCCTCTGTTTCTCGCCCTCTGTTTCAGCCCCTCTGTTTCAGCCCCTCTGTTTCTAGCCCTCTGTTTCTAGCCCTCTGTTTCAGCCCCTCTGTTTCAGCCCCTCTGTTTCTCGCCCTCTGTTTCAGCCCCTGGGTTTCTCGCCCTCTGTTTCAGCCCCTCTGTTTCGGCCCCTCTGTTTCAGCCCCACTGTTTGTCGCCCTCTGTTTCAGCCCCTCTGTTTCTCGCCCTCTGTTTCAGCCCCTCTGCTTCAGCCCCTCTGTTTCTCGCCCTCTGTTTCAGCCCCTCTGTTTCTCGCCCTCTGTTTCAGCCCCTCTGTTTCAGCCCCTCTGTTTCTCGCCCTCTATTTCAGCCCCTCTGTTTCTCGCCCTCTGTTTCTCGCCCTCTGTTTAAGCCCCTCTGTTTCAGCCCCTCTGTTTCAGCCACTCTGTTTCAGCCCCTCTGTTTCTCGCCCTCTGTTTCAGCCCCTCTGTTTCAGCCCCCCTGTTTCTCGCCCTCTGTTTCAGCCCCTCTGTTTCTTGCCCTCTGTTTCAGCCCCTCTGTTTCAGCCCCTCTGTTTCTCGCCCTCTGTTTCAGCCCCTCGGTTTCTCGCCCTCTGTTTCCGCCCCTCTGTTTCTCGCCCTCTGTTTCAGACCCTCTGTTTCAGCTCCTCTGCTTCAGCCCCTCTTTTTCTCACCCACTGTTTCAGCCCCTCTGCTTCTCGCCCTCTGTTTCAGCCCCCCTGTTTCAGCCCCTCTGTTTCAGCCCCTCGGTTTCTCGCCCTCTGTTTCAGCCCCTCTGTTTCAGCTCCTCTGTTTCAGCCCCTCTGTTTCTCGCCCTCTGTTTCAGCCCCTCGGTTTCTCGCACTCTGTTTCAGCCCCTCTGTTTCAGCCCCTCTGTTTCTCGCCCTCTGTTTCAGACCCTCTGTTTCTCGCCCTCTGTTTCAGCCCCTCTGTTTCAGCCCCTCTGTTTCTCGCCCTCTGTTTCAACCCCTCGGTTTCTCAGCCTCTGTTTTAGCCCCTCTGTTTCAGCCCCTCTGTTTCAGCCCCTCTGTATCTCACCCTCCTTTTGAGCCCCTCGGTTTCTCGCCCTCTGTTTCAGCCCCTCTGTTTCAGCCCCTCTGTTTCGCCCCTCGGTTTCTCACCCTCTGTTTCAGCCCCACTGTTTCAGCCCTTCTGTTTCTCGCCCTCTGTTTCAGCCCCTCTGTTTCAGCCCCTCTGTTTCTCGCCCTCTGTTTCTCGCCCCCTGTTTCAGCCCCTCTGTTTCAGCCCCATTGTTTCAGCCCTTCTGTTTCTCACCCTCTGTTTCAGCCCCTCTGTTTCAGCTCCTCTGTTTCAGCCCCTCTGTTTCTCGCCCCCTATTTCAGCCCCTCTGTTTCAGCCCCTCTGTTTCAGCCCCTCTGTTTCAGCCCCTCTGTTTCTCGCCCTCTGTTTCAGCCCCTCTGTTTCTCGCCCACTGTATCAGCCCCTCTGTTTCAGCCCCTCTGTCTCTCGCCCTCTGTTTCAGCCCCTCTGTTTCTCGCCCTCTGTTTCTCGCCATCAGTTTCAGCCCCTCTGTTTCAGCCCCTCTGTTTCAGCCACTCTGTTTCAGCCCCTCGGTTTCTCGCCCTCTGTTTCAGCCCCTCTGTTTCTCGCCCTCTGTTTCAGCCCCTCTGTTTCAGGCCTTCTGTTTCAGCCCCTCTGTTTCAGCCCCTCTGTTCCTCGCCCTCTGTTTCTCGCCCTCTGTTTCTCGCCTTCTGTTTCAGCCCCTCTGTTTCAGCACCTCTGTTTCAGCCCCTCTGTTTCAGCCCCTCGGTTTCTCGCCCTCTGTTTCAGCCCCTCTGTTTCTCGCCCTCTGTTTCTCGCCCACTGTTTCAGCCCCTCTGTTTCAGCCCCTCTGTTTCAGCCCCTCTGTTTCTCGCCCTCTGTTTCAGTCCCTCTGTTTCAGCCCCTCTGTTTCAGCCCCTCTGTTTCTCGCCCTCTGCTTCAGCCCCTCTGTTACAGCCCCTCTGTTTCAGCCCCTCTGTTTCTAGCCCTCTGTTTCTCGCCCTCTGTTTCAGCCCCTCTGTTTCAGCCCCTCTGTTTCAGCCCCTCTGTTTCAGCCCCTCTGTTTCTCGCCCTCTGTTTCAGCCCCTTGGTTTCTCGCCCTCTGTTTCAGCCCCTCTGTTTCAGCCCCTCTGTTTCAGCCCCTCTGTTTCTCGCCCTCTGTTTCAGCCCCTTTGTTTCAGCCCCTCTGTTTCAGCCCCTCTGTTTCTCACCCTCTGTTTCAGCCCCTCTGTTTCTCGCCCACTGTTTCAGACCCTCTGTTTCAGCCCCTCTGTTTCAGCCCCTCTGTTTCTCGCCCTCTGTTTCAGCACCTCGGTTTCTCGCCCTCTGTTTCAGCCCCTAGGTTTCTCGCCCCCTGTTTCAGCCCCTCTGTTT
The DNA here is from genome assembly GCF_047496795.1 of Chiloscyllium punctatum. NCBI lineage: Eukaryota > Metazoa > Chordata > Chondrichthyes > Orectolobiformes > Hemiscylliidae > Chiloscyllium > Chiloscyllium punctatum. The sequence continues at coordinate 184,999 of NW_027309896.1, read as the reverse complement.
CAGCCCCTCTGTTTCTCGCCCTCTGTTTCAGCACCTCTGTTTCAGCCCCTCTGTTTCTCGCCCTCTGTTTCTTGCCCTCTGTTTCAGCCCCTCTGTTTCTCGCCCTCTGTTTCAGCCCCTCTGTTTCAGCCCCTCTGTTTCTAGCCCTCTGTTTCTAGCCCTCTGTTTCAGCCCCTCTGTTTCAGCTCCTCTGTTTCAGCCCCTCTGTTTCTCGCCCTCTGTTTCAGCCCCTGGGTTTCTCGCCCTCTGTTTCAGCCCCTCTGTTTCGGCCCCTCTGTTTCAGCCCCACTGTTTCTCGCCCTCTGTTTCAGCCCCTCTGTTTCTCGCCCTCTGTTTCAGCCCCTCTGCTTCAGCCCCTCTGTTTCTCGCCCTCTGTTTCAGCACCTCTGTTTCTCGCCCTCTGTTTCAGCCACTCTGTTTCAGCCCCTCTGTTTCTCGCCCTCTATTTCAGCCCCTCTGTTTCTCGCCCTCTGTTTCTCGCCCTCTGTTTAAGCCCCTCTGTTTCAGCCCCTCTGTTTCAGCCACTCTGTTTCAGCCCCTCTGTTTCTCGCCCCCTGTTTCTCGCCCTCTGTTTCAGCCCCTCTGTTTCTTGCCCTCTGTTTCAGCCCCTCTGTTTCAGCCCCTCTGTTTCTCGCCCTCTGTTACAGCCCCTCGGTTTCTCGCCCTCTGTTTCCGCCCCTCTGTTTCTCGCCCTCTGTTTCAGACCCTCTGTTTCAGCTCCTCTGTTTCAGCCCCTCTTTTTCTCACCCACTGTTTCAGCCCCTCTGCTTCTCGCCCTCTGTTTCAGCCCCCCTGTTTCAGACCCTCTGTTTCAGCCCCTCGGTTTCTCGCCCTCTGTTTCAGCCCCTCTGTTTCAGCTCCTCTGTTTCAGCCCCTCTGTTTCTCGCCCTCTTATTCAGCCCCTCTGTTTCTTGCCCTCTGTTTCAGCCCCTCTGTTTGAGCCCCTCTGTTTCAGCTCCTCTGTTTCTCGCCCTCTGTTTCAGCCCCTCGGTTTCTCGCACTCTGTTTCAGCCCCTCTGTTTCAGCCCCTCTGTTTCTCGCCCTCTGTTTCAGACCCTCTGTTTCTCGCCCTCTGTTTCAGCCCCTCTGTTTCAGCCCCTCTGTTTCTCGCCCTCTGTTTCAACCCCTCGGTTTCTCAGCCTCTGTTTTAGCCCCTCTGTTTCAGCCCCTCTGTTTCAGCCCCTCTGTTTCAGCCCCTCTGTATCTCACCCTCCTTTTGAGCCCCTCGGTTTCTCGCCCTCTGTTTCAGCCCCTCTGTTTCAGCCCCTCTGTTTCACCCCTCGGTTTCTCACCCTCTGTTTCAGCCCCACTGTTTCAGCCCTTCTGTTTCTCGCCCTCTGTTTCAGCCCCTCTGTTTCAGCCCCTCTGTTTCTCGCCCTCTGTTTCTCGCCCCCTGTTTCAGCCCCTCTGTTTCAGCCCCATTGTTTCAGCCCTTCTGTTTCTCACCCTCTGTTTCAGCCCCTCTGTTTCAGCCCCTCTGTTTCAGCCCCTCTGTTTCTCGCCCCCTGTTTCAGCCCCTCTGTTTCAGCCCCTCTGTTTCAGCCCCTCTGTTTCAGCCCCTCTGTTTCTCGCCCTCTGTTTCAGCCCCTCTGTTTCAGCCACTCTGTTTCAGCCCCTCGGTTTCTCGCCCTCTGTTTCAGCCCCTCTGTTTCTCGCCCTCTGTTTCAGCCCCTCTGTTTCAGGCCTTCTGTTTCAGCCCCACTGTTTCCGCCCCTCTGTTTCTCGCCCTCTGTTTCTCGCCCTCTGTTTCTCGCCTTCTGTTTCAGCCCCTCTGTTTCAGCACCTCTGTTTCAGCCCCTCTGTTTCAGCCCCTCGGTTTCTCGCCCTCTGTTTCAGCCCCTCTGTTTCTCGCCCTCTGTTTCAGCCCCTCGGTTTCTTGCCCTCTGTTTCAGCCCCTCTGTTTCAGCCCCTCTGTTTCAGCCCCTCTGTTTCTCGCCCTCTGTTTCAGCCCCTCTATTTCAGCCCCTCTGTTTCAGCCCCTCTGTTTCAGCCCCCCTGTTTCTCGCCCCCTGTTTCACGCCCCCTGTTTCAGCCCCTCTGTTTCAGCCCCTCTGTTTCAGCCCCTCTGTTTCAGCCCCTCTGTTTCTCGCCCTCTGTTTCAGCCCCTCTGTTTCAGCCCTTCTGTTCAGCCCCTCTGTTTCAGCCCCTCTGTTTCTCGCCCCCTGTTTCAGCCCCCCTGCTTCAGCCCCTCTGTTTCTCGCCCTCTGTTTCAGCCCCTCTGTTTCAGCCCCTCTATTTCTCGCCCTCTGTTTCTTGCCCTCTGTTTCAGCCCCTCTGTTTCTCGCCCTCTGTTTCAGCCCGTCTGTTTCAGCCCCTCTGTTTCTAGCTCTCTGTTTCTCGCCCTCTGTTTCAGCCCCTCTGTTTCAGCCCCTCTGTTTCAGCCCCTCTGTTTCTCGCCCTCTGTTTCAGCCCCTTGGTTTCTCGCCCTCTGTTTCAGTCCCTCTGTTTCGGCCCCTCTGTTTCAGCCCCACTGTTTCTCGCCCTCTGTTTCAGCCCCTCTGTTTCTCGCCCTCTGTTTCAGCCACTCTGCTTCAGCCCCTCTGTTTCTCGCCCTCTGTTTCAGCCCCTCTGTTTCTCGCCCTCTGTTTCAGCCCCTCTGTTTCAGCACCTCTGTTTCTCGCCCTCTGTTTCAGCCCCTCTGTTTCTCGCCCTCTGTTTCTCGCCCTCTGTTTCAGCCCCTCTGTTTCAGCCCCTCTGTTTCAGCCCCTCTGTTTCAGCCCCTCGGTTTCTCACCCTCTGTTTCAGCCCCTCTGTTTCTCGCCCTCTGTTTCAGCCCCTCTGTTTCAGCCCTTCTGTTTCAGCCCCTCTGTTTCAGCCCCTCTGTTTCTCGCCCTCTGTTTCTCGCCCTCTGTTTCTCGACTTCTGTTTCAGCCCCTCTGTTTCAGCGCCTCTGTTTCCCGCCCTCTGTTTCAGCCCCTCTGTTTCTCGTCCTCTGTTTCAGCCCCTCTGTTTCAGCCCCCTGTTTCTCGCCCTCTGTTTCAGCCCCTCTGTTTCAGCCCCTCTGTTTCAGCCACTCTGTTTCTCGCCCTCTGTTTCAGCCCCTCTGTTTCTCGCCCTCTGTTTCAGCCCCTCTGTTTCTCGCCCTCTGTTTCAGCCCCTCTGTTTCAGCCCCTCTGTTTCTCGCCCTCTGTTTCAGCCCCTCTGTTTCAGCCCCTCTGTTTCTCGCCCTCTGTTTCAGCCCCTCTGTTTCTCGCCCTCTGTTTCAGCCCCTCTGTTTCTCGCCCTCTGTTTCAGCCCCTCTGTTTCTCGCCCTCTGTTTCAGCCCCTCTGTTTCAGCCCCTCTGTTTCTCGCCCTCTGTTTCAGCCCCTCTGTTTCTCACCCTCTGTTTCAGCCCCTCTGTTTCAGCCCCTCTGTTTCTCGCCCTCTGTTTCAGCCCCTCAGTTTCAGCCCCTCTGTTTCTCGCCCTCTGTTTCAGCCCCTCTGTTTCTCGCCCTCTGTTTCAGCCCCTCGGTCTCAGCCCCTCTGTTTCAGCACCTCTGTCTCAGCCCCTCTGTTTCTCGCCCTCTGTTTCAGCCCTTCTGTTTCTCGCCCTCTGTTTCAGCCCCTCTGTTTCAGCCCCTCTGTTTCAGCCCCTCGGTTTCTCACCCTCTGTTTCAGCCCCTCTGTTTCTCGCCCTCTGTTTCAGCCCCTCTGTTTCAGCCCTTCTGTTTCAGCCCCTCTGTTTCAGCCCCTCTGTTTCTCGCCCTCTGTTTCTCGCCCTCTGTTTCTCGACTTCTGTTTCAGCCCCTCTGTTTCAGCGCCTCTGTTTCCCGCCCTCTGTTTCAGCCCCTCTGTTTCTCGTCCTCTGTTTCAGCCCCTCTGTTTCAGCCCCCTGTTTCTCGCCCTCTGTTTCAGCCCCTCTGTTTCAGCCCCTCTGTTTCAGCCACTCTGTTTCTCGCCCTCTGTTTCAGCCCCTCTGTTTCTCGCCCTCTGTTTCAGCCCCTCTGTTTCTCGCCCTCTGTTTCAGCCCCTCTGTTTCAGCCCCTCTGTTTCTCGCCCTCTGTTTCAGCCCCTCTGTTTCAGCCCCTCTGTTTCTCGCCCTCTGTTTCAGCCCCTCTGTTTCTCGCCCTCTGTTTCAGCCCCTCTGTTTCTCGCCCTCTGTTTCAGCCCCTCTGTTTCAGCCCCTCTGTTTCTCGCCCTCTGTTTCAGCCCCTCTGTTTCTCACCCTCTGTTTCAGCCCCTCTGTTTCAGCCCCTCTGTTTCTCGCCCTCTGTTTCAGCCCCTCAGTTTCAGCCCCTCTGTTTCTCGCCCTCTGTTTCAGCCCCTCTGTTTCTCGCCCTCTGTTTCAGCCCCTCGGTCTCAGCCCCTCTGTTTCAGCACCTCTGTTTCAGCCCCTCTGTTTCTCGCCCTCTGTTTCAGCCCCTCTGTTTCAGCCCCTCTGTTTCAGCCCCACTGTTTCTCGCCCTCTGTTTCAGACCCTCTGTTTCTCGCCCTCTGTTTCAGCCCCTCTGTTTCAGGCCCTCTGTTTCTCGCCCTCTGTTTCAGACCCTCTGTTTCTCGCCCTCTGTTTCAGCCCCTCGGTTTCTCGCCCACTGTTTCAGCCCCTCGGTTTCTCGCCCTCTGTTTCAGCTCCTCCGTTTCTCGCCCTCTGTTTCAGCCCCTCTGTTTCAGCCCCTCAGATTCTCGCCCTCTGTTTCAGCCCCTCTGATTCAGCTCCTCTGTTTCAGCCCCTCTTTTTCTCACCCACTGTTTCAGCCCCTCTACTTCTCGCCCTCTGTTTCAGCCCCTCTGTTGCAGCCCCTCTGTTTCTCACCCTCTGTTTCTCGCCCTCTGTTTCAGCCCCTCTGTTTCAGCCCCTCTGTTTCTCGCCCTCTGTTTCAGTCCCTCTGTTTCTCGCCCTCTGTTTCTCGCCCTCTGTTTCAGCCCCTCTGTTTCAGCACCTCTGTTTCTCGCCCTCTGTTTCAGCCCCTCTGTTTCTCGCCCTCTGTTTCAGCCCCTCTGTTTCAGTCCCTCTGTTTCAGCCCCTCTGTTTCTAGCCCTCTGTTTCAGCCCCTCTGTTTCAGCCCCTCGGTTTCAGCCCCTCTGTTTCTCGCCCCCTGTTTCAGCCCATCTGTTTCAGCCCCTTGGTTTCTCGCCCACTGTTTCAGCACATCTGTTTCAGCCCCTCTGTTTCAGCCCCTCTGTTTCTTGCCCTCTGTTTCAGCCCCTCTGTTTCTCGGCTTCTCTGTTTCAGCCCCTCTGTTTCAGCCCCTCTGTTTCTCGCCCTCTGTTTCTCGCCCTCTGTTTCAGCCCCTCTGTTTCAGCCCCTCTGTTTCAGCCCCTTTGTTTCTCGCCCTCTGTTTCAGCCCCTCGGTTTCTCGCCCTCTGTTTCAGCCCCTCTGTTTCAGCCCCTCTGTTTCTCGCCCTCTGTTTCAGCCCCTCTCTTGCTCGCCCTCTGTTTCAGACCCTCTGTTTCAGCCCCTCTGTTTCAGCCCCTCTGTTTTTCGCCCTCTGTTTCAGCCCCTCGGTTTCTCGCCCTCTGTTTCCGCCCCTCTGTTTCTCGCCGTCTGTTTCAGCCCCTCTGTTTCAGCTCCTCTGTTTCAGCCCCTCTTTTTCTCACCCACTGTTTCAGCCCCTCTGCTTCTCGCCCTCTGTTTCAGCCCCTCTCTTTCAGCCCCTCTGTTTCTCACCCTCTGTTTCAGCCCCTCTGTTTCAGCCCCTCTGTTTCAGCCCCTCTGTTTCAGCCCCTCGGTTCCTCGCCCTCTGTTTCAGCCCCTCTGTTTCAGCTCCTCTGTTTCGGCCCCTCTGTTTCTCGCCCTCTAATTCAGCCCCTCTGTTTCTCGCCCTCATTTCAGCCCCTCTGTTTGAGCCCCTCTGTTTCAGCCCCTCTGTTTCTCGCCCTCTGTTTCAGCCCCTCGGTTTCTCGCCCTCTGTTTCAGCCCCTCTGTTTCAGCCCCTCTGTTTCTCGCCCTCTGTTTCAGCCCCTCTGTTTCTCGCCGTCTGTTTCAGCCCCTCGGTTTCTCGCCCTCTGTTTCAGCCCCTCTGTTTCTCGCCCTCTGTTTCAGCCCCTCTGTTTCTCGCCCTCTGTTTCAGCCCCTCTGTTTCAGCCCCTCTGTTTCAGCTCCTCTGTTTCAGCCCCTCTTTTTCTCACCCACTGTTTCAGCTCCTCTGCTTCTCGCCCTCTGTTTCAGCCCCTCTGTTTCAGCCCCTCTGTTTCTCAACCTCTGTTTCAGCCCCTCTGTTTCAGCCCCTCTGTTTCAGCCCCTTTGTTTCAGCCCCTCGGTTTCTCGCCCTCTGTTTCAGCCCCTCTGTTTCAGCTCCTCTGTTTCGGCCCCTCTGTTTCTCGCCCTCTAATTCAGCCCCTCTGTTTCTCGCCCTCATTTCAGCCCCTCTGTTTCAGCCCCTCTGTTTCTCGCCCTCTGTTTCAGCCCCTCGGTTTCTCGCCCTCTGTTTCAGCCCCTCTGTTTCAGCCCCTCTGTTTCAGCCCCTCTGTTTCTCGCCCTCTGTTTCAGCCCCTCTGTTTCTCGCCCTCTGTTTCAGCCCCTCTGTTTTTTCGCCCTCTGTTTCAGCCCCTCTGTTTCAGCCCCTCTGTTTCCCGCCCTCTGTTTCAACCCCTCGGTTTCTCGCCCACTGTTTTAGCCCCACTGTTTCAGCACCTCTGTTTCAGCCCCTCTGTTTCAGCCCCTCTGTTTCTCACCCTCTGTTTCAGCCCCTCGGTTTCTCGCCCTCTGTTTCAGCCCATCTGTTTCAGCCCCTCTGTTTCAGCCCCTCGGTTTCTCGCCCTCTGTTTCAGCCCCTCTGTTTCAGCCCTTCTGTTTCTCGCCCTCTGTTTCAGCCCCTCTGTTTCAGCCCCTCTGTTTCAGCCCCTCTGTTTCTTGCCCCCTGTTTCAGCCCCTCTGTTTCAGCCCCTCTGTTTCTCGCCCTATGTTTCTTGCCCTCTGTTTCAGCCCCTCTGTTTCTCGCCCTCTGTTTCAGCCCCTCTGTTTCAACCCCTCTGTTTCTAGCCTTCTGTTTCTCGCCCTCTGTTTCAGCCCCTCTGTTTCAGCCCCTCTGTTTCAGCCCCTCTGTTTCTCGCCCTCTGTTTCAGCCCTTCGGTTTCTCGCCCTCTGTTTCAGCCCCTCTGTTTCAGCCCCACTGTTTCTCGCCCTCTGTTTCAGCCCCTCTGTTTCTCGCCCTCTGTTTCAGCCCCTCTGTTTCTCGCCCTCTGTTTCTGCCCCTCTGTTTGAGCCCCTCTGTTTCTCGCCCTCTGTTTCAGCCCCTCGGTTTCTCGCCCTCTGTTTCCGCCCCTCTGCTTCTCGCCCTCTGTTTCAGCCCCTCTGTTTCAGCTCCTCTGTTTCTCGCCCTCTGTTTCAGCCCCTCGGTTTCTCGCCCCCTGTTTCTCCCCCTCTGTTTCAGCCCCTCTGTTTCAGCCCCTCGGTTTCTCGCCCTCTGTTTCAGCCCCTCTGTTTCAGCCCTTCTGTTTCTCGCCCTCTGTTTCAGCCCCTCTGTTTCAGCCCCTCAGTTTCAGCCCCTCTGTTTCTTGCCCCCTGTTTCAGCCCCTCTGTTTCAGCCCCTCTGTTTCTCGCCCTATGTTTCTTGCCCTCTGTTTCAGCCCCTCTGTTTCTCGCCCTCTGTTTCAGCCCCTCTGTTTCAACCCCTCTGTTTCTAGCCTTCTGTTTCTCGCCCTCTGTTTCAGCCCCTCTGTTTCAGCCCCTCTGTTTCAGCCCCTGTGTTTCTCGCCCTCTGTTTCAGCCCCTCGGTTTCTCGCCCTCTGTTTCAGCCCCTCTGTTTCAGCTCCTCTGTTTCAGCCCCTCTGTTTCTCGCCCTCTTATTCAGCCCCTCTGTTTCTCGCCCTCTGTTTCAGTCCCTCTGTTTCGGCCCCTCTGTTTCAGCCCCACTGTTTCTCGCCCTCTGTTTCAGCCCCTCTGTTTCTCGCCCTCTGTTTCAGCCACTCTGCTTCAGCCCCTCTGTTTCTCGCCCTCTGTTTCAGCCCCTCTGTTTCTCGCCCTCTGTTTCAGCCCCTCTGTTTCAGCACCTCTGTTTCTCGCCCTCTGTTTCAGCCCCTCTGATTCTCGCCCTCTGTTTCTCGCCCTCTGTTTCAGCCCCTCTGTTTCAGCCCCTCTGTTTCAGCCCCTCTGTTTCAGCCCCTCGGTTTCTCACCCTCTGTTTCAGCCCCTCTGTTTCTCGCCCTCTGTTTCAGCCCCTCTGTTTCAGCCCTTCTGTTTCAGCCCCTCTGTTTCAGCCCCTCTGTTTCTCGCCCTCTGTTTCTCGCCCTCTGTTTCTCGACTTCTGTTTCAGCCCCTCTGTTTCAGCGCCTCTGTTTCCCGCCCTCTGTTTCAGCCCCTCTGTTTCTCGTCCTCTGTTTCAGCCCCTCTGTTTCAGCCCCCTGTTTCTCGCCCTCTGTTTCAGCCCCTCTGTTTCAGCCCCTCTGTTTCAGCCACTCTGTTTCTCGCCCTCTGTTTCAGCCCCTCTGTTTCTCGCCCTCTGTTTCAGCCCCTCTGTTTCTCGCCCTCTGTTTCAGCCCCTCTGTTTCAGCCCCTCTGTTTCTCGCCCTCTGTTTCAGCCCCTCTGTTTCAGCCTCTCTGTTTCTCGCCCTCTGTTTCAGCCCCTCTGTTTCTCGCCCTCTGTTTCAGCCCCTCTGTTTCTCGCCCTCTGTTTCAGCCCCTCTGTTTCTCGCCCTCTGTTTCAGCCCCTCTGTTTCAGCCCCTCTGTTTCTCGCCCTCTGTTTCAGCCCCTCTGTTTCTCACCCTCTGTTTAGGCCCTCTGTTTCAGCCCCTCTGTTTCTCGCCCTCTGTTTCAGCCCCTCAGTTTCAGCCCCTCTGTTTCTCGCCCTCTGTTTCAGCCCCTCTGTTTCTCGCCCTCTGTTTCAGCCCCTCGGTCTCAGCCCCTCTGTTTCAGCACCTCTGTTTCAGCCCCTCTGTTTCTCGCCCTCTGTTTCAGCCCCTCTGTTTCAGCCCCTCTGTTTCAGCCCCACTGTTTCTCGCCCTCTGTTTCAGACCCTCTGTTTCTCGCCCTCTGTTTCAGCCCCTCTGTTTCAGGCCCTCTGTTTCTCGCCCTCTGTTTCAGCCCCTCTGTTTCTCGCCCTCTGTTTCAGCCCCTCGGTTTCTCGCCCACTGTTTCAGACCCTCGGTTTCTCGCCCTCTGTTTCAGCTCCTCCGTTTCTCGCCCTCTGTTTCAGCCCCTCTGTTTCAGCCCCTCAGATTCTCGCCCTCTGTTTCAGCCCCTCTGATTCAGCTCCTCTGTTTCAGCCCCTCTTTTTCTCACCCACTGTTTCAGCCCCTCTACTTCTCGCCCTCTGTTTCAGCCCCTCTGTTGCAGCCCCTCTGTTTCTCACCCTCTGTTTCTCGCCCTCTGTTTCAGCCCCTCTGTTTCAGCCCCTCTGTTTCTCGCCCTCTGTTTCAGTCCCTCTGTTTCTCGCCCTCTGTTTCTCGCCCTCTGTTTCAGCCCCTCTGTTTCAGCACCTCTGTTTCTCGCCCTCTGTTTCAGCCCCTCTGTTTCTCGCCCTCTGTTTCAGCCCCTCTGTTTCAGTCCCTCTGTTTCAGCCCCTCTGTTTCTAGCCCTCTGTTTCAGCCCCTCTGTTTCAGCCCCTCGGTTTCAGCCCCTCTGTTTCTCGCCCCCTGTTTCAGCCCATCTGTTTCAGCCCCTTGGTTTCTCGCCCACTGTTTCAGCACATCTGTTTCAGCCCCTCTGTTTCAGCCCCTCTGTTTCTTGCCCTCTGTTTCAGCCCCTCTGTTTCTCGCCCTCTGTTTCAGCCCCTCTGTTTCAGCCCCTCTGTTTCTCGCCCTCTGTTTCTCGCCCTCTGTTTCAGCCCCTCTGTTTCAGCCCCTCTGTTTCAGCCCCTTTGTTTCTCGCCCTCTGTTTCAGCCCCTCGGTTTCTCGCCCTCTGTTTCAGCCCCTCTGTTTCAGCCCCTCTGTTTCTCGCCCTCTGTTTCAGCCCCTCTCTTTCTCGCCCTCTGTTTCAGACCCTCTGTTTCAGCCCCTCTGTTTCAGCCCCTCTGTTTTTCGCCCTCTGTTTCAGCCCCTCGGTTTCTCGCCCTCTGTTTCCGCCCCTCTGTTTCTCGCCCTCTGTTTCAGCCCCTCTGTTTCAGCTCCTCTGTTTCAGCCCCTCTTTTTCTCACCCACTGTTTCAGCCCCTCTGCTTCTCGCCCTCTGTTTCAGCCCCTCTGTTTCAGCCCCTCTGTTTCTCACCCTCTGTTTCAGCCCCTCTGTTTCAGCCCCTCTGTTTCAGCCCCTCTGTTTCAGCCCCTCGGTTTCTCGCCCTCTGTTTCAGCCCCTCTGTTTCAGCTCCTCTGTTTCGGCCCCTCTGTTTCTCGCCCTCTAATTCAGCCCCTCTGTTTCTCGCCCTCATTTCAGCCCCTCTGTTTGAGCCCCTCTGTTTCAGCCCCTCTGTTTCTCGCCCTCTGTTTCAGCCCCTCGGTTTCTCGCCCTCTGTTTCAGCCCCTCTGTTTCAGCCCCTCTGTTTCAGCCCCTCTGTTTCTCGCCCTCTGTTTCAGCCCCTCTGTTTCTCGCCCTCGGTTTCAGCCCCTCGGTTTCTCGCCCTCTGTTTCAGCCCCTCTGTTTCTCGCCCTCTGTTTCAGCCCCTCTGTTTCTCGCCCTCTGTTTCAGCCCCTCTGTTTCAGCCCCTCTGTTTCAGCTCCTCTGTTTCAGCCCCTCTTTTTCTCACCCACTGTTTCAGCCCCTCTGCTTCTCGCCCGCTGTTTCAGCCCCTCTGTTTCAGCCCCTCTGTTTCTCAACCTCTGTTTCAGCCCCTCTGTTTCAGCCCCTCTGTTTCAGCCCCTCTGTTTCAGCCCCTCGGTTTCTCGCCCTCTGTTTCAGCCCCTCTGTTTCAGCTCCTCTGTTTCGGCCCCTCTGTTTCTCGCCCTCTAATTCAGCCCCTCTGTTTCTCGCCCTCATTTCAGCCCCTCTGTTTCAGCCCCTCTGTTTCTCGCCCTCTGTTTCAGCCCCTCGGTTTCTCGCCCTCTGTTTCAGCCCCTCTGTTTCAGCCCCTCTGTTTCAGCCCCTCTGTTTCTCGCCCTCTGTTTCAGCCCCTCTGTTTCTCGCCCTCTGTTTCAGCCCCTCTGTTTTTTCGCCCTCTGTTTCAGCCCCTCTGTTTCAGCCCCTCTGTTTCCCGCCCTCTGTTTCAACCCCTCGGTTTCTCGCCCACTGTTTTAGCCCCACTGTTTCAGCACCTCTGTTTCAGCCCCTCTGTTTCAGCCCCTCTGTTTCTCACCCTCTGTTTCAGCCCCTCGGTTTCTCGCCCTCTGTTTCAGCCCATCTGTTTCAGCCCCTCTGTTTCAGCCCCTCGGTTTCTCGCCCTCTGTTTCAGCCCCTCTGTTTCAGCCCTTCTGTTTCTCGCCCTCTGTTTCAGCCCCTCTGTTTCAGCCCCTCTGTTTCAGCCCCTCTGTTTCTTGCCCCCTGTTTCAGCCCCTCTGTTTCAGCCCCTCTGTTTCTCGCCCTATGTTTCTTGCCCTCTGTTTCAGCCCCTCTGTTTCTCGCCCTCTGTTTCAGCCCCTCTGTTTCAACCCCTCTGTTTCTAGCCTTCTGTTTCTCGCCCTCTGTTTCAGCCCCTCTGTTTCAGCCCCTCTGTTTCAGCCCCTCTGTTTCTCGCACTCTGTTTCAGCCCCTCGGTTTCTCGCCCTCTGTTTCAGCCCCTCTGTTTCAGCCCCACTGTTTCTCGCCCTCTGTTTCAGCCCCTCTGTTTCTCGCCCTCTGTTTCAGCCCCTCTGTTTCTCGCCCTCTGTTTCTGCCCCTCTGTTTGAGCCCCTCTGTTTCTCGCCCTCTGTTTCAGCCCCTCGGTTTCTCGCCCTCTGTTTCCGCCCCTCTGCTTCTCGCCCTCTGTTTCAGCCCCTCTGTTTCAGCTCCTCTGTTTCTCGCCCTCTGTTTCAGCCCCTCGGTCTCTCGCCCCCTGTTTCTCCCCCTCTGTTTCAGCCCCTCTGTTTCAGCCCCTCGGTTTCTCGCCCTCTGATTCAGCCCCTCTGTTTCAGCCCTTCTGTTTCTCGCCCTCTGTTTCAGCCCCTCTGTTTCAGCCCCTCAGTTTTAGCCCCTCTGTTTCTTGCCCCCTGTTTCAGCCCCTCTGTTTCAGCCCCTCTGTTTCTCGCCCTATGTTTCTTGCCCTCTGTTTCAGCCCCTCTGTTTCTCGCCCTCTGTTTCAGCCCCTCTGTTTCAACCCCTCTGTTTCTAGCCTTCTGTTTCTCGCCCTCTGTTTCAGCCCCTCTGTTTCAGCCCCTCTGTTTCAGCCCCTCTGTTTCTCGCCCTCTGTTTCAGCCCCTCGGTTTCTCGCCCTCTGTTTCAGCCCCTCTGTTTCAGCCCCACTGTTTCTCGCCCTCTGTTTCAGCCCCTCTGTTTCTCGCCCTCTGTTTCAGCCCCTCTGTTTCTCGCCCTCTGTTTCTGCCCCTCTGTTTGAGCCCCTCTGTTTCTCGCCCTCTGTTTCAGCCCCTCGGTTTCTCGCCCTCTGTTTCCGCCCCTCTGCTTCTCGCCCTCTGTTTCAGCCCCTCTGTTTCGGCCCCTCTGTTTCAGCCCCACTGTTTCTCGCCCTCTGTTTCAGCCCCTCTGTTTCTCGCCCTCTGTTTCAGCCCCTCTGTTTCAGCCCCCGTGTTTCTCGCCCTCTGTTTCAGCCCCTCTGTTTCTTGCCCTCTGTTTCAGCCCCTCTGTTTCAGCCCCTCTGTTTCTCGCCCTCTGTTTCAGCCCCTCGGTTTCTCGCCCTCTGTTTCCGCCCCTCTGTTTCTCGCCCTCTGTTTCTCGCCCTCTGTTTCAGCTCCTCTGTTTCAGCCCCTCTTTTTCTCACCGACTGTTTCAGCCACTCTGCTTCTCGCCCTCTGTTTCAGCCCCCCTGTTTCAGACCCTCTGTTTCAGCCCCTCGGTTTCTCGCCCTCTGTTTCAGCCCCTCTGTTTCAGCTCCTCTGTTTCAGCCCCTCTGTTTCTCGCCCTCTTATTCAGCCCCTCTGTTTCTCGCCCTCTGTTTCAGCCCCTCTGTTTGAGCCCCTCTGTTTCAGCTCCTCTGTTTCTCGCCCTCTGTTTCAGCCCCTCGGTTTCTCGCCCTCTGTTTCAGCCCCTCGGTTTCTCGCCCTCTGTTTCCGCCCCTCTGTTTCTCGCCCTCTGTTTCAGCCCCTCTGTTTCAGCTCCTCTGTTTCAGCCCCTCTTTTTCTCACCCACTGTTTCAGCCCCTCTGCTTCTCGCCCTCTGTTTCAGCCCCTCTGTTTCAGCCCCTCTGTTTCTCACCCTCTGTTTCAGCCCCTCTGTTTCAGCCCCTCTGTTTCAGCCCCTCTGTTTCAGCCCCTCGGTTTCTCGCCCTCTGTTTCAGCCCCTCTGTTTCAGCTCCTCTGTTTCGGCCCCTCTGTTTCTCGCCCTCTAATTCAGCCCCTCTGTTTCTCGCCCTCATTTCAGCCCCTCTGTTTGAGCCCCTCTGTTTCAGCCCCTCTGTTTCTCGCCCTCTGTTTCAGCCCCTCGGTTTCTCGCCCTCTGTTTCAGCCCCTCTGTTTCAGCACCTCTTTTTCAGCCCCTCTGTTTCTCGCCCTCTGTTTCAGCCCCTCTGTTTCTCGCCCTCTGTTTCAGCCCCTCGGTTTCTCGCCCTCTGTTTCAGCCCCTCTGTTTCTCGCCCTCTGTTTCAGCCCCTCTGTTTCTCGCCCTCTGTTTCAGCCCCTCTGTTTCAGCCCCTCTGTTTCAGCTCCTCTGTTTCAGCCCCTCTTTTTCTCACCCACTGTTTCAGCCCCTCTGCTTCTCGCCCTCTGTTTCAGCCCCTCTGTTTCAGCCCCTCTGTTTCTCACCCTCTGTTTCAGCCCCTCTGTTTCAGCCCCTCTGTTACAGCCCCTCTGTTTCAGTCCCTCGGTTTCTCGCCCTCTGTTTCAGCCCCTCTGTTTCAGCTCCTCTGTTTCGGCCCCTCTGTTTCTCGCCCTCTAATTCAGCCCCTCTGTTTCTCGCCCTCATTTCAGCCCCTCTGTTTCAGCCCCTCTGTTTCTCGCCCTCTGTTTCAGCCCCTCGGTTTCTCGCCCTCTGTTTCAGCCCCTCTGTTTCAGCCCCTCTGTTTCAGCCCCTCTGTTTCTCGCCCTCTGTTTCAGCCCCTCTGTTTCTCGCCCTCTGTTTCAGCCCCTCTGTTTTTTCGCCCTCTGTTTCAGCCCCTCTGTTTCAGCCCCTCTGTTTCCCGCCCTCTGTTTCAACCCCTCGGTTTCTCGCCCACTGTTTTAGCCCCACTGTTTCAGCACCTCTGTTTCAGCCCCTCTGTTTCAGCCCCTCTGTTTCTCACCCTCTGTTTCAGCCCCTCGGTTTCTCGCCCTCTGTTTCAGCCCATCTGTTTCAGCCCCTGTGTTTCAGCCCCTCGGTTTCTCGCCCTCTGTTTCAGCCCCTCTGTTTCAGCCCTTCTGTTTCTCGCCCTCTGTTTCAGCCCCTCTGTTTCAGCCCCTCTGTTTCAGCCCCTCTGTTTCTTGCCCCCTGTTTCAGCCCCTCTGTTTCAGCCCCTCTGTTTCTCGCCCTATGTTTCTTGCCCTCTGTTTCAGCCCCTCTGTTTCTCGCCCTCTGTTTCAGCCCCTCTGTTTCAACCCCTCTGTTTCTAGCCTTCTGTTTCTCGCCCTCTGTTTCAGCCCCTCTGTTTCAGCCCCTCTGTTTCAGCCCCTCTGTTTCTCGCCCTCTGTTTCAGCCCCTCGGTTTCTCGCCCTCTGTTTCAGCCCCTCTGTTTCAGCCCCACTGTTTCTCGCCCTCTGTTTCAGCCCCTCTGTTTCTCGCCCTCTGTTTCTGCCCCTCTGTTTGAGCCCCTCTGTTTCTCGCCCTCTGTTTCAGCCCCTCGGTTTCTCGCCCTCTGTTTCCGCCCCTCTGCTTCTCGCCCTCTGTTTCAGCCCCTCTGTTTCAGCCCCTCTGTTTCAGCTCCTCTGATTCTCGCCCTCTGTTTCAGCCCCTCGGTTTCTCGCCCCCTGTTTCTCCCCCTCTGTTTCAGCCCCTCTGTTTCAGCCCCTCGGTTTCTCGCCCTCTGTTTCAGCCCCTCTGTTTCAGCCCTTCTGTTTCTCGCCCTCTGTTTCAGCCCCTCTGTTTGAGCCCCTCTGTTTCAGCCCCTCTGTTTCTCGCCCTCTGTTTCAGCCCCTCGGTTTCTCGCCCTCTGTTTCAGCCCCTCTGTTTCAGCCCCTCTGTTTCAGCCCCTCTGTTTCTTGCCCTCTGTTTCAGCCCCTCTGTTTCCCGCCCTGTTTCAGCCCCTCTGTTTCTCGCCCTCTGTTTCAGCCCCTCTGTTTCAGCCCCTCTGTTTCCCGCCCTCTGTTTCAACCCCTCGGTTTCTCGCCCTCTGTTTTAGCCCCTCTGTTTCAGCACCTCTGTTTCAGCCCCGCTGTTTCAGCCCCTCTATTTCTCACCCTCTGTTTCAGCCCCTCGGTTTCTCGCCCTCTGTTTCAGCCCCTCTGTTTCAGCCCCTCTGTTTCAGCCCCTCGGTTTCTCGCCCTCTGTTTCATCCCCTCTGTTTCAGCCCTTCTGTTTCTCGCCCTCTGTTTCAGCCCCTCTGTTTCAGCCCCTCTGTTTCAGCCCCTCTGTTTCTCGCCCCCTGTTTCAGCCCCTCTGTTTCAGCCCCTCGGTTTCTCGCACTCTGTTTCAGCCCCTCTGTTTCAGCCCCTCTGTTTCTCGCCCTCTGTTTCTTGCCCTCTGTTTCCGCCCCTCTGTTTCTCGCCCTCTGTTTCAGCCCCTCTGTTTCAGCCCCTCTGTTTCTAGCCCTCTGTTTCTCGCCCTCTGTTTCAGCCCCTCTGTTTCAGCCCCTCTGTTTCAGCCCCTCTGTTTCTCGCCCTCTGTTTCAGCCCCTCCGTTTCTTGCCCTCTGTTTCAGCCCCTCTGTTTCTTGCCCACTGTTTCAGCCTCTCTGTTTCAGCCAATCTGTTTCTCGCCCTCTGTTTCAGCCCCTCGGTTTCTCGCCCTCTGTTTCCGCCCCTCTGTTTCTCGCCCTCTGTTTCAGACCCTCTGTTTCAGCTCCTCTGTTTCAGCCCCTCTTTTTCTCACCCACTGTTTCAGCCCCTCTGCTTCTCGCCCTCTGTTTCAGCCCCTCTGTTTCAGACCCTCTGTTTCAGCCCCTCGGTTTCTCGCCCTCTGTTTCAGCCCCTCTGTTTCAGCTCCTCTTTTTCAGCCCCTCTGTTTCTCGCCCTCTTATTCAGCCCCTCTGTTTCTCGCCCTCTGTTTCAGCCCCTCTGTTTGAGCCCCTCTGTTTCAGCTCCTCTGTTTCTCGCCCTCTGTTTCAGCCCCTCTGTATCAGCCCCTCTGTTTCAGCCCCTCGGTTTCTCGCCCTCTCTTTCAGCCCCTCTGTTTCAGCTCCTCTGTTTCAGCCCCTCTGTTTCTCGCCCTCTTAGTCAGCCCCTCTGTTTCTCGCCCTCTGTTTGAGCCCCTCTGTTTGAGCCCCTCTGTTTCAGCCCCTCTGTTTCTCGCCCTCTGTTTCAGCCCCTCGGTTTCTCGCCCTCTGTTTCAGCCCCTCTGTTTCAGCCCCTCTGTTTCAGCCCCTCTGTTTCTTGCCCTCTGTTTCAGCCCCTCTGTTTCCCGCCCTCTGTTTCAGCCGCTCTGTTTCTCGCCCTCTGTTTCAGCCCCTCTGTTTCAGCCCCTCTGTTTCCCGCCCTCTGTTTCAACCCCTCGGTTTCTCGCCCTCTGTTTTAGCCCCTCTGTTTCAGCACCTCTGTTTCAGCCCCGCTGTTTCAGCCCCTCTATTTCTCACCCTCTGTTTCAGCCCCTCGGTTTCTCGCCCTCTGTTTCAGCCCCTCTGATTCAGCCCCTCTGTTTCAGCCCCTCGGTTTCTCGCCCTCTGTTTCAGCCCCTCTGTTTCAGCCCTTCTGTTTCTCGCCCTCTGTTTCAGCCCCTCTGTTTCAGCCCCTCTGTTTCAGCCCCTCTGTTTCTCGCCCCCTGTTTCAGCCCCTCTGTTTCAGCCCCTCTGTTTCTCGCCCTCTGTTTCAGCCCCTCTGTTTCAGCCCCTCTGTTTCTCGCCCTCTGTTTCTTGCCCTCTGTTTCAGCCCCTCTGTTTCTCGCCCTCTGTTTCAGCCCCTCTGTTTCAGCCCCTCTGTTTCTAGCCCTCTGTTTCTCGCCCTCTGTTTCAGCCCCTCTGTTTCAGCCCCTCTGTTTCAGCCCCTCTGTTTCAGCCCCTCTGTTTCTCGCCCTCTGTTTCAGCCCCTCGGTTTCTTGCCCTCTGTTTCAGCCCCTCTGTTTCAGCCCCTCTGTTTCAGCCCCACTGTTTCTCGCCCTCTGTTTCATCCCCTCGGTTTCTCGCCCTCTGTTTCCGCCCCCCTGCTTATCGCCCTCTGTTTCAGCCCCTCTGTTTCAGCCCCTCTGTTTCAGCTCCTCTGTTTCTCGCCCTCTGTTTCAGCCCCTCGGTTTCTCGCCCTCTGTTTCAGCCCCTCTGTTTCAGCCCCTCTGTTTCAGCCCCACTGTTTCTCGCCCTCTGTTTCAGCCCCTCTGTTTCTCGCCCTCTGTTTCAGCCCCTCTGTTTCAGCCCCTCTGTTTCAGCCCCTCTGTTTCTAGCCCTCTGTTTCAGCCCCTCTGTTTCAGCCCCTCTGTTTCAGCCCCTCTGTTTCTCGCCCTCTGTTTCAGCCCCTCTGTTTCAGCCCCTTGGTTTCTCGCCCACTGTTTCAGCCCATCTGTTTCAGCCACTCTGTTTCAGCCCCTCTGTTTCTTGCCCACTGTTTCAGCCCCTCTGTTTCTCGCCCTCTGTTTCAGCCCCTCTGTTTCAGCCCCTCTGTTTCTAGCACTCTGTTTCTCGCCCTCTGTTTCAGCCCCTCTGTTTCAGCCCCTCTGTTTCAGCCCCTCTGTTTCTCGCCCTCTGTTTCAGCCCCTTGGTTTCTCGCCCTTTGTTTCAGCCCCTCTGTTTCAGCCCCACTGTTTCAGCTCCACTGTTTCTCGCCCTCTGTTTCAGCCCCTCTGTTTCTCGCCCTCTGTTTCAGCCCCTCTATTTCAGCCCCTCTGTTTCTCGCCCTCTGTTTCAGCCCCTCTGTTTCTCGCCCTCTGTTTCAGACCCTCTGTTTCAGCCCCTCTGTTTCAGCCCCTCTGTTTTTCGCCCTCTGTTTCAGCCCCTCGGTTTCTCGCCCTCTGTTTCCGCCCCTCTGCTTCTCGCCCTCTGTTTCAGCCCCTCTGTTTCAGCCCCTCTGTTTCAGCTCCTCTGATTCTCGCCCTCTGTTTCAGCCCCTCGGTTTCTCGCCCCCTGTTTCTCCCCCTCTGTTTCAGCCCCTCTGTTTCAGCCCCTCGGTTTCTCGCCCTCTGTTTCAGCCCCTCTGTTTCAGCCCTTCTGTTTCTCGCCCTCTGTTTCAGCCCCTCTGTTTCAGCCCCTCTGTTTCAGCCCCTCTGTTTCTTGCCCCCTGTTTCAGCCCCTCTGTTTCAGCCCCTCTGTTTCTCGCCCTATGTTTCTTGCCCTCTGTTTCAGCCCCTCTGTTTCTCGCCCTCTGTTTCAGCCCCTCTGTTTCAACCCCTCTGTTTCTAGCCTTCTGTTTCTCGCCCTCTGTTTCAGCCCCTCTGTTTCAGCCCCTCTGTTTCAGCCCCTCTGTTTCTCGCCCTCTGTTTCAGCCCCTCGGTTTCTCGCCCTCTGTTTCAGCCCCTCTGTTTCAGCCCCACTGTTTCTCGCCCTCTGTTTCAGCCCCTCTGTTTCTCGCCCTCTGTTTCAGCCCCTCTGTTTCTCGCCCTCTGTTTCTGCCCCTCTGTTTGAGCCCCTCTGTTTCTCGCACACTGTTTCAGCCCCTCGGTTTCTCGCCCTCTGTTTCCGCCCCTCTGCTTCTCGCCCTCTGTTTCAGCCCCTCTGTTTCGGCCCCTCTGTTTCAGCCCCACTGTTTTTCGCCCTCTGTTTCAGCCCCTCGGTTTCTCGCCCTCTGTTTCCGCCCCTCTGCTTCTCGCCCTCTGTTTCAGCCCCTCTGTTTCAGCCCCTCTGTTTCAGCTCCTCTGATTCTCGCCCTCTGTTTCAGCCCCTCGGTTTCTCGCCCCCTGTTTCTCCCCCTCTGTTTCAGCCCCTCTGTTTCAGCCCCTCGGTTTCTCGCCCTCTGTTTCAGCCCCTCTGTTTCAGCCCTTCTGTTTCTCGCCCTCTGTTTCAGCCCCTCTGTTTCAGCCCCTCTGTTTCAGCCCCTCTGTTTCTTGCCCCCTGTTTCAGCCCCTCTGTTTCAGCCCCTCTGTTTCTCGCCCTATGTTTCTTGCCCTCTGTTTCAGCCCCTCTGTTTCTCGCCCTCTGTTTCAGCCCCTCTGTTTCAACCCCTCTGTTTCTAGCCTTCTGTTTCTCGCCCTCTGTTTCAGCCCCTCTGTTTCAGCCCCTCTGTTTCAGCCCCTCTGTTTCTCGCCCTCTGTTTCAGCCCCTCGGTTTCTCGCCCTCTGTTTCAGCCCCTCTGTTTCAGCCCCACTGTTTCTCGCCCTCTGTTTCAGCCCCTCTGTTTCTCGCCCTCTGTTTCAGCCCCTCTGTTTCTCGCCCTCTGTTTCTGCCCCTCTGTTTGAGCCCCTCTGTTTCTCGCACACTGTTTCAGCCCCTCGGTTTCTCGCCCTCTGTTTCCGCCCCTCTGCTTCTCGCCCTCTGTTTCAGCCCCTCTGTTTCGGCCCCTCTGTTTCAGCCCCACTGTTTCTCGCCCTCTGTTTCAGCCCCTCTGTTTCTCGCCCTCTGTTTCAGCCCCTCTGTTTCAGCCCCCCTGTTTCTCGTCCTCTGTTTCAGCCCCTCTGTTTCTTGCCCTCTGTTTCAGCCCCTCTGTTTCAGCCCCTCTGTTTCTCGCCCTCTGTTTCAGCCCCTCGGTTTCTCGCCCTCTGTTTCAGCCCCTCTGTTTCAGCCCCTCTGTTTCAGCCCCTCTGTTTCTCGCCCTCTGTTTCAGCCCCTTGGTTTCTCAGCCTCTGTTTTAGCCCCTCTGTTTCAGCCCCTCTGTTTCAGCCCCTCTGTATCTCACCCACCTTTTGAGCCCCTCGGTTTCTCGCCCTCTGTTTCAGCCCCTCTGTTTCAGCCCCTCTGTTTCACCCCTCGGTTTCTCACCCTCTGTTTCAGCCCCACTGTTTCAGCCCTTCTGTTTCTCGCCCTCTGTTTCAGCCCCGCTCTTTCAGCCCCTCTGTTTCTCGCCCTCTGTTTCTCGCCCCCTGTTTCAGCCCCTCTGTTTCAGCCCCATTGTTTCAGCCCTTCTGTTTCTCACCCTCTGTTTCAGCCCCTCTGTTTCAGCCCCTCTGTTTCAGCCCCTCTGTTTCTCGCCCCCTGTTTCAGCCCCTCTGTTTCAGCCCCTCTGTTTCAGCCCCTCTGTTTCAGCCCCTCTGTTTCTCGCCCTCTGTTTCAGCCCCTCTGTTTCTCGCCCACTGTTTCAGCCCCTCTGTTTCAGCCCCTCTGTTTCTCGCCCTCTGTTTCAGCCCCTCTGTTTCTCGCCCTCTGTTTCTCGCCCTCAGTTTCAGCCCCTCTGTTTCAGCCCCTCTGTTTCAGCCACTCTGTTTCAGCCCCTCGGTTTCTCGCCCTCTGTTTCAGCCCCTCTGTTTCTCGCCCTCTGTTTCAGCCCCACTGTTTCAGGCCTTCTGTTTCAGCCCCTCTGTTTCAGCCCCTCTGTTTCTCGCCCTCTGTTTCTCGCCCTCTGTTTCTCGCCTTCTGTTTCAGCCGCTCTGTTTCAGCACATCTGTTTCAGCCACTCTGTTTCAGCCCCTCGGTTTCTCGCCCTCTGTTTCAGCCCCTCTGTTTCTCGCCCTCTGTTTCAGCCCCTCGGTTTCTTGCCCTCTGTTTCACCCCCTCTGTTTCAGCCCCTCTGTTTAAGCCCCTCTGTTTCTCGCCCTCTGTTTCAGCCCCTCTGTTTCTCGCCCTCTGTTTCAGCCCCTCTATTTCAGCCCCTCTGTTTCAGCCCCTCTGTTTCAGCCCCTCTGTTTCTCGACCCCTGTTTCTCGCCCCCTGTTTCAGCCCCTCTGTTTCAGCCCCTCTGTTTCTCGCCCCCTGTTTCAGCCCCTCTGTTTCAGCCACTCTGTTTCTCGCCCCCTGTTTCAGCCCCTCTGTTTCAGCCCCTCTGTTTCTCGCCCTCTGTTTCAGCCCCTCTGTTTCTCGCCCTCTGTTTCTCGCCCGCTGTTTCAGCCCCTCTGTTTCAGCCCCTCTGTTTCAGCCCCTCTGTTTCTCGCCCTCTGTTTCAGACCCTCTGTTTCAGCCCCTCTGTTTCAGCCCCTCTGTTTCTCGCCCTCTGTTTCAGCCCCTCTGTTTCAGCCCCTCTGTTTCAGCCCCTCTGTTTCTAGCCCTCTGTTTCTCGCCCTCTGTTTCAGCCCCTCTGTTTCAGCCCCTCTGTTTCAGCCCCTCTGTTTCTCGCCCTCTGTTTCAGCCCCTTGGTTTCTCGCCCTCTGTTTCAGCCCCTCTGTTTCAGCCCTTCTGTTTCAGCCCCTCTGTTTCTCGCCCTCTGTTTCAGACCCTCTGTTTCAGCCCCTCTGTTTCAGCCCCTCTGTTTCTCGCCCTCTGTTTCAGCCCCTTTGTTTCTCGCCCACTGTTTCAGAGCCTCTGTTTCAGCCCCTCTGTTTCAGCCCCTCTGTTTCTCGCCCTCTGTTTCAGCCCCTCTGTTTCTCGCCCTCTGTTTCAGCCCCTCGGTTTCTCGCCCTCTGTTTCAGCCCCTCTGTTTCAGCCCCCCTGTTTCAGCCCCTCGGTTTCTCGCCCTCTGTTTCAGCCCCTCTGTTTCAGCCCTTCTGTTTCAGCCCCTCTGTTTCAGCCCTCTGTTTCAGCCCCTCTGTTTCAGCCCCTCTGTTTCTCGCCCCCTGTTTCAGCCCCTCTGTTTCAGCCCCTCTGTTTCTCGCCCTCTGTTTCAGCCCCTCTGTTTCAGCCCCTCTGTTTCTCGCCCTCTGTTTCAGCCCCTCTCTTTCTCGCCCTCTGTTTCAGACCCTCTGTTTCAGCCCCTCTGTTTCAGCCCCTCTGTTTTTCGCCCTCTGTTTCAGCCCCTCGGTTTCTCGCCCTCTGTTTCCGCCCCTCTGTTTCTCGCCCTCTGTTTCAGCCCCTCTGTTTCAGCTCCTCTGTTTCAGCCCCTCTTTTTCTCACCCACTGTTTCAGCCCCTCTGCTTCTCGCCCTCTGTTTCAGCCCCTCTGTTTCAGCCCCTCTGTTTCTCACCCTCTGTTTCAGCCCCTCTGTTTCAGCACCTCTGTTTCAGCCCCTCTGTTTCAGCCCCTCGGTTTCTCGCCCTCTGTTTCAGCCCCTCTGTTTCAGCTCCTCTGTTTCGGCCCCTCTGTTTCTCGCCCTCTAATTCAGCCCCTCTGTTTCTCGCCCTCATTTCATCCCCTCTGTTTGAGCCCCTCTGTTTCAGCCCCTCTGTTTCTCGCCCTCTGTTTCCGCCCCTCTGTTTCTCGCCCTCTGTTTCAGACCCTCTGTTTCAGCTCCTCTGTTTCAGCCCCTCTTTTTCTCACCCACTGTTTCAGCCCCTCTGCTTCTTGACCTCTGTTTCAGCCCCTCTGTTTCAGACCCTCTGTTTCAGCCCCTCGGTTTCTCGCCCTCTGTTTCAGCCCCTCTGTTTCAGCTCCTCTGTTTCAGCCCCTCTGTTTCTCGCCATCTTATTCAGCCCCTCTGTTTCTCGCCCTCTGTTTGAGCCCCTCTGTTTGAGCCCCTCTGTTTCAGCTCCTCTGTTTCTCGCCCTCTGTTTCAGCCCCTCGGTTTCTCGCACTCTGTTTCAGCCCCTCTGTTTCAGCCCCTCTGTTTCTCGCCCTCTGTTTCAGCCCCTCTGTTTCTCGCCCTCTGTTTCAGCCCCTCTGTTTCAGCCCCTCTGTTTCTCGCCCTCTGTTTCAGCCCCTCTGTTTCAGCCCCTCTGTTTCAGCCCTTCTGTTTCAGCCCCTCTGTTTCAGCCCTCTGTTTCAGCCCCTCTGTTTCAGCCCCTCTGTTTCTCGCCCCCTGTTTCAGCCCCTCTGTTTCAGCCCCTCTGTTTCTCGCCCTCTGTTTCAGCCCCTCTGTTTCAGCCCCTCTGTTTCTCGCCCTCTGTTTCAGCCCCTCTCTTTCTCGCCCTCTGTTTCAGACCCTCTGTTTCAGCCCCTCTGTTTCTCGGCCTTTGTTTTAGCCCCTCTGTTTCAGCCCCTCTGTTTCAGCCCCTCTGTATCTCACCCTCCTTTTGAGACCCTCGGTTTCTCGCCCTCCGTTTCAGCCCCTCTGTTTCAGCTCCTCTGTTTCAGCCCCTCTGTTTCTCGCCCTCTTATTCAGCCCCTCTGTTTCTCGCCCTCTGTTTGAGCCCCTCTGTTTGAGCCCCTCTGTTTCAGCCCCTCTGTTTCTCGCCCTCTGTTTCAGCCCCTCGGTTTCTCGCCCTCTGTTTCAGCCCCTCTGTTTCAGCCCCTCTGTTTCAGCCCCTCTGTTTCTTGCCCTCTGTTTCAGCCCCTCTGTTTCCCGCCCTGTTTCAGCCCCTCTGTTTCTCGCCCTCTGTTTCAGCCCCTCTGTTTCAGCCCCTCTGTTTCCCGCCCTCTGTTTCAACCCCTCGGTTTCTCGCCCTCTGTTTTAGCCCCTCTGTTTCAGCACCTCTGTTTCAGCCCCGCTGTTTCAGCCCCTCTATTTCTCACCCTCTGTTTCAGCCCCTCGGTTTCTCGCCCTCTGTTTCAGCCCCTCTGTTTCAGCCCCTCTGTTTCAGCCCCTCGGTTTCTCGCCCTCTGTTTCATCCCCTCTGTTTCAGCCCTTCTGTTTCTCGCCCTCTGTTTCAGCCCCTCTGTTTCAGCCCCTCTGTTTCAGCCCCTCTGTTTCTCGCCCCCTGTTTCAGCCCCTCTGTTTCAGCCCCTCGGTTTCTCGCACTCTGTTTCAGCCCCTCTGTTTCAGCCCCTCTGTTTCTCGCCCTCTGTTTCTTGCCCTCTGTTTCCGCCCCTCTGTTTCTCGCCCTCTGTTTCAGCCCCTCTGTTTCAGCCCCTCTGTTTCTAGCCCTCTGTTTCTCGCCCTCTGTTTCAGCCCCTCTGTTTCAGCCCCTCTGTTTCAGCCCCTCTGTTTCTCGCCCTCTGTTTCAGCCCCTCCGTTTCTTGCCCTCTGTTTCAGCCCCTCTGTTTCTTGCCCACTGTTTCAGCCCCTCTGTTTCAGCCAATCTGTTTCTCGCCCTCTGTTTCAGCCCCTCGGTTTCTCGCCCTCTGTTTCCGCCCCTCTGTTTCTCGCCCTCTGTTTCAGACCCTCTGTTTCAGCTCCTCTGTTTCAGCCCCTCTTTTTCTCACCCACTGTTTCAGCCCCTCTGCTTCTCGCCCTCTGTTTCAGCCCCTCTGTTTCAGACCCTCTGTTTCAGCCCCTCGGTTTCTCGCCCTCTGTTTCAGCCCCTCTGTTTCAGCTCCTCTTTTTCAGCCCCTCTGTTTCTCGCCCTCTTATTCAGCCCCTCTGTTTCTCGCCCTCTGTTTCAGCCCCTCTGTTTGAGCCCCTCTGTTTCAGCTCCTCTGTTTCTCGCCCTCTGTTTCAGCCCCTCTGTTTCAGCCCCTCTGTTTCAGCCCCTCGGTTTCTCGCCCTCTCTTTCAGCCCCTCTGTTTCAGCTCCTCTGTTTCAGCCCCTCTGTTTCTCGCCCTCTTATTCAGCCCCTCTGTTTCTCGCCCTCTGTTTGAGCCCCTCTGTTTGAGCCCCTCTGTTTCAGCCCCTCTGTTTCTCGCCCTCTGTTTCAGCCCCTCGGTTTCTCGCCCTCTGTTTCAGCCCCTCTGTTTCAGCCCCTCTGTTTCAGCCCCTCTGTTTCTTGCCCTCTGTTTCAGCCCCTCTGTTTCCCGCCCTCTGTTTCAGCCGCTCTGTTTCTCGCCCTCTGTTTCAGCCCCTCTGTTTCAGCCCCTCTGTTTCCCGCCCTCTGTTTCAACCCCTCGGTTTCTCGCCCTCTGTTTTAGCCCCTCTGTTTCAGCACCTCTGTTTCAGCCCCGCTGTTTCAGCCCCTCTATTTCTCACCCTCTGTTTCAGCCCCTCGGTTTCTCGCCCTCTGTTTCAGCCCCTCTGATTCAGCCCCTCTGTTTCAGCCCCTCGGTTTCTCGCCCTCTGTTTCAGCCCCTCTGTTTCAGCCCTTCTGTTTCTCGCCCTCTGTTTCAGCCCCTCTGTTTCAGCCCCTCTGTTTCAGCCCCTCTGTTTCTCGCCCCCTGTTTCAGCCCCTCTGTTTCAGCCCCTCTGTTTCTCGCCCTCTGTTTCAGCCCCTCTGTTTCAGCCCCTCTGTTTCTCGCCCTCTGTTTCTTGCCCTCTGTTTCAGCCCCTCTGTTTCTCGCCCTCTGTTTCAGCCCCTCTGTTTCAGCCCCTCTGTTTCTAGCCCTCTGTTTCTCGCCCTCTGTTTCAGCCCCTCTGTTTCAGCCCCTCTGTTTCAGCCCCTCTGTTTCAGCCCCTCTGTTTCTCGCCCTCTGTTTCAGCCCCTCGGTTTCTTGCCCTCTGTTTCAGCCCCTCTGTTTCAGCCCCTCTGTTTCAGCCCCACTGTTTCTCGCCCTCTGTTTCATCCCCTCGGTTTCTCGCCCTCTGTTTCCGCCCCCCTGCTTATCGCCCTCTGTTTCAGCCCCTCTGTTTCAGCCCCTCTGTTTCAGCTCCTCTGTTTCTCGCCCTCTGTTTCAGCCCCTCGGTTTCTCGCCCTCTGTTTCAGCCCCTCTGTTTCAGCCCCTCTGTTTCAGCCCCACTGTTTCTCGCCCTCTGTTTCAGCCCCTCTGTTTCTCGCCCTCTGTTTCAGCCCCTCTGTTTCAGCCCCCCTGTTTCAGCCCCTCTGTTTCTAGCCCTCTGTTTCAGCCCCTCTGTTTCAGCCCCTCTGTTTCAGCCCCTCTGTTTCTCGCCCTCTGTTTCAGCCCCTCTGTTTCAGCCCCTTGGTTTCTCGCCCACTGTTTCAGCCCATCTGTTTCAGCCACTCTGTTTCAGCCCCTCTGTTTCTTGCCCACTGTTTCAGCCCCTCTGTTTCTCGCCCTCTGTTTCAGCCCCTCTGTTTCAGCCCCTCTGTTTCTAGCACTCTGTTTCTCGCCCTCTGTTTCAGCCCCTCTGTTTCAGCCCCTCTGTTTCAGCCCCTCTGTTTCTCGCCCTCTGTTTCAGCCCCTTGGTTTCTCGCCCTTTGTTTCAGCCCCTCTGTTTCAGCCCCACTGTTTCAGCTCCACTGTTTCTCGCCCTCTGTTTCAGCCCCTCTGTTTCTCGCCCTCTGTTTCAGCCCCTCTATTTCAGCCCCTCTGTTTCTCGCCCTCTGTTTCAGCCCCTCTGTTTCTCGCCCTCTGTTTCAGACCCTCTGTTTCAGCCCCTCTGTTTCAGCCCCTCTGTTTTTCGCCCTCTGTTTCAGCCCCTCGGTTCTCGCCCTCTGTTTCCGCCCCTCTGTTTCTCGCCCTCTGTTTCAGCCCCTCTGTTTCAGCCCCTCTGTTTCAGCCCCTCTGTTTCTCGCCCCATGTTTCAGCCCATCTGTTTCAGCCCCTTGGTTTCTCGCCCACTGTTTCAGCACATCTGTTTCAGCCCCTCTGTTTCAGCCCCTCTGTTTCTTGCCCTCTGTTTCAGCCCCTCTGTTTCTCGCCCTCTGTTTCAGCCCCTCTGTTTCAGCCACTGTGTTTCTCGCCCTCTGTTTCTCGCCCTCTGTTTCAGCCCCTCTGTTTCAGCCCCTCTGTTTCAGCCCCTCTGTTTCAGCCCCTTTGTTTCTCGCACTCTGTTTCAGCCCCTCGGTTTCTCGCCCTCTGTTTCAGCCCCTCTGTTTAAGCCCCTCTGTTTCTCGCCCTCTGTTTCTTGCCCTCTGTTTCAGCCCCTCTGTTTCTCGCCCTCTGTTTCAGCCCCTCTGTTTCAGCCCCTCTGTTTCTAGCCCTCTGTTTCTCGCCCTCTGTTTCAGCCCCTCTGTTTCAGCCCCTCTGTTTCAGCCCCTCTGTTTCAGCCCCTCTGTTTCTCGCCCTCTGTTTCAGCCCCTCGGTTTCTTGCCCTCTGTTTCAGCCCCTCTGTTTCAGCCCCACTGTTTCTCGCCCTCTGTTTCATCCCCTCGGTTTCTCGCCCTCTGTTTCCGCCCCTCTGCTTATCGCCCTCTGTTTCAGCCCCTCTGTTTCAGCCCCTCTGTTTCAGCTCCTCTGTTTCTCGCCCTCTGTTTCAGCCCCTCGGTTTCTCGCCCTCTGTTTCAGCCCCCTGTTTCAGCCCCTCTGTTTCAGCCCCACTGTTTCTCGCCCTCTGTTTCAGCCCCTCTGTTTCTCGCCCTCTGTTTCAGCCCCTCTGTTTCAGCCCCTCTGTTTCAGACCCTCTGTTTCTAGCCCTCTGTTTCAGCCCCTCTGTTTCAGCCCCTCTGTTTCAGCCCCTCTGTTTCTCGCCCTCTGTTTCAGCCCCTCTGTTTCAGCCCCTTGGTTTCTCGCCCACTGTTTCAGCCCATCTGTTTCAGCCCCTCTGTTTCAGCCCCTCTGTTTCTTGCCCTCTGTTTCAGCCCCTCTGTTTCTCGCCCTCTGTTTCAGCCCCTCTGTTTCAGCCCCTCTGTTTCTAGCCCTCTGTTTCTCGCCCTCTGTTTCAGCCCCTCTGTTTCTCGCCCTCATTTCATCCCCTCTGTTTGAGCCCCTCTGTTTCAGCCCCTCTGTTTCTCGCCCTCTGTTTCCGCCCCTCTGTTTCTCGCCCTCTGTTTCAGACCCTCTGTTTCAGCTCCTCTGTTTCAGCCCCTCTTTTTCTCACCCACTGTTTCAGCCCCTCTGCTTCTTGACCTCTGTTTCAGCCCCTCTGTTTCAGACCCTCTGTTTCAGCCCCTCGGTTTCTCGCCCTCTGTTTCAGCCCCTCTGTTTCAGCTCCTCTGTTTCAGCCCCTCTGTTTCTCGCCATCTTATTCAGCCCCTCTGTTTCTCGCCCTCTGTTTGAGCCCCTCTGTTTGAGCCCCTCTGTTTCAGCTCCTCTGTTTCTCGCCCTCTGTTTCAGCCCCTCGGTTTCTCGCACTCTGTTTCAGCCCCTCTGTTTCAGCCCCTCTGTTTCTCGCCCTCTGTTTCAGCCCCTCTGTTTCTCGCCCTCTGTTTCAGCCCCTCTGTTTCAGCCCCTCTGTTTCTCGCCCTCTGTTTCAGCCCCTCTGTTTCAGCCCCTCTGTTTCAGCCCTTCTGTTTCAGCCCCTCTGTTTCAGCCCTCTGTTTCAGCCCCTCTGTTTCAGCCCCTCTGTTTCTCGCCCCCTGTTTCAGCCCCTCTGTTTCAGCCCCTCTGTTTCTCGCCCTCTGTTTCAGCCCCTCTGTTTCAGCCCCTCTGTTTCTCGCCCTCTGTTTCAGCCCCTCTCTTTCTCGCCCTCTGTTTCAGACCCTCTGTTTCAGCCCCTCTGTTTCTCGGCCTTTGTTTTAGCCCCTCTGTTTCAGCCCCTCTGTTTCAGCCCCTCTGTATCTCACCCTCCTTTTGAGACCCTCGGTTTCTCGCCCTCTGTTTCAGCCCCTCTGTTTCAGCTCCTCTGTTTCAGCCCCTCTGTTTCTCGCCCTCTTATTCAGCCCCTCTGTTTCTCGCCCTCTGTTTGAGCCCCTCTGTTTGAGCCCCTCTGTTTCAGCCCCTCTGTTTCTCGCCCTCTGTTTCAGCCCCTCGGTTTCTCGCCCTCTGTTTCAGCCCCTCTGTTTCAGCCCCTCTGTTTCAGCCCCTCTGTTTCTTGCCCTCTGTTTCAGCCCCTCTGTTTCCCGCCCTGTTTCAGCCCCTCTGTTTCTCGCCCTCTGTTTCAGCCCCTCTGTTTCAGCCCCTCTGTTTCCCGCCCTCTGTTTCAACCCCTCGGTTTCTCGCCCTCTGTTTTAGCCCCTCTGTTTCAGCACCTCTGTTTCAGCCCCGCTGTTTCAGCCCCTCTATTTCTCACCCTCTGTTTCAGCCCCTCGGTTTCTCGCCCTCTGTTTCAGCCCCTCTGTTTCAGCCCCTCTGTTTCAGCCCCTCGGTTTCTCGCCCTCTGTTTCATCCCCTCTGTTTCAGCCCTTCTGTTTCTCGCCCTCTGTTTCAGCCCCTCTGTTTCAGCCCCTCTGTTTCAGCCCCTCTGTTTCTCGCCCCCTGTTTCAGCCCCTCTGTTTCAGCCCCTCGGTTTCTCGCACTCTGTTTCAGCCCCTCTGTTTCAGCCCCTCTGTTTCTCGCCCTCTGTTTCTTGCCCTCTGTTTCCGCCCCTCTGTTTCTCGCCCTCTGTTTCAGCCCCTCTGTTTCAGCCCCTCTGTTTCTAGCCCTCTGTTTCTCGCCCTCTGTTTCAGCCCCTCTGTTTCAGCCCCTCTGTTTCAGCCCCTCTGTTTCTCGCCCTCTGTTTCAGCCCCTCCGTTTCTTGCCCTCTGTTTCAGCCCCTCTGTTTCTTGCCCACTGTTTCAGCCCCTCTGTTTCAGCCAATCTGTTTCTCGCCCTCTGTTTCAGCCCCTCGGTTTCTCGCCCTCTGTTTCCGCCCCTCTGTTTCTCGCCCTCTGTTTCAGACCCTCTGTTTCAGCTCCTCTGTTTCAGCCCCTCTTTTTCTCACCCACTGTTTCAGCCCCTCTGCTTCTCGCCCTCTGTTTCAGCCCCTCTGTTTCAGACCCTCTGTTTCAGCCCCTCGGTTTCTCGCCCTCTGTTTCAGCCCCTCTGTTTCAGCTCCTCTTTTTCAGCCCCTCTGTTTCTCGCCCTCTTATTCAGCCCCTTTGTTTCTCGCCCTCTGTTTCAGCCCCTCTGTTTGAGCCCCTCTGTTTCAGCTCCTCTGTTTCTCGCCCTCTGTTTCAGCCCCTCTGTTTCAGCCCCTCTGTTTCAGCCCCTCGGTTTCTCGCCCTCTCTTTCAGCCCCTCTGTTTCAGCTCCTCTGTTTCAGCCCCTCTGTTTCTCGCCCTCTTATTCAGCCCCTCTGTTTCTCGCCCTCTGTTTGAGCCCCTCTGTTTGAGCCCCTCTGTTTCAGCCCCTCTGTTTCTCGCCCTCTGTTTCAGCCCCTCGGTTTCTCGCCCTCTGTTTCAGCCCCTCTGTTTCAGCCCCTCTGTTTCAGCCCCTCTGTTTCTTGCCCTCTGTTTCAGCCCCTCTGTTTCCCGCCCTCTGTTTCAGCCGCTCTGTTTCTCGCCCTCTGTTTCAGCCCCTCTGTTTCAGCCCCTCTGTTTCCCGCCCTCTGTTTCAACCCCTCGGTTTCTCGCCCTCTGTTTTAGCCCCTCTGTTTCAGCACCTCTGTTTCAGCCCCGCTGTTTCAGCCCCTCTATTTCTCACCCTCTGTTTCAGCCCCTCGGTTTCTCGCCCTCTGTTTCAGCCCCTCTGATTCAGCCCCTCTGTTTCAGCCCCTCTGTTTCTCGCCCTCTGTTTCAGCCCCTCTGTTTCAGCCCTTCTGTTTCTCGCCCTCTGTTTCAGCCCCTCTGTTTCAGCCCCTCTGTTTCAGCCCCTCTGTTTCTCGCCCCCTGTTTCAGCCCCTCTGTTTCAGCCCCTCTGTTTCTCGCCCTCTGTTTCAGCCCCTCTGTTTCAGCCCCTCTGTTTCTCGCCCTCTGTTTCTTGCCCTCTGTTTCAGCCCCTCTGTTTCTCGCCCTCTGTTTCAGCCCCTCTGTTTCAGCCCCTCTGTTTCTAGCCCTCTGTTTCTCGCCCTCTGTTTCAGCCCCTCTGTTTCAGCCCCTCTGTTTCAGCCCCTCTGTTTCAGCCCCTCTGTTTCTCGCCCTCTGTTTCAGCCCCTCGGTTTCTTGCCCTCTGTTTCAGCCCCTCTGTTTCAGCCCCTCTGTTTCAGCCCCACTGTTTCTCGCCCTCTGTTTCATCCCCTCGGTTTCTCGCCCTCTGTTTCCGCCCCCCTGCTTATCGCCCTCTGTTTCAGCCCCTCTGTTTCAGCCCCTCTGTTTCAGCTCCTCTGTTTCTCGCCCTCTGTTTCAGCCCCTCGGTTTCTCGCCCTCTGTTTCAGCCCCTCTGTTTCAGCCCCTCTGTTTCAGCCCCACTGTTTCTCGCCCTCTGTTTCAGCCCCTCTGTTTCTCGCCCTCTGTTTCAGCCCCTCTGTTTCAGCCCCTCTGTTTCAGCCCCTCTGTTTCTAGCCCTCTGTTTCAGCCCCTCTGTTTCAGCCCCTCTGTTTCAGCCCCTCTGTTTCTCGCCCTCTGTTTCAGCCCCTCTGTTTCAGCCCCTTGGTTTCTCGCCCACTGTTTCAGCCCATCTGTTTCAGCCACTCTGTTTCAGCCCCTCTGTTTCTTGCCCACTGTTTCAGCCCCTCTGTTTCTCGCCCTCTGTTTCAGCCCCTCTGTTTCAGCCCCTCTGTTTCTAGCCCTCTGTTTCTCGCCCTCTGTTTCAGCCCCTCTGTTTCAGCCCCTCTGTTTCAGCCCCTCTGTTTCTCGCCCTCTGTTTCAGCCCCTTGGTTTCTCGCCCTTTGTTTCAGCCCCTCTGTTTCAGCCCCACTGTTTCAGCTCCACTGTTTCTCGCCCTCTGTTTCAGCCCCTCTGTTTCTCGCCCTCTGTTTCAGCCCCTCTATTTCAGCCCCTCTGTTTCTCGCCCTCTGTTTCAGCCCCTCTGTTTCTCGCCCTCTGTTTCAGACCCTCTGTTTCAGCCCCTCTGTTTCAGCCCCTCTGTTTTTCGCCCTCTGTTTCAGCCCCTCGGTTCTCGCCCTCTGTTTCCGCCCCTCTGTTTCTCGCCCTCTGTTTCAGCCCCTCTGTTTCAGCCCCTCTGTTTCAGCCCCTCTGTTTCTCGCCCCATGTTTCAGCCCATCTGTTTCAGCCCCTTGGTTTCTCGCCCACTGTTTCAGCACATCTGTTTCAGCCCCTCTGTTTCAGCCCCTCTGTTTCTTGCCCTCTGTTTCAGCCCCTCTGTTTCTCGCCCTCTGTTTCAGCCCCTCTGTTTCAGCCACTGTGTTTCTCGCCCTCTGTTTCTCGCCCTCTGTTTCAGCCCCTCTGTTTCAGCCCCTCTGTTTCAGCCCCTCTGTTTCAGCCCCTTTGTTTCTCGCACTCTGTTTCAGCCCCTCGGTTTCTCGCCCTCTGTTTCAGCCCCTCTGTTTAAGCCCCTCTGTTTCTCGCCCTCTGTTTCTTGCCCTCTGTTTCAGCCCCTCTGTTTCTCGCCCTCTGTTTCAGCCCCTCTGTTTCAGCCCCTCTGTTTCTAGCCCTCTGTTTCTCGCCCTCTGTTTCAGCCCCTCTGTTTCAGCCCCTCTGTTTCAGCCCCTCTGTTTCAGCCCCTCTGTTTCTCGCCCTCTGTTTCAGCCCCTCGGTTTCTTGCCCTCTGTTTCAGCCCCTCTGTTTCAGCCCCACTGTTTCTCGCCCTCTGTTTCATCCCCTCGGTTTCTCGCCCTCTGTTTCCGCCCCTCTGCTTATCGCCCTCTGTTTCAGCCCCTCTGTTTCAGCCCCTCTGTTTCAGCTCCTCTGTTTCTCGCCCTCTGTTTCAGCCCCTCGGTTTCTCGCCCTCTGTTTCAGCCCCCTGTTTCAGCCCCTCTGTTTCAGCCCCACTGTTTCTCGCCCTCTGTTTCAGCCCCTCTGTTTCTCGCCCTCTGTTTCAGCCCCTCTGTTTCAGCCCCTCTGTTTCAGACCCTCTGTTTCTAGCCCTCTGTTTCAGCCCCTCTGTTTCAGCCCCTCTGTTTCAGCCCCTCTGTTTCTCGCCCTCTGTTTCAGCCCCTCTGTTTCAGCCCCTTGGTTTCTCGCCCACTGTTTCAGCCCATCTGTTTCAGCCCCTCTGTTTCAGCCCCTCTGTTTCTTGCCCTCTGTTTCAGCCCCTCTGTTTCTCGCCCTCTGTTTCAGCCCCTCTGTTTCAGCCCCTCTGTTTCCAGCCCTCTGTTTCTCGCCCTCTGTTTCAGCCCCTCTGTTTCAGCCCCTCTGTTTCAGCCCCTCTGTTTCTCGCCCTCTGTTTCAGCCCCTTGGTTTCTCGCCCTCTGTTTCAGCCCCTCTGTTTCAGCCCCACTGTTTCAGCTCCACTGTTTCTCGCCCTCTGTTTCAGCCCCTCTGTTTATCGCCCTCTGTTTCAGCCCCTCTATTTCAGCCCCTCTGTTTCTCGCCCTCTGTTTCAGCCCCTCTGTTTCTCGCCCTCTGTTTCAGACACTCTGTTTCAGCCCCTCTGTTTCAGCCCCTCTGTTTTTTGCCCTCTGTTTCAGCCCCTCGGTTTCTCGCCCTCTGTTTCCGCCCCTCTGTTTCTCGCCCTCTGTTTCAGCCCCTCTGTTTCAGCTCCTCTGTTTCAGCCCCTCTTTTTCTCACCCACTGTTTCAGCCCCTCTGCTTCTCGCCCTCTGTTTCAGCCCCTCTGTTTCAGCCCCTCTGTTTCTCACCCTCTGTTTCAGCCCCTCTGTTTCAGCCCCTCTGTTTCAGCCCCTCTGTTTCAGCCCCTCGGTTTCTCGCCCTCTGTTTCAGCCCCTCTGTTTCAGCTCCTCTGTTTCGGCCCCTCTGTTTCTCGCCCTCTAATTCAGCACCTCTGTTTCTCGCCCTCATTTCAGCCCCTCTGTTTGAGCCACTCTGTTTCAGCCCCTCTGTTTCTCGCCCTCTGTTTCAGCCCCTCGGTTTCTCGCCCTCTGTTTCAGCCCCTCTGTTTCAGCCCCTCTGTTTCAGCCCCTCTGTTTCTTGCCCTCTGTTTCAGCCCCTCTGTTTCTCGCCCTCTGTTTCAGCCCCTCTGTTTCTCGCCCTCTGTTTCAGCCCCTCTGTTTCAGCCCCTCTGTTTCCCGCCCTCTGTTTCAACCCCTCGATTTCTCGCCCACTGTTTTAGCCCCTCTGTTTCAGCCCCTCTGTTTCTCACCCTCTGTTTCAGCCCCTCGGTTTCTCGCCCTCTGTTTCAGCCCCTCTGTTTCAGCCCCTCGGTTTCTCGCCCTCTGTTTCAGCCCCTCTGTTTCAGCCCTTCTGTTTCTCGCCCTCTGTTTCAGCCCCTCTGTTTCAGCCCCTCTGTTTCAGCCCCTCTGTTTCAGCCCCTCTGTTTCTTGCCCCCTGTTTCAGCCCCTCTGTTTCAGCCCCTCTGTTTCTCGCCCTCTGTTTCAGCCCCTCTGTTTCAGCCCCTCTGTTTCGCGCCCTATGTTTCTTGCCCTCTGTTTCAGCCCCTCTGTTTCTCGCCGTCTGTT
Source organism: Chiloscyllium punctatum (assembly GCF_047496795.1). Lineage (NCBI taxonomy): Eukaryota > Metazoa > Chordata > Chondrichthyes > Orectolobiformes > Hemiscylliidae > Chiloscyllium > Chiloscyllium punctatum. The sequence continues at coordinate 151,480 of NW_027309896.1, read as the reverse complement.
TCAGCCCCTCTGATTCAGCCCCTCTGTTTCTAGCCTTCTGTTTCTCGCCGTCTGTTTCAGCCCCTCTGTTTCAGCCCCTCTGTTTCAGCCCTTCTGTTTCTCGCCCTCTGTTTCAGCCCCTCTGTTTCAGCCCTTCTGTTTCAGCCCCTCTGTTTCAGCCCCTCTGTTTCTTGCCCCCTGTTTCAGCCCCTCTGTTTCAGCCCCTCTGTTTCTCGCCCTCTGTTTCAGCCCCTCTGTTTCAGCCCCTCTGTTTCTCGCCCTATGTTTCTTGCCCTCTGTTTCAGCCCCTCTATTTCTCGCCCTCTGTTTCAGCCCCTCTGTTTCAGCCCCTCTGTTTCTAGCCTTCTGTTTCTCGCCCTCTGTTTCAGCCCCTCTGTTTCAGCCCCTCTGTTTCAGCCCCTCTGTTTCTCGCCCTCTGTTTCAGCCCCTCGGTTTCTCGCCCTCTGTTTCAGCCCCTCTGTTTCGGCCCCTCTGTTTCAGCCCCACTGATTCTCGCCCACTGTTTCAGCCCACCTGTTTCTCGCCCTCTTTTCAGCCCCTCTGTTTCTCGCCCTCTGTTTCTGCCCCTCTGTTTGAGCCCCTCTGTTTCTCGCCCTCTGTTTCAGCCCCTCGGTTTCTCGCCCTCTGTTTCCGCCCCTCTGTTTCTCGCCCTCTGTTTCAGCCCCTCTGTTTCAGCTCCTCTGTTTCAGCCCCTCTTTTTCTCACCCACTGTTTCAGCCCCTCTGCTTCTCGCCCTCTGTTTCAGCCCCTCTGTTTCAGCCCCTCTGTTTCTCACCCTCTGTTTCAGCCCCTCTGTTTCAGCCCCTCTGTTTCAGCCCCACTGTTTCTCGCCCTCTGTTTCAGCCCCTCTGTTTCTCGCCCTCTGTTTCAGCCCCTCTGTTTCAGCCCCTCTGTTTCAGCCCCTCTGTTTCTAGCCCTCTGTTTCAGTCCCTCTGTTTCAGCCCCTCTGTTTCAGCCCCTCTGTTTCTCGCCCTCTGTTTCAGCCCCTCTGTTTCAGCCCCTTGGTTTCTCGCCCACTGTTTCAGCCCATCTGTTTCAGCCACTCTGTTTCAGCCCCTCTGTTTCTTGCCCACTGTTTCAGCCCCTCTGTTTCTCGCCCTCTGTTTCAGCCCCTCTGTTTCAGCCCCTCTGTTTCTAGCCCTCTGTTTCTCGCCCTCTGTTTCAGCCCCTCTGTTTCTCGCCCTCTGTTTCAGCCCCTTGGTTTCTCGCCCTTTGTTTCAGCCCCTCTGTTTCAGCCCCACTGTTTCAGCTCCACTGTTTCTCGCCCTCTGTTTCAGCCCCTCTGTTTCTCGCCCTCTGTTTCAGCCCCTCTATTTCAGCCCCTCTGTTTCTCGCCCTCTGTTTCAGCCCCTCTGTTTCTCGCCCTCTGTTTCAGACCCTCTGTTTCAGCCCCTCTGTTTCAGCCCCTCTGTTTTTCGCCCTCTGTTTCAGCCCCTCGGTTCTCGCCCTCTGTTTCCGCCCCTCTGTTTCTCGCCCTCTGTTTCAGCCCCTCTGTTTCAGCCCCTCTGTTTCAGCCCCTCTGTTTCTCACCCCATGTTTCAGCCCATCTGTTTCAGCCCCTTGGTTTCTCGCCCACTGTTTCAGCACATCTGTTTCAGCCCCTCTGTTTCAGCCCCTCTGTTTCTTGCCCTCTGTTTCAGCCCCTCTGTTTCTCGCCCTCTGTTTCAGCCCCTCTGTTTCAGCCACTGTGTTTCTCGCCCTCTGTTTCTCGCCCTCTGTTTCAGCCCCTCTGTTTCAGCCCCTCTGTTTCAGCCCCTCTGTTTCAGCCCCTTTGTTTCTCGCCCTCTGTTTCAGCCCCTCGGTTTCTCGCCCTCTGTTTCAGCCCCTCTGTTTAAGCCCCTCTGTTTCTCGCCCTCTGTTTCTTGCCCTCTGTTTCAGCCCCTCTGTTTCTCGCCCTCTGTTTCAGCCCCTCTGTTTCAGCCCCTCTGTTTCTAGCCCTCTGTTTCTCGCCCTCTGTTTCAGCCCCTCTGTTTCAGCCCCTCTGTTTCAGCCCCTCTGTTTCAGCCCCTCTGTTTCTCGCCCTCTGTTTCAGCCCCTCGGTTTCTTGCCCTCTGTTTCAGCCCCTCTGTTTCAGCCCCACTGTTTCTCGCCCTCTGTTTCATCCCCTCGGTTTCTCGCCCTCTGTTTCCGCCCCTCTGCTTATCGCCCTCTGTTTCAGCCCCTCTGTTTCAGCCCCTCTGTTTCAGCTCCTCTGTTTCTCGCCCTCTGTTTCAGCCCCTCGGTTTCTCGCCCTCTGTTTCAGCCCCCTGTTTCAGCCCCTCTGTTTCAGCCCCACTGTTTCAGCTCCTCTGTTTCAGCCCCTCTTTTTCTCACCCACTGTTTCAGCCCCTCTGCTTCTCGCCCTCTGTTTCAGCCCCTCTGTTTCAGCCCCTCTGTTTCTCACCCTCTGTTTCAGCCCCTCTGTTTCAGCCCCTCTGTTTCAGCCCCACTGTTTCTCGCCCTCTGTTTCAGCCCCTCTGTTTCTCGCCCTCTGTTTCAGCCCCTCTGTTTCAGCCCCTCTGTTTCAGCCCCTCTGTTTCTAGCCCTCTGTTTCAGCCCCTCTGTTTCAGCCCCTCTGTTTCAGCCCCTCTGTTTCTCGCCCTCTGTTTCAGCCCCTCTGTTTCAGCCCCTTGGTTTCTCGCCCACTGTTTCAGCCCATCTGTTTCAGCCACTCTGTTTCAGCCCATCTGTTTCTTGCCCACTGTTTCAGCCCCTCTGTTTCTCGCCCTCTGTTTCAGCCCCTCTGTTTCAGCCCCTCTGTTTCTAGCCCTCTGTTTCTCGCCCTCTGTTTCAGCCCCTCTGTTTCAGCCCCTCTGTTTCAGCCCCTCTGTTTCTCGCCCTCTGTTTCAGCCCCTTGGTTTCTCGCCCTTTGTTTCAGCCCCTCTGTTTCAGCCCCACTGTTTCAGCTCCACTGTTTCTCGCCCTCTGTTTCAGCCCCTCTGTTTCTCGCCCTCTGTTTCAGCCCCTCTATTTCAGCCCCTCTGTTTCTCGCCCTCTGTTTCAGCCCCTCTGTTTCTCGCCCTCTGTTTCAGACCCTCTGTTTCAGCCCCTCTGTTTCAGCCCCTCTGTTTTTCGCCCTCTGTTTCAGCCCCTCGGTTCTCGCCCTCTGTTTCCGCCCCTCTGTTTCTCGCCCTCTGTTTCAGCCCCTCTGTTTCAGCCCCTCTGTTTCAGCCCCTCTGTTTCTCGCCCCATGTTTCAGCCCATCTGTTTCAGCCCCTTGGTTTCTCGCCCACTGTTTCAGCACATCTGTTTCAGCCCCTCTGTTTCAGCCCCTCTGTTTCTTGCCCTCTGTTTCAGCCCCTCTGTTTCTCGCCCTCTGTTTCAGCCCCTCTGTTTCAGCCACTGTGTTTCTCGCCCTCTGTTTCTCGCCCTCTGTTTCAGCCCCTCTGTTTCAGCCCCTCTGTTTCAGCCCCTCTGTTTCAGCCCCTTTGTTTCTCGCCCTCTGTTTCAGCCCCTCGGTTTCTCGCCCTCTGTTTCAGCCCCTCTGTTTAAGCCCCTCTGTTTCTCGCCCTCTGTTTCTTGCCCTCTGTTTCAGCCCCTCTGTTTCTCGCCCTCTGTTTCAGCCCCTCTGTTTCAGCCCCTCTGTTTCTAGCCCTCTGTTTCTCGCCCTCTGTTTCAGCCCCTCTGTTTCAGCCCCTCTGTTTCAGCCCCTCTGTTTCAGCCCCTCTGTTTCTCGCCCTCTGTTTCAGCCCCTCGGTTTCTTGCCCTCTGTTTCAGCCCCTCTGTTTCAGCCCCACTGTTTCTCGCCCTCTGTTTCATCCCCTCGGTTTCTCGCCCTCTGTTTCCGCCCCTCTGCTTATCGCCCTCTGTTTCAGCCCCTCTGTTTCAGCCCCTCTGTTTCAGCTCCTCTGTTTCTCGCCCTCTGTTTCAGCCCCTCGGTTTCTCGCCCTCTGTTTCAGCCCCCTGTTTCAGCCCCTCTGTTTCAGCCCCACTGTTTCTCGCCCTCTGTTTCAGCCCCTCTGTTTCTCGCCCTCTGTTTCAGCCCCTCTGTTTCAGCCCCTCTGTTTCAGACCCTCTGTTTCTAGCCCTCTGTTTCAGCCCCTCTGTTTCAGCCCCTCTGTTTCAGCCCCTCTGTTTCTCGCCCTCTGTTTCAGCCCCTCTGTTTCAGCCCCTTGGTTTCTCGCCCACTGTTTCAGCCCATCTGTTTCAGCCCCTCTGTTTCAGCCCCTCTGTTTCTTGCCCTCTGTTTCAGCCCCTCTGTTTCTCGCCCTCTGTTTCAGCCCCTCTGTTTCAGCCCCTCTGTTTCTAGCCCTCTGTTTCTCGCCCTCTGTTTCAGCCCCTCTGTTTCAGCCCCTCTGTTTCAGCCCCTCTGTTTCTCGCCCTCTGTTTCAGCCCCTTGGTTTCTCGCCCTCTGTTTCAGCCCCTCTGTTTCAGCCCCACTGTTTCAGCTCCACTGTTTCTCGCCCTCTGTTTCAGCCCCTCTGTTTCTCGCCCTCTGTTTCAGCCCCTCTATTTCAGCCCCTCTGTTTCTCGCCCTCTGTTTCAGCCCCTCTGTTTCTCGCCCTCTGTTTCAGACACTCTGTTTCAGCCCCTCTGTTTCAGCCCCTCTGTTTTTTGCCCTCTGTTTCAGCCCCTCGGTTTCTCGCCCTCTGTTTCCGCCCCTCTGTTTCTCGCCCTCTGTTTCAGCCCCTCTGTTTCTCGCCCTCTGTTTCAGCCCCTCTTTTTCTCACCCACTGTTTCAGCCCCTCTGCTTCTCGCCCTCTGTTTCAGCCCCTCTGTTTCAGCCCCTCTGTTTCTCACCCTCTGTTTCAGCCCCTCTGTTTCAGCCCCTCTGTTTCAGCCCCTCTGTTTCAGCCCCTCGGTTTCTCGCCCTCTGTTTCAGCCCCTCTGTTTCAGCTCCTCTGTTTCGGCCCCTCTGTTTCTCGCCCTCTAATTCAGCACCTCTGTTTCTCGCCCTCATTTCAGCCCCTCTGTTTGAGCCCCTCTGTTTCAGCCCCTCTGTTTCTCGCCCTCTGTTTCAGCCCCTCGGTTTCTCGCCCTCTGTTTCAGCCCCTCTGTTTCAGCCCCTCTGTTTCAGCCCCTCTGTTTCTTGCCCTCTGTTTCAGCCCCTCTGTTTCTCGCCCTCTGTTTCAGCCCCTCTGTTTCTCGCCCTCTGTTTCAGCCCCTCTGTTTCAGCCCCTCTGTTTCCCGCCCTCTGTTTCAACCCCTCGATTTCTCGCCCACTGTTTTAGCCCCTCTGTTTTAGCCCCTCTGTTTCAGCCCCTCTGTTTCTCACCCTCTGTTTCAGCCCCTCTGTTTCAGCCCCTCGGTTTCTCGCCCTCTGTTTCAGCCCCTCTGTTTCAGCCCTTCTGTTTCTCGCCCTCTGTTTCAGCCCCTCTGTTTCAGCCCCTCTGTTTCAGCCCCTCTGTTTCAGCCCCTCTGTTTCTTGCCCCCTGTTTCAGCCCCTCTGTTTCAGCCCCTCTGTTTCTCGCCCTCTGTTTCAGCCCCTCTGTTTCAGCCCCTCTGTTTCGCGCCCTATGTTTCTTGCCCTCTGTTTCAGCCCCTCTGTTTCTCGCCGTCTGTTTCAGCCCCTCTGATTCAGCCCCTCTGTTTCTAGCCTTCTGTTTCTCGCCGTCTGTTTCAGCCCCTCTGTTTCAGCCCCTCTGTTTCAGCCCTTCTGTTTCTCGCCCTCTGTTTCAGCCCCTCTGTTTCAGCCCTTCTGTTTCAGCCCCTCTGTTTCAGCCCCTCTGTTTCTTGCCCCCTGTTTCAGCCCCTCTGTTTCAGCCCCTCTGTTTCTCGCCCTCTGTTTCAGCCCCTCTGTTTCAGCCCCTCTGTTTCTCGCCCTATGTTTCTTGCCCTCTGTTTCAGCCCCTCTATTTCTCGCCCTCTGTTTCAGCCCCTCTGTTTCAGCCCCTCTGTTTCTAGCCTTCTGTTTCTCGCCCTCTGTTTCAGCCCCTCGGTTTCTCGCCCTCTGTTTCAGCCCCTCTGTTTCGGCCCCTCTGTTTCAGCCCCACTGATTCTCGCCCTCTGTTTCAGCCCACCTGTTTCTCGCCCTCTGTTTCAGCCCCTCTGTTTCTCGCCCTCTGTTTCTGCCCCTCTGTTTGAGCCCCTCTGTTTCTCGCCCTCTGTTTCAGCCCCTCGGTTTCTCGCCCTCTGTTTCCGCCCCTCTGTTTCTCGCCCTCTGTTTCAGCCCCTCTGTTTCAGCTCCTCTGTTTCAGCCCCTCTTTTTCTCACCCACTGTTTCAGCCCCTCTGCTTCTCGCCCTCTGTTTCAGCCCCTCTGTTTCAGCCCCTCTGTTTCTCACCCTCTGTTTCAGCCCCTCTGTTTCAGCCCCTCTGTTTCAGCCCCTCTGTTTCAGCCCCTCGGTTTCTCGCCCTCTGTTTCAGCCCCTCTGTTTCAGCTCCTCTGTTTCAGCCCCTCTGTTTCTCGCCCTCTTATTCAGCCCCTCTGTTTCTCGCCCTCTGCTTGAGCCCCTCTGTTTGAGCCCCTCTGTTTCAGCCCCTCTGTTTCTCGCCCTCTGTTTCAGCCCCTCGGTTTCTCGCCCTCTGTTTCAGCCCCTCTGTTTCAGCCCCTCTGTTTCAGCCCCTCTGTTTCTTGCCCTCTGTTTCAGCCCCTCTGTTTCCCGCCCTCTGTTTCAGCCCCTCTGTTTCTCGCCCTCTGTTTCAGCCCCTCTGTTTCAGCCCCTCTGTTTCCCGCCCTCTGTTTCAACCCCTCGGTTTCTCACCCTCTGTTTTAGCCCCTCTGTTTCAGCACCTCTGTTTCAGCCCCTCTGTTTCAGCCCCTCTATTTCTCACCCTCTGTTTCAGCCCCTCGGTTTCTCGCCCTCTGTTTCAGCCCCTCTGATTCAGCCCCTCTGTTTCAGCCCCTCGGTTTCTCGCCCTCTGTTTCAGCCCCTCTGTTTCAGCCCTTCTGTTTCTCGGCCTCTGTTTCAGCCCCTCTGTTTCAGCCCCTCTGTTTCAGCCCCTCTGTTTCTCGCCCCCTGTTTCAGCCCCTCTGTTTCAGCCCCTCTGTTTCTCGCCCTCTGTTTCAGCCCCTCTGTTTCAGCCCCTCTGTTTCTCGCCCTCTGTTTCTTGCCCTCTGTTTCAGCCCCTCTGTTTCTCGCCCTCTGTTTCAGCCCCTCTGTTTCAGCCCCTCTGTTTCTAGCCCTCTGTTTCTCGCCCTCTGTTTCAGCCCCTCTGTTTCAGCCCCTCTGTTTCAGCCCCTCTGTTTCTCGCCCTCTGTTTCAGCCCCTCGGTTTCTTGCCCTCTGTTTCAGCCCCTCTGTTTCGGCCCCTCTGTTTCAGCCCCACTGTTTCTCGCCCTCTGTTTCAGCCCCTCTGTTTCTCGCCCTCTGTTTCAGCCCCTCTGTTTCAGCCCCCCTGTTTCTCGCCCTCTGTTTCAGCCCCTCTGTTTCTTGCCCTCTGTTTCAGCCCTTCTGTTTCAGCCCCTCTGTTTCTCGCCCTCTGTTTCAGCCCCTCGGTTTCTCGCCCTCTGTTTCCGCCCCTCTGTTTCTCGCCCTCTGTTTCAGACCCTCTGTTTCAGCTCCTCTGTTTCAGCCCCTCTTTTTCTCACCCACTGTTTCAGCCCCTCTGCTTCTCGCCCTCTGTTTCAGCCCCTCTGTTTCAGACCCTCTGTTTCAGCCCCTCGGTTTCTCACCCTCTTTTTCAGCCCCTCTGTTTCAGCTCCTCTGTTTCAGCCCCTCTGTTTCTCGCCCTCTTATTCAGCCCCTCTGTTTCTCGCCCTCTGTTTCAGCCCCTCCGTTTGAGCCCCTCTGTTTCAGCTCCTCTGTTTCTCGCCCTCTGTTTCAGCCCCTCGGTTTCTCGCACTCTGTTTCAGCCCCTGTGTTTCAGCCCCTCTGTTTCAGCCCCTCTGTTTCTCGACCTCTGTTTCATCCCCTCTGTTTCTCGCCCTCTGTTTCAGCCCCTCTGTTTCAGCCCCTCTGTTTCAGCCCCTCTGTTTCTCGCCCTCTGTTTCAACCCTTCGGTTTCTCGGCCTCTGTTTTAGCCCCTCTGTTTCAGCCCCTCTGTTTCAGCCCCTCTGTTTCAGCCCCTCTGTATCTCACCCTCCTTTTGAGCCCCTCGGTTTCTCGCCCTCTGTTTCAGCCCCTCTGTTTCAGCCCCTCTGTTTCACCCCTCGGTTTCTCGCCCTCTGTTTCAGCCCCTCTGTTTCTCGCCCACTGTTTCAGCCCCTCTGTTTCAGCCCCTCTGTTTCTCGGCCTCTGTTTCAGTCCCTCTGTTTCTCGCCCTCTGTTTCTCGCCCTCAGTTTCAGCCCCTCTGTTTCAGCCCCTCTGTTTCAGCCACTCTGTTTCAGCCCCTCGGTTTCTCGCCCTATGTTTCAGCCCCTCTGTTTCTCGCCCTCTGTTTCAGCCCCTCTGTTTCAGCCCTTCTGTTTCAGCCCCTCTCTTTCAGCCCCTCTGTTTCTCGCCCTCTGTTTCTCGCCCTCTGTTTCTCGCCTTCTGTTTCAGCCCCTCTGTTTCAGCACCTCTGTTTCAGCCCCTCTGTTTCAGCCCCTCGGTTTCTCGCCCTCTGTTTCAGCCCCTCTGTTTCTCGCCCTCTGTTTCAGCCCCTCGGTTTCTCGCCCTCTGTTTCAGGCCCTCTGTTTCAGCCCCTCTGTTTCAGCCCCTCTGTTTCTCGCCCTCTGTTTCAGCCCCTCTGTTTCTCGCCCTCTGTTTCAGCCCCTCTATTTCAGCCCCTCTGTTTCAGCCCCTCTGTTTCAGCCCCCCTGTTTCTCGCCCTCTGTTTCATCCCCTCGGTTTCTCGCCCTCTGTTTCCGCCCCTCTGCTTATCGCCCTCTGTTTCAGCCCCTCTGTTTCAGCCCCTCTGTTTCAGCTCCTCTGTTTCTCGCCCTCTGTTTCAGCCCCTCGGTTTCTCGCCCTCTGTTTCAGCCCCCTGTTTCAGCCCCTCTGTTTCAGCCCCACTGTTTCTCGCCCTCTGTTTCAGCCCCTCTGTTTCTCGCCCTCTGTTTCAGCCCCTCTGTTTCAGCCCCTCTGTTTCAGCCCCTCTGTTTCTAGCCCTCTGTTTCAGCCCCTCTGTTTCAGCCCCTCTGTTTCAGCCCCTCTGTTTCTCGCCCTCTGTTTCAGCCCCTCTGTTTCAGCCCCTTGGTTTCTCGCCCACTGTTTCAGCCCATCTGTTTCAGCCCCTCTGTTTCAGCCCCTCTGTTTCTTGCCCTCTGTTTCAGCCCCTCTGTTTCTCGCCCTCTGTTTCAGCCCCTCTGTTTCAGCCCCTCTGTTTCTAGCCCTCTGTTTCTCGCCCTCTGTTTCAGCCCCTCTGTTTCAGCCCCTCTGTTTCAGCCCCTCTGTTTCTCGCCCTCTGTTTCAGCCCCTTGGTTTCTCGCCCTCTGTTTCAGCCCCTCTGTTTCAGCCCCACTGTTTCAGCTCCACTGTTTCTCGCCCTCTGTTTCAGCCCCTCTGTTTCTCGCCCTCTGTTTCAGCCCCTCTATTTCAGCCCCTCTGTTTCTCGCCCTCTGTTTCAGCCCCTCTGTTTCTCGCCCTCTGTTTCAGACACTCTGTTTCAGCCCCTCTGTTTCAGCCCCTCTGTTTTTTGCCCTCTGTTTCAGCCCCTCGGTTTCTCGCCCTCTGTTTCCGCCCCTCTGTTTCTCGCCCTCTGTTTCAGCCCCTCTGTTTCTCGCCCTCTGTTTCAGCCCCTCTTTTTCTCACCCACTGTTTCAGCCCCTCTGCTTCTCGCCCTCTGTTTCAGCCCCTCTGTTTCAGCCCCTCTGTTTCTCACCCTCTGTTTCAGCCCCTCTGTTTCAGCCCCTCTGTTTCAGCCCCTCTGTTTCAGCCCCTCGGTTTCTCGCCCTCTGTTTCAGCCCCTCTGTTTCAGCTCCTCTGTTTCGGCCCCTCTGTTTCTCGCCCAATAATTCAGCACCTCTGTTTCTCGCCCTCATTTCAGCCCCTCTGTTTGAGCCCCTCTGTTTCAGCCCCTCTGTTTCTCGCCCTCTGTTTCAGCCCCTCGGTTTCTCGCCCTCTGTTTCAGCCCCTCTGTTTCAGCCCCTCTGTTTCAGCCCCTCTGTTTCTTGGCCTCTGTTTCAGCCCCTCTGTTTCTCGCCCTCTGTTTCAGCCCCTCTGTTTCTCGCCCTCTGTTTCAGCCCCTCTGTTTCAGCCCCTCTGTTTCCCGCCCTCTGTTTCAACCCCTCGATTTCTCGCCCACTGTTTTAGCCCCTCTGTTTCAGCCCCTCTGTTTCTCACCCTCTGTTTCAGCCCCTCGGTTTCTCGCCCTCTGTTTCAGCCCATCTGTTTCAGCCCCTCTGTTTCAGCCCCTCGGTTTCTCGCCCTCTGTTTCAGCCCCTCTGTTTCAGCCCTTCTGTTTCTCGCCCTCTGTTTCAGCCCCTCTGTTTCAGCCCCTCTGTTTCAGCCCCTCTGTTTCAGCCCCTCTGTTTCTTGCCCCCTGTTTCAGCCCCTCTGTTTCGGCCCCTCTGTTTCTCGCCCTCTAATTCAGCACCTCTGTTTCTCGCCCTCATTTCAGCCCCTCTGTTTGAGCCCCTCTGTTTCAGCCCCTCTGTTTCTCGCCCTCTGTTTCAGCCCCTCGGTTTCTCGCCCTCTGTTTCAGCCCCTCTGTTTCAGCCCCTCTGTTTCAGCCCCTCTGTTTCTTGCCCTCTGTTTCAGCCCCTCTGTTTCTCGCCCTCTGTTTCAGCCCCTCTGTTTCTCGCCCTCTGTTTCAGCCCCTCTGATTCAGCCCCTCTGTTTCCCGCCCTCTGTTTCAACCCCTCGATTTCTCGCCCACTGTTTTAGCCCCTCTGTTTCAGCCCCTCTGTTTCTCACCCTCTGTTTCAGCCCCTCGGTTTCTCGCCCTCTGTTTCAGCCCATCTGTTTCAGCCCCTCTGTTTCAGCCCCTCGGTTTCTCGCCCTCTGTTTCAGCCCCTCTGTTTCAGCCCTTCTGTTTCTCGCCCTCTGTTTCAGCCCCTCTGTTTCAGCCCCTCTGTTTCAGCCCCTCTGTTTCAGCCCCTCTGTTTCTTGCCCCCTGTTTCAGCCCCTCTGTTTCAGCCCCTCTGTTTCTCGCCCTCTGTTTCAGCCCCTCTGTTTCAGCCCCTCTGTTTCGCGCCCTTTGTTTCTTGCCCTCTGTTTCAGCCCCTCTGTTTCTCGCCGTCTGTTTCAGCCCCTCTGATTCAGCCCCTCTGTTTCTAGCCTTCTGTTTCTCGCCGTCTGTTTCAGCCCCTCTGTTTCAGCCCCTCTGTTTCAGCCCTTCTGTTTCTCGCCCTCTGTTTCAGCCCCTCTGTTTCAGCCCTTCTGTTTCAGCCCCTCTGTTTCAGCCCCTCTGTTTCTTGCCCCCTGTTTCAGCCCCTCTGTTTCAGCCCCTCTGTTTCTCGCCCTCTGTTTCAGCCCCTCTGTTTCAGCCCCTCTGTTTCTCGCCCTATGTTTCTTGCCCTCTGTTTCAGCCCCTCTGTTTCTCGCCCTCTGTTTCAGCCCCTCTGTTTCAGCCCCTCTGTTTCTAGCCTTCTGTTTCTCGCCCTCTGTTTCAGCCCCTCTGTTTCAGCCCCTCTGTTTCAGCCCCTCTGTTTCTCGCCCTCTGTTTCAGCCCCTCGGTTTCTCGCCCTCTGTTTCAGCCCCTCTGTTTCGGCCCCTCTGTTTCAGCCCCACTGTTTCTCGCCCTCTGTTTCAGCCCACCTGTTTCTCGCCCTCTGTTTCAGCCCCTCTGTTTCTCGCCCTCTGTTTCTGCCCCTCTGTTTGAGCCCCTCTGTTTCTCGCCCTCTGTTTCAGCCCCTCGGTTTCTCACCCTCTGTTTCCGCCCCTCTGTTTCTCGCCGTCTGTTTCAGCCCCTCTGTTTCAGCTCCTCTGTTCAAGCCCCTCTTTTTCTCACCCACTGTTTCAGCCCCTCTGCTTCTCGCCCTCTTTTTCAGCCCCTCTGTTTCAGCCCCTCTGTTTCACACCCTCTGTTTCAGCCCCTCTGTTTCAGCCCCTCTGTTTCAGCCCCTCTGTTTCAGCCCCTCGGTTTCTCGCCCTCTGTTTCAGCCCCTCTGTTTCAGCTCCTCTGTTTCAGCCCCTCTGTTTCTCGCCCTCTTATTCAGCCCCTCTGTTTCTCGCCCTCTGCTTGAGCCCCTCTGTTTGAGCCCCTCTGTTTCAGCCCCTCTGTTTCTCGCCCTCTGTTTCAGCCCCTCGGTTTCTCGCCCTCTGTTTCAGCCCCTCTGTTTCAGCCCCTCTGTTTCAGCCCCTCTGTTTCTTGCCCTCTGTTTCAGCCCCTCTGTTTCCCGCCCTCTGTTTCAGCCCCTCTGTTTCCCGCCCTCTGTTTCAGACCCTCTGTTTCAGCTCCTCTGTTTCAGCCCCTCTTTTTCTCACCCACTGTTTCAGCCCCTCTGCTTCTCGCCCTCTGTTTCAGCCCCTCTTTTTCAGACCCTCTGTTTCAGCCCCTCGGTTTCTCACCCTCTGTTTCAGCCCCTCTGTTTCAGCTCCTCTGTTTCAGCCCCTCTGTTTCTCGCCCTCTTATTCAGCCCCTCTGTTTCTTGCCCTCTGTTTCAGCCCCTCTGTTTGAGCCCCTCTGTTTCAGCTCCTCTGTTTCTCGCCCTCTGTTTCAGCCCCTCGGTTTCTCGCACTCTGTTTCAGCCCCTGTGTTTCAGCCCCTCTGTTTCAGCCCCTCTGTTTCTCGACCTCTGTTTCATCCCCTCTGTTTCTCGCCCTCTGTTTCAGCCCCTCTGTTTCAGCCCCTCTGTTTCAGCCCCTCTGTTTCTCGCCCTCTGTTTCAACCCTTCGGTTTCTCGGCCTCTGTTTTAGCCCCTCTGTTTCAGCCCCTCTGTTTCAGCCCCTCTGTTTCAGCCCCTCTGTATCTCACCCTCCTTTTGAGCCCCTCGGTTTCTCGCCCTCTGTTTCAGCCCCTCTGTTTCAGCCCCTCTGTTTCACCCCTCGGTTTCTCACCCTCTATTTCAGCCCCACTGTTTCAGCCCTTCTGTTTCTCGCCCTCTGTTTCAGCCCCTCTGTTTCAGCCCCTCTGTTTCTCGCCCTCTGTTTCTCGCCCCCTGTTTCAGCCCCTCTGTTTCAGCCCCATTGTTTCAGCCCTTCTGTTTCTCACCCTCTGTTTCAGCCCCTCTGTTTCAGTACCTCTGTTTCAGCCCCTCTGTTTCTCGCACCCTGTTTCAGCCCCTCTGTTTCAGCCCCTCTGTTTCAGCCCCTCTGTTTCAGCCCCTCTGTTTCTCGCCCTCTGTTTCAGCCCCTCTGTTTCTCGCCCACTGTTTCAGCCCCTCTGTTTCAGCCCCTCTGTTTCTCGGCCTCTGTTTCAGTCCATCTGTTTCTCGCCCTCTGTTTCTCGCCCTCAGTTTCAGCCCCTCTGTTTCAGCCCCTCTGTTTCAGCCACTCTGTTTCAGCCCCTCGGTTTCTCGCCCTATGTTTCAGCCCCTCTGTTTCTCGCCCTCTGTTTCAGCCCCTCTGTTTCAGCCCTTCTGTTTCAGCCCCTCTCTTTCAGCCCCTCTGTTTCTCGCCCTCTGTTTCTCGCCCTCTGTTTCTCGCCTTCTGTTTCAGCCCCTCTGTTTCAGCACCTCTGTTTCAGCCCCTCTGTTTCAGCCCCTCGGTTTCTCGCCCTCTGTTTCAGCCCCTCTGTTTCTCGCCCTCTGTTTCAGCCCCTCGGTTTCTCGCCCTCTGTTTCAGGCCCTCTGTTTCAGCCCCTCTGTTTCAGCCCCTCTGTTTCAGCCCCTCTGTTTCAGCCCCTCTGTTTCTCGCCCTCTGTTTCAGCCCCTTGGTTTCTCGCCCTCTGTTTCAGCCCCTCTGTTTCAGCCCCACTGTTTCAGCTCCACTGTTTCTCGCCCTCTGTTTCAGCCCCTCTGTTTCTCGCCCTCTGTTTCAGCCCCTCTATTTCAGCCCCTCTGTTTCTCGCCCTCTGTTTCAGCCCCTCTGTTTCTCGCCCTCTGTTTCAGACACTCTGTTTCAGCCCCTCTGTTTCAGCCCCTCTGTTTTTTGCCCTCTGTTTCAGCCCCTCGGTTTCTCGCCCTCTGTTTCCGCCCCTCTGTTTCTCGCCCTCTGTTTCAGCCCCTCTGTTTCTCGCCCTCTGTTTCAGCCCCTCTTTTTCTCACCCACTGTTTCAGCCCCTCTGCTTCTCGCCCTCTGTTTCAGCCCCTCTGTTTCAGCCCCTCTGTTTCTCACCCTCTGTTTCAGCCCCTCTGTTTCAGCCCCTCTGTTTCAGCCCCTCTGTTTCAGCCCCTCGGTTTCTCGCCCTCTGTTTCAGCCCCTCTGTTTCAGCTCCTCTGTTTCGGCCCCTCTGTTTCTCGCCCAATAATTCAGCACCTCTGTTTCTCGCCCTCATTTCAGCCCCTCTGTTTGAGCCCCTCTGTTTCAGCCCCTCTGTTTCTCGCCCTCTGTTTCAGCCCCTCGGTTTCTCGCCCTCTGTTTCAGCCCCTCTGTTTCAGCCCCTCTGTTTCAGCCCCTCTGTTTCTTGGCCTCTGTTTCAGCCCCTCTGTTTCTCGCCCTCTGTTTCAGCCCCTCTGTTTCTCGCCCTCTGTTTCAGCCCCTCTGTTTCAGCCCCTCTGTTTCCCGCCCTCTGTTTCAACCCCTCGATTTCTCGCCCACTGTTTTAGCCCCTCTGTTTCAGCCCCTCTGTTTCTCACCCTCTGTTTCAGCCCCTCGGTTTCTCGCCCTCTGTTTCAGCCCATCTGTTTCAGCCCCTCTGTTTCAGCCCCTCGGTTTCTCGCCCTCTGTTTCAGCCCCTCTGTTTCAGCCCTTCTGTTTCTCGCCCTCTGTTTCAGCCCCTCTGTTTCAGCCCCTCTGTTTCAGCCCCTCTGTTTCAGCCCCTCTGTTTCTTGCCCCCTGTTTCAGCCCCTCTGTTTCGGCCCCTCTGTTTCTCGCCCTCTAATTCAGCACCTCTGTTTCTCGCCCTCATTTCAGCCCCTCTGTTTGAGCCCCTCTGTTTCAGCCCCTCTGTTTCTCGCCCTCTGTTTCAGCCCCTCGGTTTCTCGCCCTCTGTTTCAGCCCCTCTGTTTCAGCCCCTCTGTTTCAGCCCCTCTGTTTCTTGCCCTCTGTTTCAGCCCCTCTGTTTCTCGCCCTCTGTTTCAGCCCCTCTGTTTCTCGCCCTCTGTTTCAGCCCCTCTGATTCAGCCCCTCTGTTTCCCGCCCTCTGTTTCAACCCCTCGATTTCTCGCCCACTGTTTTAGCCCCTCTGTTTCAGCCCCTCTGTTTCTCACCCTCTGTTTCAGCCCCTCGGTTTCTCGCCCTCTGTTTCAGCCCATCTGTTTCAGCCCCTCTGTTTCAGCCCCTCGGTTTCTCGCCCTCTGTTTCAGCCCCTCTGTTTCAGCCCTTCTGTTTCTCGCCCTCTGTTTCAGCCCCTCTGTTTCAGCCCCTCTGTTTCAGCCCCTCTGTTTCAGCCCCTCTGTTTCTTGCCCCCTGTTTCAGCCCCTCTGTTTCAGCCCCTCTGTTTCTCGCCCTCTGTTTCAGCCCCTCTGTTTCAGCCCCTCTGTTTCGCGCCCTTTGTTTCTTGCCCTCTGTTTCAGCCCCTCTGTTTCTCGCCGTCTGTTTCAGCCCCTCTGATTCAGCCCCTCTGTTTCTAGCCTTCTGTTTCTCGCCGTCTGTTTCAGCCCCTCTGTTTCAGCCCCTCTGTTTCAGCCCTTCTGTTTCTCGCCCTCTGTTTCAGCCCCTCTGTTTCAGCCCTTCTGTTTCAGCCCCTCTGTTTCAGCCCCTCTGTTTCTTGCCCCCTGTTTCAGCCCCTCTGTTTCAGCCCCTCTGTTTCTCGCCCTCTGTTTCAGCCCCTCTGTTTCAGCCCCTCTGTTTCTCGCCCTATGTTTCTTGCCCTCTGTTTCAGCCCCTCTGTTTCTCGCCCTCTGTTTCAGCCCCTCTGTTTCAGCCCCTCTGTTTCTAGCCTTCTGTTTCTCGCCCTCTGTTTCAGCCCCTCTGTTTCAGCCCCTCTGTTTCAGCCCCTCTGTTTCTCGCCCTCTGTTTCAGCCCCTCGGTTTCTCGCCCTCTGTTTCAGCCCCTCTGTTTCGGCCCCTCTGTTTCAGCCCCACTGTTTCTCGCCCTCTGTTTCAGCCCACCTGTTTCTCGCCCTCTGTTTCAGCCCCTCTGTTTCTCGCCCTCTGTTTCTGCCCCTCTGTTTGAGCCCCTCTGTTTCTCGCCCTCTGTTTCAGCCCCTCGGTTTCTCACCCTCTGTTTCCGCCCCTCTGTTTCTCGCCGTCTGTTTCAGCCCCTCTGTTTCAGCTCCTCTGTTCAAGCCCCTCTTTTTCTCACCCACTGTTTCAGCCCCTCTGCTTCTCGCCCTCTTTTTCAGCCCCTCTGTTTCAGCCCCTCTGTTTCACACCCTCTGTTTCAGCCCCTCTGTTTCAGCCCCTCTGTTTCAGCCCCTCTGTTTCAGCCCCTCGGTTTCTCGCCCTCTGTTTCAGCCCCTCTGTTTCAGCTCCTCTGTTTCAGCCCCTCTGTTTCTCGCCCTCTTATTCAGCCCCTCTGTTTCTCGCCCTCTGCTTGAGCCCCTCTGTTTGAGCCCCTCTGTTTCAGCCCCTCTGTTTCTCGCCCTCTGTTTCAGCCCCTCGGTTTCTCGCCCTCTGTTTCAGCCCCTCTGTTTCAGCCCCTCTGTTTCAGCCCCTCTGTTTCTTGCCCTCTGTTTCAGCCCCTCTGTTTCCCGCCCTCTGTTTCAGCCCCTCTGTTTCCCGCCCTCTGTTTCAGACCCTCTGTTTCAGCTCCTCTGTTTCAGCCCCTCTTTTTCTCACCCACTGTTTCAGCCCCTCTGCTTCTCGCCCTCTGTTTCAGCCCCTCTTTTTCAGACCCTCTGTTTCAGCCCCTCGGTTTCTCACCCTCTGTTTCAGCCCCTCTGTTTCAGCTCCTCTGTTTCAGCCCCTCTGTTTCTCGCCCTCTTATTCAGCCCCTCTGTTTCTTGCCCTCTGTTTCAGCCCCTCTGTTTGAGCCCCTCTGTTTCAGCTCCTCTGTTTCTCGCCCTCTGTTTCAGCCCCTCGGTTTCTCGCACTCTGTTTCAGCCCCTGTGTTTCAGCCCCTCTGTTTCAGCCCCTCTGTTTCTCGACCTCTGTTTCATCCCCTCTGTTTCTCGCCCTCTGTTTCAGCCCCTCTGTTTCAGCCCCTCTGTTTCAGCCCCTCTGTTTCTCGCCCTCTGTTTCAACCCTTCGGTTTCTCGGCCTCTGTTTTAGCCCCTCTGTTTCAGCCCCTCTGTTTCAGCCCCTCTGTTTCAGCCCCTCTGTATCTCACCCTCCTTTTGAGCCCCTCGGTTTCTCGCCCTCTGTTTCAGCCCCTCTGTTTCAGCCCCTCTGTTTCACCCCTCGGTTTCTCACCCTCTATTTCAGCCCCACTGTTTCAGCCCTTCTGTTTCTCGCCCTCTGTTTCAGCCCCTCTGTTTCAGCCCCTCTGTTTCTCGCCCTCTGTTTCTCGCCCCCTGTTTCAGCCCCTCTGTTTCAGCCCCATTGTTTCAGCCCTTCTGTTTCTCACCCTCTGTTTCAGCCCCTCTGTTTCAGTACCTCTGTTTCAGCCCCTCTGTTTCTCGCACCCTGTTTCAGCCCCTCTGTTTCAGCCCCTCTGTTTCAGCCCCTCTGTTTCAGCCCCTCTGTTTCTCGCCCTCTGTTTCAGCCCCTCTGTTTCTCGCCCACTGTTTCAGCCCCTCTGTTTCAGCCCCTCTGTTTCTCGGCCTCTGTTTCAGTCCATCTGTTTCTCGCCCTCTGTTTCTCGCCCTCAGTTTCAGCCCCTCTGTTTCAGCCCCTCTGTTTCAGCCACTCTGTTTCAGCCCCTCGGTTTCTCGCCCTATGTTTCAGCCCCTCTGTTTCTCGCCCTCTGTTTCAGCCCCTCTGTTTCAGCCCTTCTGTTTCAGCCCCTCTCTTTCAGCCCCTCTGTTTCTCGCCCTCTGTTTCTCGCCCTCTGTTTCTCGCCTTCTGTTTCAGCCCCTCTGTTTCAGCACCTCTGTTTCAGCCCCTCTGTTTCAGCCCCTCGGTTTCTCGCCCTCTGTTTCAGCCCCTCTGTTTCTCGCCCTCTGTTTCAGCCCCTCGGTTTCTCGCCCTCTGTTTCAGGCCCTCTGTTTCAGCCCCTCTGTTTCAGCCCCTCTGTTTCTCGCCCTCTGTTTCAGCCCCTCTGTTTCTCGCCCTCTGTTTCAGCCCCTCTATTTCAGCCCCTCTGTTTCAGCCCCTCTGATTCAGCCCCCCTGTTTCTCGCCCCCTGTTTCTCGCCCCCTGTTTCAGCCCCTCTGTTTCAGCCCCTCTGTTTCTCGCCCCCTGTTTCAGCCCCTCTGTTTCAGCCACTCTGTTTCTCGCCCCCTGTTTCAGCCCCTCTGTTTCAGCCCCTCTGTTTCTCGCCCTCTGTTTCAGCCCCTCTGTTTCTCGCCCTCTGTTTCTCGCCCGCTGTTTCAGTCCCTCTGTTTCAGCCCCTCTGTTTCAGCCCCTCTGTTTCTCGCCCTCTGTTTCACCCCCTCTGTTTCAGCCCCTCTGTTTCAGCCCCTCTGTTTCAGCCCCTCTGTTTCTCGCCCTCTGTTTCAGCCCCTCTGTTTCAGCCCCTCTGTTTCAGCCCCTCTGTTTCTAGCCCTCTGTTTCTCGCCCTCTGTTTCAGCCCCTCTGTTTCAGCCCCTCTGTTTCAGCCCCTCTGTTTCAACCCCTCTGTTTCTCGCCCTCTGTTTCAGCCCCTTGGTTTCTCGCCCTCTGTTTCAGCCCCTCTGTTTCAGCCCCACTGTTTCAGCTCCAATGTTTCTCGCCCTCTGTTTCAGCCCCTCTGTTTCTCGCCCTCTGTTTCAGCCCCTCTATTTCAGCCCCTCTGTTTCTCGCCCTCTGTTCCAGCCCCTCTGTTTCAGCCCCTCTGTTTCTCGCCCTCTGTTTCAGCCCCTCGGTTTCTCGCCCTCTGTTTCCGCCCCTCTGTTTCTCGCCCTCTGTTTCAGCCCCTCTGTTTCAGCTCCTCTGTTTCAGCCCCTCTTTTTCTCACCCACTGTTTCAGCCCCTCTGCTTCTCGCCCTCTGTTTCAGCCCTACTGTTTCAGCCCCTCTGTTTCTCACCCTCTGTTTCAGCCCCTCTGTTTCAGCCCCTCTGTTTCAGCCCCTCGGTTTCTCGCCCTCTGTTTCAGCGTCTCTGTTTCAGCTCCTCTGTTTCAGCCCCTCTGTTTCTCGCCCTCTTATTCAGCCCCTCTGTTTCTCGCCCTCTGTTTGAGCCCCTCTGTTTGAGCCCCTCTGTTTCAGCCCCTCTGTTTCTCGCCCTCTGTTTCAGCCCCTCGGTTTCTCGCCCTCTGTTTCAGCCCCTCTGTTTCAGCCCCTCTGTTTCAGCCCCTCTGTTTCTTGCCCTCTGTTTCAGCCCCTCTGTTTCCCGCCCTGTTTCAGCCCCTCTGTTTCTCGCCCTCTGTTTCAGCCCCTCTGTTTCAGCCCCTCTGTTTCCCGCCCTCTGTTTCAACCCCTCGGTTTCTCGCCCTCTGTTTTAGCCCCTCTGTTTCAGCACCTCTGTTTCAGCCCCGCTGTTTCAGCCCCTCTATTTCTCACCCTCTGTTTCAGCCCCTCGGTTTCTCGCCCTCTGTTTCAGCCCCTCTGTTTCAGCCCCTCTGTTTCAGCCCCTCGGTTTCTCGCCCTCTGTTTCAGCCCCTCTGTTTCAGCCCTTCTGTTTCTCGCCCTCTGTTTCAGGCCCTCTGTTTCAGCCCCTCTGTTTCAGCCCCTCTGTTTCTCGCCCCCTGTTTCAGCCCCTCTGTTTCAGCCCCTCTGTTTCTCGCCCTCTGTTTCAGCCCCTCTGTTTCAGCCCCTCTGTTTCTCGCCCTCTGTTTCTTGCCCTCTGTTTCAGCCCCTCTGTTTCTCGCCCTCTGTTTCAGCCCCTCTGTTTCATCCCCTCTGTTTCTCGCCCTCTGTTTCAGCCCCTCTGTTTCAGCCCCTCTGTTTCAGCCCCTCTGTTTCTCGCCCTCTGTTTCAGCCCCTCGGTTTCTTGCCCTCTGTTTCAGCCCCTCTGTTTCGTCCCCTCTGTTTCAGCCCCACTGTTTCTCGCCCTCTGTTTCAGCCCCTCTGTTTCTCGCCCTCTGTTTCAGCCCCTCTGTTTCAGCCCCCCTGTTTCTCGCCCTCTGTTTCAGCCCCTCGGTTTATCGCCCTCTGTTTCAGCCCCTCTGTTTCAGCCCCTCTGTTTCTCGCCCTCTGTTTCAGCCGCTCGGTTTCTCGCCCTCTGTTTCCGCCCCTCTGTTTCTCGCCCTCTGTTTCAGACCCTCTGTTTCAGCTACTCTGTTTCAGCCCCTCTTTTTCTCACCCACTGTTTCAGCCCCTCTGCTTCTCGCCCTCTGTTTCAGCCCCTCTGTTTCAGACCCTCTGTTTCAGCCCCTCGGTTTCTCGCCCTCTGTTTCAGCCCCTCTGTTTCAGCTCCTCTGTTTCAGCCCCTCTGTTCTCGCCCTCTTATTCAGCCCCTCTGTTTCTCGCCCTCTGTTTCAGCCCCTCTGTTTGAGCCCCTCTGTTTCAGCTCCTCTGTTTCTCGCCCTCTGTTTCAGCCCCACGGTTTCTCGCCCTCTGTTTCAGCCCCTCTGTTTCAGCCCCTCTGTTTCAGCCCCTCTGTTTCTCGCCCTCTGTTTCAGCCCCTCTGTTTCTCGCCCTCTGTTTCAGCCCCTCTGTTTCAGCCCCTCTGTTTCAGCCCCTCTGTTTCTAGCCCTCTGTTTCAACCCCTCGGTTTCTCGGCCTCTGTTTTAGCCCCTCTGTTTCAGCCCCTCTGTTTCAGCCCCTCTGTTTCAGCCCCTCTGTATCTCACCCTCCTTTTGAGCCCCTCGGTTTCTCGCCCTCTGTTTCAGCCCCTCTGTTTCAGCCCCTCTGTTTCACCCCTCGGTTTCAGCCCCTCTGTTTCAGCCCCTCTGTTTCAGCCCCTCTGTTTCTCGCCCTCTGTTTCAGCCCCTCTGTTTCAGCCCCTCTGTTTCAGCCCCTCTGTATCAGCCCCTCTGTTTCTCGCCCTCTGTTTCAGCCCCTCTGTTTCAGCCCCTCTGTTTCAGCCCCTCTGTATCTCACCCTCCTTTTGAGCCCCTCGGTTTCTCGCCCTCTGTTTCAGCCCATCTGTTTCAGCCCCTCTGTTTCACTGCTCGGTTTCTCACCCTCTGTTTCAGCCCCACTGTTTCAGCCCTTTTGTTTCTCGCCCTCTGTTTCAGCCCCTCTGTTTCAGCCCCTCTGTTTCTCGCCCTCTGTTTCTCGCCCCCTGTTTCAGCCCCTCTGTTTCAGCCCCATTGTTTCAGCCCTTCTGTTTCTCACCCTCTGTTTCAGCCCCTCTGTTTCAGCCACTCTGTTTCAGCCCCTCTGTTTCAGCCCCTCTGTTTCTCGCCCCCTGTTTCAGCCCCTCTGTTTCAGCCCCTCTGTTTCAGCCCCTCTGTTTCAGCCCCTCTGTTTCTCGCCCTCTGTTTCAGCCCCTCTGTTTCTCGCCCACTGTTTCAGCCCCTCTGTTTCAGCCCCTCTGTTTCTCGCCCTCTGTTTCAGCCCCTCTGTTTCAGCCACTCTGTTTCAGTTCCTCGGTTTCTCGCCCTCTGTTTCAGCCCCTCTGTTTCTCGCCCTCTGTTTCAGCCCCTCTGTTTCAGCCCTTCTGTTTCAGCCCCTCTGTTTCAGCCCCTCTGTTTCTCGCCCTCTGTTTCTCGCCCTCTGTTTCTCGCCTTCTGTTTCAGCCCCTCTGTTTCAGCACCTCTGTTTCAGCCCCTCTGTTTCAGCCCCTCGGTTTCTCGCCCTCTGTTTCAGCCCCTCTGTTTCTCGCCCTCTGTTTCAACCCCTCGGTTTCTCGCCCTCTGTTTCAGTCCCTCTGTTTCAGCCCCTCTGTTTCTCGCCCTCTGTTTCAGCCCCTCTGTTTCTCGCCCTCTGTTTCAGCCCCTCTATTTCAGCCCCTCTGTTTCAGCCCCTCTGTTTCAGCCCCCCTGTTTCTCGCCCCCTGTTTCTCGCCCCCTGTTTCAGCCCCTCTGTTTCAGCCCCTCTGTTTCTCGCCCCCTGTTTCAGCCCCTCTGTTTCAGCCACTCTGTTTCTCGCCCCCTGTTTCAGCCCCTCTGTTTCAGCCCCTCTGTTTCTCGCCCTCTGTTTCAGCCCCTCTGTTTCTCGCCCTCTGTTTCTCGCCCGCTGTTTCAGCCCCTCTGTTTCAGCCCCTCTGTTTCAGCCCCTCTGTTTCAACCCCTCTGTTTCTCGCCCTCTGTTTCAGCCCCACTGTTTCAGCCCCTCTGTTTCAGCCCCTCTGTTTCTAGCCCTCTGTTTCAGCCCCTCTGTTTCTCGCCCTCTGTTTCAGCCCCTCTGTTTCTCGCCCTCTGTTTCTCGCCCCCTGTTTCCGCCCCTCTGTTTCAGCCCCTCGGTTTATCGCCCTCTGTTTCAGCCCCTCTGTTTCAGCCCCTCTGTTTCTCGCCCTCTGTTTCAGCCCCTCTGTTTCAGCCACTCTGTTTCAGTTCCTCGGTTTCTCGCCCTCTGTTTCAGCCCCTCTGTTTCTCGCCCTCTGTTTCAGCCCCTCTGTTTCAGCCCTTCTGTTTCAGCCCCTCTGTTTCAGCCCCTCTTTTTCTCGCCCTCTGTTTCTCGCCCTCTGATTCTCGCCTTCTGTTTCAGCCCCTCTGTTTCAGCACCTCTGTTTCAGCCCCTCTGTTTCAGCCCCTCGGTTTCTCGCCCTCTGTTTCAGCCCCTCTGTTTCTCGCCCTCTGTTTCAGCCCCTCGGTTTCTCGCCCTCTGTTTCAGCCCCTCTGTTTCAGCCCCTCTGTTTCAGCCCCTCTGTTTCTCGCCCTCTGTTTCAGCCCCTCTGTTTCTCGCCCTCTGTTTCAGCCCCTCTATTTCAGCCCCTCTGTTTCAGCCCCTCTGTTTCAGCCCCCCTGTTTCTCGCCCCCTGTTTCTCGCCCCCTGTTTCAGCCCCTCTGTTTCAGCCCCTCTGTTCCTCGCCCCCTGTTTCAGCCACTCTGTTTCTCACCCCCTGTTTCAGCCCCTCTGTTTCAGCCCCTCTGTTTCTCGCCCTCTGTTTCAGCCCCTCTGTTTCTCGCCCTCTGTTTCTCGCCCGCTGTTTCAGCCCCTCTGTTTCAACCCCTCTGTTTCAGCCCCTCTGTTTCAGCCCCTCTGTTTCAGCCCCTCTGTTTCTCGCCCTCTGTTTCAGCCCCTCTGTTTCAGCCCCTCTGTTTCAGCCCCTCTGTTTCTAGCCCTCTGTTTCAGCCCCTCTGTTTCAGCCCCTTCTGTTTCAGCCCCTCTGTTTCTCGCCCTCTGTTTCACGCCCCCTGTTTCCGCCCCTCTGTTTCAGCCCCTCGGTTTATCGCCCTCTGTTTCAGCCCCTCTGTTTCAGCCCCTCTGTTTCTCGCCCTCTGTTTCAGCCCCTCTGTTTCTCGCCCTCTGTTTCAGCCCCTCTGTTTCAGCCCCCCTGTTTCTCGCCCTCTGTTTCAGCCCCTCTGTTTCTTGCCCTCTGTTTCAGCCCTTCTGTTTCAGCCCCTCTGTTTCTCGCCCTCTGTTTCAGCCCCTCGGTTTCTCGCCCTCTGTTTCCGCCCCTCTGTTTCTCGCCCTCTGTTTCAGACCCTCTGTTTCAGCTCCTCTGTTTCAGCCCCTCTTTTTCTCACCCACTGTTTCAGCCCCTCTGCTTCTCGCCCTCTGTTTCAGCCCCTCTGTTTCAGACCCTCTGTTTCAGCCCCTCGGTTTCTCGCCCTCTGTTTCAGCCCCTCTGTTTCAGCTCCTCTGTTTCAGCACCTCTGTTTCTCGCCCTCTTATTCAGCCCCTCTGTTTCTCGCCCTCTGTTTCAGCCCCTCTGTTTCAGCCCCTCTGTTTCTCGCCCTCTTTTTCTCGCCCTCTGTTTCTCGCCTTCTGTTTCAGCCCCTCTGTTTCAGCACCTCTGTTTCAGCCCCTCTGTTTCAGCCCCTCGGTTTCTCGCCCTCTGTTTCAGCCCCTCTGTTTCTCGCCCTCTGTTTCAACCCCTCGGTTTCTCGCCCTCTGTTTCAGCCCCTCTGTTTCAGCCCCTCTGTTTCTCGCCCTCTGTTTCAGCCCCTCTGTTTCTCGCCCTCTGTTTCAGCCCCTCTATTTCAGCCCCTCTGTTTCAGCCCCTCTGTTTCAGCCCCCCTGTTTCTCGCCCCCTGTTTCTCGCCCCCTGTTTCAGCCCCTCTGTTTCAGCCCCTCTGTTTCTCGCCCCCTGTTTCAGCCCCTCTGTTTCAGCCACTCTGTTTCTCGCCCCCTGTTTCAGCCCCTCTGTTTCAGCCCCTCTGTTTCTCGCCCTCTGTTTCAGCCCCTCTGTTTCTCGCCCTCTGTTTCTCGCCCGCTGTTTCAGCCCCTCTGTTTCAGCCCCTCTGTTTCAGCCCCTCTGTTTCAGCCCCTCTGTTTCTCGCCCTCTGTTTCAACCCTTCGGTTTCTCGGCCTCTGTTTTAGCCCCTCTGTTTCAGCCCCTCTGTTTCAGCCCCTCTGTTTCAGCCCCTCTGTATCTCACCCTCCTTTTGAGCCCCTCGGTTTCTCGCCCTCTGTTTCAGCCCCTCTGTTTCAGCCCCTCTGTTTCACCCCTCGGTTTCTCACCCTCTATTTCAGCCCCACTGTTTCAGCCCTTCTGTTTCTCGCCCTCTGTTTCAGCCCCTCTGTTTCAGCCCCTCTGTTTCTCGCCCTCTGTTTCTCGCCCCCTGTTTCAGCCCCTCTGTTTCAGCCCCATTGTTTCAGCCCTTCTGTTTCTCACCCTCTGTTTCAGCCCCTCTGTTTCAGTACCTCTGTTTCAGCCCCTCTGTTTCTCGCACCCTGTTTCAGCCCCTCTGTTTCAGCCCCTCTGTTTCAGCCCCTCTGTTTCAGCCCCTCTGTTTCTCGCCCTCTGTTTCAGCCCCTCTGTTTCTCGCCCACTGTTTCGGCCCCTCTGTTTCAGCCCCTCTGTTTCTCGGCCTCTGTTTCAGTCCATCTGTTTCTCGCCCTCTGTTTCTCGCCCTCAGTTTCAGCCCCTCTGTTTCAGCCCCTCTGTTTCAGCCACTCTGTTTCAGCCCCTCGGTTTCTCGCCCTATGTTTCAGCCCCTCTGTTTCTCGCCCTCTGTTTCAGCCCCTCTGTTTCAGCCCTTCTGTTTCAGCCCCTCTCTTTCAGCCCCTCTGTTTCTCGCCCTCTGTTTCTCGCCCTCTGTTTCTCGCCTTCTGTTTCAGCCCCTCTGTTTCAGCACCTCTGTTTCAGCCCCTCTGTTTCAGCCCCTCGGTTTCTCGCCCTCTGTTTCAGCCCCTCTGTTTCTCGCCCTCTGTTTCAGCCCCTCGGTTTCTCGCCCTCTGTTTCAGGCCCTCTGTTTCAGCCCCTCTGTTTCAGCCCCTCTGTTTCTCGCCCTCTGTTTCAGCCCCTCTGTTTCTCGCCCTCTGTTTCAGCCCCTCT
This sequence comes from Chiloscyllium punctatum, assembly GCF_047496795.1. NCBI lineage: Eukaryota > Metazoa > Chordata > Chondrichthyes > Orectolobiformes > Hemiscylliidae > Chiloscyllium > Chiloscyllium punctatum. The sequence continues at coordinate 126,484 of NW_027309896.1, read as the reverse complement.
ATTTCAGCCCCTCTGTTTCAGCCCCTCTGTTTCAGCCCCCCTGTTTCTCGCCCCCTGTTTCTCGCCCCCTGTTTCAGCCCCTCTGTTTCAGCCCCTCTGTTTCTCGCCCCCTGTTTCAGCCCCTCTGTTTCAGCCACTCTGTTTCTCGCCCCCTGTTTCAGCCCCTCTGTTTCAGCCCCTCTGTTTCTCGCCCTCTGTTTCAGCCCCTCTGTTTCTCGCCCTCTGTTTCTCGCCCGCTGTTTCAGTCCCTCTGTTTCAGCCCCTCTGTTTCAGCCCCTCTGTTTCTCGCCCTCTGTTTCACCCCCTCTGTTTCAGCCCCTCTGTTTCAGCCCCTCTGTTTAAGCCCCTCTGTTTCTCGCCCTCTGTTTCAGCCCCTCTGTTTCAGCCCCTCTGTTTCAGCCTCTCTGTTTCTAGCCCTCTGTTTCTCGCCCTCTGTTTCAGCCCCTCTGTTTCAGCCCCTCTGTTTCAGCCCCTCTGTTTCAACCCCTCTGTTTCTCGCCCTCTGTTTCAGCCCCTTGGTTTCTCGCCCTCTGTTTCAGCCCCTCTGTTTCAGCCCCACTGTTTCAGCTCCAATGTTTCTCGCCCTCTGTTTCAGCCCCTCTGTTTCTCGCCCTCTGTTTCAGCCCCTCTATTTCAGCCCCTCTGTTTCTCGCCCTCTGTTCCAGCCCCTCTGTTTCAGCCCCTCTGTTTCTCGCCCTCTGTTTCAGCCCCTCGGTTTCTCGCCCTCTGTTTCCGCCCCTCTGTTTCTCGCCCTCTGTTTCAGCCCCTCTGTTTCAGCTCCTCTGTTTCAGCCCCTCTTTTTCTCACCCACTGTTTCAGCCCCTCTGCTTCTCGCCCTCTGTTTCAGCCCCTCTGTTTCAGCCCCTCTGTTTCTCACCCTCTGTTTCAGCCCCTCTGTTTCAGCCCCTCTGTTTCAGCCCCTCGGTTTCTCGCCCTCTGTTTCAGCGTCTCTGTTTCAGCTCCTCTGTTTCAGCCCCTCTGTTTCTCGCCCTCTTATTCAGCCCCTCTGTTTCTCGCCCTCTGTTTGAGCCCCTCTGTTTGAGCCCCTCTGTTTCAGCCCCTCTGTTTCTCGCCCTCTGTTTCAGCCCCTCGGTTTCTCGCCCTCTGTTTCAGCCCCTCTGTTTCAGCCCCTCTGTTTCAGCCCCTCTGTTTCTTGCCCTCTGTTTCAGCACCTCTGTTTCCCGCCCTGTTTCAGCCCCTCTGTTTCTCGCCCTCTGTTTCAGCCCCTCTGTTTCAGCCCCTCTGTTTCCCGCCCTCTGTTTCAACCCCTCGGTTTCTCGCCCTCTGTTTTAGCCCCTCTGTTTCAGCACCTCTGTTTCAGCCCCGCTGTTTCAGCCCCTCTATTTCTCACCCTCTGTTTCAGCCCCTCGGTTTCTCGCCCTCTGTTTCAGCCCCTCTGTTTCAGCCCCTCTGTTTCAGCCCCTCGGTTTCTCGCCCTCTGTTTCAGCCCCTCTGTTTCAGCCCTTCTGTTTCTCGCCCTCTGTTTCAGGCCCTCTGTTTCAGCCCCTCTGTTTCAGCCCCTCTGTTTCTCGCCCCCTGTTTCAGCCCCTCTGTTTCAGCCCCTCTGTTTCTCGCCCTCTGTTTCAGCCCCTCTGTTTCAGCCCCTCTGTTTCTCGCCCTCTGTTTCTTGCCCTCTGTTTCAGCCCCTCTGTTTCTCGCCCTCTGTTTCAGCCCCTCTGTTTCATCCCCTCTGTTTCTCGCCCTCTGTTTCAGCCCCTCTGTTTCAGCCCCTCTGTTTCAGCCCCTCTGTTTCTCGCCCTCTGTTTCAGCCCCTCGGTTTCTTGCCCTCTGTTTCAGCCCCTCTGTTTCGTCCCCTCTGTTTCAGCCCCACTGTTTCTCGCCCTCTGTTTCAGCCCCTCTGTTTCTCGCCCTCTGTTTCAGCCCCTCTGTTTCAGCCCCCCTGTTTCTCGCCCTCTGTTTCAGCCCCTCGGTTTATCGCCCTCTGTTTCAGCCCCTCTGTTTCAGCCCCTCTGTTTCTCGCCCTCTGTTTCAGCCGCTCGGTTTCTCGCCCTCTGTTTCCGCCCCTCTGTTTCTCGCCCTCTGTTTCAGACCCTCTGTTTCAGCTACTCTGTTTCAGCCCCTCTTTTTCTCACCCACTGTTTCAGCCCCTCTGCTTCTCGCCCTCTGTTTCAGCCCCTCTGTTTCGGACCCTCTGTTTCAGCCCCTCGGTTTCTCGCCCTCTGTTTCAGCCCCTCTGTTTCAGCTCCTCTGTTTCAGCCCCTCTGTTCTCGCCCTCTTATTCAGCCCCTCTGTTTCTCGCCCTCTGTTTCAGCCCCTCTGTTTGAGCCCCTCTGTTTCAGCTCCTCTGTTTCTCGCCCTCTGTTTCAGCCCCACGGTTTCTCGCCCTCTGTTTCAGCCCCTCTGTTTCAGCCCCTCTGTTTCAGCCCCTCTGTTTCTCGCCCTCTGTTTCAGCCCCTCTGTTTCTCGCCCTCTGTTTCAGCCCCTCTGTTTCAGCCCCTCTGTTTCAGCCCCTCTGTTTCTAGCCCTCTGTTTCAACCCCTCGGTTTCTCGGCCTCTGTTTTAGCCCCTCTGTTTCAGCCCCTCTGTTTCAGCCCCTCTGTTTCAGCCCCTCTGTATCTCACCCTCCTTTTGAGCCCCTCGGTTTCTCGCCCTCTGTTTCAGCCCCTCTGTTTCAGCCCCTCTGTTTCACCCCTCGGTTTCAGCCCCTCTGTTTCAGCCCCTCTGTTTCAGCCCCTCTGTTTCTCGCCCTCTGTTTCAGCCCCTCTGTTTCAGCCCCTCTGTTTCAGCCCCTCTGTATCAGCCCCTCTGTTTCTCGCCCTCTGTTTCAGCCCCTCTGTTTCAGCCCCTCTGTTTCAGCCCCTCTGTATCTCACCCTCCTTTTGAGCCCCTCGGTTTCTCGCCCTCTGTTTCAGCCCATCTGTTTCAGCCCCTCTGTTTCACTGCTCGGTTTCTCACCCTCTGTTTCAGCCCCACTGTTTCAGCCCTTTTGTTTCTCGCCCTCTGTTTCAGCCCCTCTGTTTCAGCCCCTCTGTTTCTCGCCCTCTGTTTCTCGCCCCCTGTTTCAGCCCCTCTGTTTCAGCCCCATTGTTTCAGCCCTTCTGTTTCTCACCCTCTGTTTCAGCCCCTCTGTTTCAGCCACTCTGTTTCAGCCCCTCTGTTTCAGCCCCTCTGTTTCTCGCCCCCTGTTTCAGCCCCTCTGTTTCAGCCCCTCTGTTTCAGCCCCTCTGTTTCAGCCCCTCTGTTTCTCGCCCTCTGTTTCAGCCCCTCTGTTTCTCGCCCACTGTTTCAGCCCCTCTGTTTCAGCCCCTCTGTTTCTCGCCCTCTGTTTCAGCCCCTCTGTTTCAGCCACTCTGTTTCAGTTCCTCGGTTTCTCGCCCTCTGTTTCAGCCCCTCTGTTTCTCGCCCTCTGTTTCAGCCCCTCTGTTTCAGCCCTTCTGTTTCAGCCCCTCTGTTTCAGCCCCTCTGTTTCTCGCCCTCTGTTTCTCGCCCTCTGTTTCTCGCCTTCTGTTTCAGCCCCTCTGTTTCAGCACCTCTGTTTCAGCCCCTCGGTTTCTCGCCCTCTGTTTCAGCCCCTCTGTTTCTCGCCCTCTGTTTCAACCCCTCGGTTTCTCGCCCTCTGTTTCAGTCCCTCTGTTTCAGCCCCTCTGTTTCTCGCCCTCTGTTTCAGCCCCTCTGTTTCTCGCCCTCTGTTTCAGCCCCTCTATTTCAGCCCCTCTGTTTCAGCCCCTCTGTTTCAGCCCCCCTGTTTCTCGCCCCCTGTTTCTCGCCCCCTGTTTCAGCCCCTCTGTTTCAGCCCCTCTGTTTCTCGCCCCCTGTTTCAGCCCCTCTGTTTCAGCCACTCTGTTTCTCGCCCCCTGTTTCAGCCCCTCTGTTTCAGCCCCTCTGTTTCTCGCCCTCTGTTTCAGCCCCTCTGTTTCTCGCCCTCTGTTTCTCGCCCGCTGTTTCAGCCCCTCTGTTTCAGCCCCTCTGTTTCAGCCCCTCTGTTTCAACCCCTCTGTTTCTCGCCCTCTGTTTCAGCCCCTCTGTTTCAGCCCCTCTGTTTCAGCCCCTCTGTTTCTAGCCCTCTGTTTCAGCCCCTCTGTTTCTCGCCCTCTGTTTCAGCCCCTCTGTTTCTCGCCCTCTGTTTCTCGCCCCCTGTTTCCGCCCCTCTGTTTCAGCCCCTCGGTTTATCGCCCTCTGTTTCAGCCCCTCTGTTTCAGCCCCTCTGTTTCTCGCCCTCTGTTTCAGCCCCTCTGTTTCAGCCACTCTGTTTCAGTTCCTCGGTTTCTCGCCCTCTGTTTCAGCCCCTCTGTTTCTCGCCCTCTGTTTCAGCCCCTCTGTTTCAGCCCTTCTGTTTCAGCCCCTCTGTTTCAGCCCCTCTGTTTCTCGCCCTCTGTTTCTCGCCCTCTGATTCTCGCCTTCTGTTTCAGCCCCTCTGTTTCAGCACCTCTGTTTCAGCCCCTCTGTTTCAGCCCCTCGGTTTCTCGCCCTCTGTTTCAGCCCCTCTGTTTCTCGCCCTCTGTTTCAGCCCCTCGGTTTCTCGCCCTCTGTTTCAGCCCCTCTGTTTCAGCCCCTCTGTTTCAGCCCCTCTGTTTCTCGCCCTCTGTTTCAGCCCCTCTGTTTCTCGCCCTCTGTTTCAGCCCCTCTATTTCAGCCCCTCTGTTTCAGCCCCTCTGTTTCAGCCCCCCTGTTTCTCGCCCCCTGTTTCTCGCCCCCTGTTTCAGCCCCTCTGTTTCAGCCCCTCTGTTCCTCGCCCCCTGTTTCAGCCACTCTGTTTCTCACCCCCTGTTTCAGCCCCTCTGTTTCAGCCCCTCTGTTTCTCGCCCTCTGTTTCAGCCCCTCTGTTTCTCGCCCTCTGTTTCTCGCCCGCTGTTTCAGCCCCTCTGTTTCAACCCCTCTGTTTCAGCCCCTCTGTTTCAGCCCCTCTGTTTCAGCCCCTCTGTTTCTCGCCCTCTGTTTCAGCCCCTCTGTTTCAGCCCCTCTGTTTCAGCCCCTCTGTTTCTAGCCCTCTGTTTCAGCCCCTCTGTTTCAGCCCCTTCTGTTTCAGCCCCTCTGTTTCTCGCCCTCTGTTTCTCGCCCCCTGTTTCCGCCCCTCTGTTTCAGCCCCTCGGTTTATCGCCCTCTGTTTCAGCCCCTCTGTTTCAGCCCCTCTGTTTCTCGCCCTCTGTTTCAGCCCCTCTGTTTCTCGCCCTCTGTTTCAGCCCCTCTGTTTCAGCCCCCCTGTTTCTCGCCCTCTGTTTCAGCCCTTCTGTTTCAGCCCCTCTGTTTCTCGCCCTCTGTTTCAGCCCCTCGGTTTCTCGCCCTCTGTTTCCGCCCCTCTGTTTCTCGCCCTCTGTTTCAGACCCTCTGTTTCAGCTCCTCTGTTTCAGCCCCTCTTTTTCTCACCCACTGTTTCAGCCCCTCTGCTTCTCGCCCTCTGTTTCAGCCCCTCTGTTTCAGACCCTCTGTTTCAGCCCCTCGGTTTCTCGCCCTCTGTTTCAGCCCCTCTGTTTCAGCTCCTCTGTTTCAGCACCTCTGTTTCTCGCCCTCTTATTCAGCCCCTCTGTTTCTCGCCCTCTGTTTCAGCCCCTCTGTTTCTCGCCCTCTGTTTCAGCCCTTCTGTTTCAGCCCCTCTGTTTCAGCCCCTCTGTTTCTCGCCCTCTTTTTCTCGCCCTCTGTTTCTCGCCTTCTGTTTCAGCCCCTCTGTTTCAGCACCTCTGTTTCAGCCCCTCTGTTTCAGCCCCTCGGTTTCTCGCCCTCTGTTTCAGCCCCTCTGTTTCTCGCCCTCTGTTTCAACCCCTCGGTTTCTCGCCCTCTGTTTCAGCCCCTCTGTTTCAGCCACTCTGTTTCTCGCCCTCTGTTTCAGCCCCTCTGTTTCTCGCCCTCTGTTTCAGCCCCTCTATTTCAGCCCCTCTGTTTCAGCCCCTCTGTTTCAGCCCCCCTGTTTCTCGCCCCCTGTTTCTCGCCCCCTGTTTCAGCCCCTCTGTTTCAGCCCCTCTGTTTCTCGCCCCCTGTTTCAGCCCCTCTGTTTCAGCCACTCTGTTTCTCGCCCCCTGTTTCAGCCCCTCTGTTTCAGCCCCTCTGTTTCTCGCCCTCTGTTTCAGCCCCTCTGTTTCTCGCCCTCTGTTTCTCGCCCGCTGTTTCAGACCCTCTGTTTCAGCCCCTCTGTTTCAGCCTCTCTGTTTCAGCCCCTCTGTTTCTCGCCCTCTGTTTCAGCCCCTCTGTTTCAGCCCCTCTGTTTCAGCCCCTCTGTTTCTAGCCCTCTGTTTCAGCCACTCTGTTTCAGCCCCTCTGTTTCAGCCCCTCTGTTTCTCGCCCTCTGTTTCTCGCCACCTGTTTCCGCCCCTCTGTTTCAGCCCCTCGCTTTATCGCCCTCTGTTTCAGCCCCTCTGTTTCAGCCACTCTGTTTCAGCCCCTCTGTTTCTAGCCCTCTGTTTCAGCCCCTCTGTTTCAGCCCCTCTGTTTCAGCCCCTCTGTTTCAGCCCCTCTGTTTCTAGCCCTCTGTTTCAGCCCCTCTGTTTCAGCCCCTCTGTTTCAGCCCCTCTGTTTCTCGCCCTCTGTTTCTCGCCCCCTGTTTCCGCCCCTCTGTTTCAGCCCTTCGGTTTATCGCCCTCTGTTTCAGCCCCTCTGTTTCAGCCCCTCTGTTTCTCGCCCTCTGTTTCAGCCCCTCTGTTTCTCGCCCTCTGTTTCAGCCCCTCTGTTTCAGCCCCCCTGTTTCTCGCCCTCTGTTTCAGCCCCTCTGTTTCTTGCCCTCTGTTTCAGCCCCTCTGTTTCAGCCCCTCTGTTTCTCGCCCTCTGTTTCAGCCCCTCGGTTTCTCGCCCTCTGTTTCCGCCCCTCTGTTTCTCGCCCTCTGTTTCAGACCCTCTGTTTCAGCTCCTCTGTTTCAGCCCCTCTTTTTATCACCCACTGTTTCAGCCCCTCTGCTTCTCGCCCTCTGTTTCAGCCCCTCTGTTTCAAACCCTCTGTTTCAGACCCTCGGTTTCTCGCCCTCTGTTTCAGCCCCTCTGTTTCAGCTCCTCTGTTTCAGCCCCTCTGTTTCTCGCCCTCTTATTCAGCCCCTCTGTTTCTCGCCCTCTGTTTCAGCCCCTCTGTTTGAGCCCCTCTGTTTCAGCTCCTCTGTTTCTCGCCCTCTGTTTCAGCCCCTCGGTTTCTCGCACTCTGTTTCAGCCCCTCTGTTTCAGCCCCTCTGTTTCAGCCCCTCTGTTTCTCGCCCTCTGTTTCAGCCCCTCTGTTTCTCGCCCTCTGTTTCAGCCCCTCTGTTTCAGCCCCTCTGTTTCAGCCCCTCTGTTTCTCGCCCTCTGTTTCAACCCCTCGGTTTCTCGGCCTCTGTTTTAGCCCCTCTGTTTCAGCCCCTCTGTTTCAGCCCCTCTGTTTCAGCCCCTCTGTATCTCACCCTCCTTTTGAGCCCCTCGGTTTCTCGCCCTCTGTTTCAGCCCCACTGTTTCAGCCCTTCTGTTTCTCGCCCTCTGTTTCAGCCACTCTGTTTCAGCCCCTCTGTTTCTCGCCCTCTGTTTCTCGCCCCCTGTTTCAGCCCCTCTGTTTCAGCCCCATTGTTTCAGCCCTTCTGTTTCTCACCCTCTGTTTCAGCCCCTCTGTTTCAGCCACTCTGTTTCAGCCCCTCTGTTTCAGCCCCTCTGTTTCTCGCCCCCTGTTTCAGCCCCTCTGTTTCAGCCCCTCTGTTTCAGCCCCTCTGTTTCAGCCCCTCTGTTTCTCGCCCTCTGTTTCAGCCCCTCTGTTTCTCGCCCACTGTTTCAGCCCCTCTGTTTCAGCCCCTCTGTTTCAGCCCCTCTGTTTCAGCCCCTCTGTTTCTCGCCCTCTGTTTCTCGCCCTCAGTTTGAGCCCCTCTGTTTCAGCCCCTCTGTTTCAGCCACTCTGTTTCAGCCCCTCGGTTTCTCGCCCTCTGTTTCAGCCCCTCTGTTTCTCGCCCTCTGTTTCAGCCCCTCTGTTTCAGCCCTTCTGTTTCAGCCCCTCTGTTTCAGCCCCTCTGTTTCTCGCCCTCTGTTTCTCGCCTTCTGTTTCAGCCCCTCTGTTTCAGCACCTCTGTTTCAGCCCCTCTGTTTCAGCCCCTCGGTTACTCGCCCTCTGTTTCAGCCCCTCTGTTTCTCGCCCTCTGTTTCAGCCCCTCGGTTTCTCGCCCTCTGTTTCAGCCCCTCTGTTTCAGCCCCTCTGTTTCAGCCCCTCTGTTTCTCGCCCTCTGTTTCAGCCCCTCTGTTTCTCGCCCTCTGTTTCAGCCCCTCTATTTCAGCCCCTCTGTTTCAGCCCCTCTGTTTCAGCCCCCCTGTTTCTCGCCCCCTGTTTCTCGCCCCCTGTTTCAGCCCCTCTGTTTCAGCCCCTCTGTTTCTCGCCCCCTGTTTCAGCACCTTTGTTTCAGCCACTCAGGTTCTCACCCCCTGTTTCAGCCCCTCTGTTTCAGCCCCTCTGTTTCTCGCCCTCTGTTTCAGCCCCTCTGTTTCTCGCCCTCTGTTTCTCGCCCGCTGTTTCAGCCCCTCTGTTTCAGCCCCTCTGTTTCAGCCCCTCTGTTTCTCGCCCTCTGTTTCAGCCCCTCTGTTTCAGCCCCTCTGTTTCAGCCCCTCTGTTTCAGCCCCTCTGTTTCTCGCCCTCTGTTTCAGCCCCTCTGTTTCAGCCCCTCTGTTTCAGCACCTCTGTATCTCACCCTCCTTTTGAGCCCCTCGGTTTCTCGCCCTCTGTTTGAGCCCATCTGTTTCAGCCCCTCTGTTTCACTCCTCGGTTTCTCACCCTCTGTTTCAGCCCAACTGTTTCAGCCCTTTTGTTTCTCGCCCTCTGTTTCAGCCCCTCTGTTTCAGCCCCTCTGTTTCTCGCCCTCTGTTTCTCGCCCCCTGTTTCAGCCCCTCTGTTTCAGCCCCTCTGTTTCTCGCCCTCTGTTTCTCACCCTCTGTTTCAGCCCCATTGTTTCAGCCCTTCTGTTTCTCACCCTCTGTTTCAGCCCCTCTGTTTCAGCCACTCTGTTTCAGCCCCTCTGTTTCAGCCCCTCTGTTTCTCGCCCCCTGTTTCAGCCCCTCTGTTTCAGCCCCTCTGTTTCAGCCCCTCTGTTTCAGCCCCTCTGTTTCTCGCCCTCTGTTTCGGCCCCTCTGTTTCTCGCCCACTGTTTCAGCCCCTCTGTTTCAGCCCCTCTGTTTCTCGCCCTCTGTTTCAGCCCCTCTGTTTCAGCCACTCTGTTTCAGTTCCTCGGTTTCTCGCCCTCTGTTTCAGCCCCTCTGTTTCTCGCCCTCTGTTTCTCGCCCTCTGTTTCTCGCCTTCTGTTTCTCGCCCTCTGTTTCAGCCCTTCTGTTTCAGCCCCTCTGTTTCAGCCCCTCTGTTTCTCGCCCTCTGTTTCTCGCCCTCTGTTTCTCGCCTTCTGTTTCAGCCCCTCTGTTTCAGCACCTCTGTTTCAGCCCCTCTGTTTCAGCCCCTCGGTTTCTTACCCTCTGTTTCAGCCCCTCTGTTTCTCGCCCTCTGTTTCAGCCCCTCGGTTTCTCGCCCTCTGTTTCAGCCCCTCTGTTTCAGCCCCTCTGTTTCAGCCCCTCTGTTTCTGGCCCTCTGTTTCAGCCCCTCTGTTTATCGCCCTCTGTTTCAGCCCCTCTATTTCAGCCGCTCTGTTTCAGCCCCTCTGTTTCAGCCCCCTGTTTCTTGCCCCCTGTTTCTCGCCCCCTGTTTCAGCCCCTCTGTTTCAGCCCCTCTGTTTCGCGCCCCCTGTTTCAGCCCCTCTGTTTCAGCCACTCTGTTTCTCGCCCCCTGTTTCAGCCCCTCTGTTTCAGCCCCTCTGTTTCTCGCCCTCTGTTTCAGCACCTCTGTTTCTCGCCCTCTGTTTCTCGCCCGCTGTTTCAGCCCCTCTGTTTCAGCCCCTCTGTTTCAGCCCCTCTGTTTCAGCCCCTCTGTTTCTCGCCCTCTGTTTCAGCCCCTCTGTTTCAGCCCCTCTGTTTCATCCCCTCTGTTTCTAGCCCTCTGTTTCAGCCCCTCTGTTTCAGCCCCTCTGTTTCAGCCCCTCTGTTTCTCGCCCTCTGTTTCTCGCCCCCTGTTTCCGCCGCTCTGTTTCAGCCCCTCGGTTTATCGCCCTCTGTTTCAGCCCCTCTGTTTCAGCCCCTCTGTTTCTCGCCCTCTGTTTCAGCCCCTCTGTTTCTCGCCCTCTGTTTCAGCCCCTCGGTTTCTCGCCCTCTGTTTCAGCCCCTCTGTTTCAGCCCCTCTGTTTCAACCCCTCTGTTTCTCGTCCTCTGTTTCAGCCCTTCTGTTTCTCGCCCTCTGTTTCAGCCCCTCTGTTTCAGCCCCTCTGTTACAGCCCCTCTGTTTCAGCCCCCCTGTTTCTCAACCCCTGTTTCTCGCCCCCTGTTTCAGCCCCTCTGTTTCAGCCCCTCTGTTTCTCACCCCTGTTTCAGCCCCTTTGTTTCAGCCCCATTGTTTCTGCCCTTCTGTTTCTCACCCTCTGTTTCAGCCCCTCTGTTTCAGCCACTCTGTTTCAGCCCCTCTGTTTCAGCCCCTCTGTTTCTCGCCCCCGTTTCAGCCCCTCTGTTTCAGCCCCTCTGTTTCAGCCCCACTGTTTCAGCCCCTCTGTTTCTCGCCCTCTGTTTCAGCCCCTCTGTTTCTCGCCCACTGTTTCAGCCCCTCTGTTTCAGCCCCTCTGTTTCTCGCCCTCTGTTTCAGCCCCCCTGTTTCTCGCCCTCTGTTTCTCGCCCCCTGTTTCAGCCCCTCTGTTTCAGCCCCTCTGTTTCTCGCCCCCTGTTTCAGCCCCTCTGTTTCAGCCACTCTGTTTCTCGCCCCCTGTTTCAGCCCCTCTGTTTCAGCCCCTCTGTTTCTCGCCCTCTGTTTCAGCCCCTCTGTTTCTCGCCCTCTGTTTCTCGCCCGCTGTTTCAGCCCCTCTGTTTCAGCCCCTCTGTTTCAGTCCCTGTGTTTCAGCCCCACTGTTTCTCGCCCTCTGTTTCAGCCCCTCTGTTTCAGCCCCTCTGTTTCAGCCCCTCTGTTTCTCGCCCTCTGTTTCAGCCCCTCTGTTTCAGCCCCTCTGTTTCAGCCCCTCTGTATCTCACCCTCCTTTTGAGCCCCTCGGTTTCTCGCCCTCTGTTTCAGCCCATCTGTTTCAGCCCCTCTGTTTCACTCCTCGGTTTCTCACCCTCTGTTTCAGCCCCACTGTTTCAGCCCTTTTGTTTCTCGCCCTCTGTTTCAGCCCCTCTGTTTCAGCCCCTCTGTTTCTCGCCCTCTGTTTCTCGCCCCCTGTTTCAGCCCCTCTGTTTCAGCCCCATTGTTTCAGCCCTTCTGTTTCTCACCCTCTGTTTCAGCCCCTCTGTTTCAGCCACTCTGTTTCAGCCCCTCTGTTTCAGCCCCTCTGTTTCTCGCCCCCTGTTTCAGCCCCTCTGTTTCAGCCCCTCTGTTTCAGCCCCTCTGTTTCAGCCCCTCTGTTTCTCGCCCTCTGTTTCAGCCCCTCTGTTTCTCGCCCTCTGCTTCAGCCCCTCTGTTTCAGCCCCTCTGTTTCTCGCCCCCTGTTTCAGCCCCTCTGTTTCAGCCACTCTGTTTCAGTTCCTCGGTTTCTCGCCCTCTGTTTCAGCCCCTCTGTTTCTCGCCCTCTGTTTCAGCCCCTCTGTTTCAGCCCTTCTGTTTCAGCCCCTCTGTTTCAGCCCCTCTGTTTCTCGCCTTCTGTTTCAGCCCCTCTGTTTCAGCACCTCTGTTTCAGCCCCTCTGTTTCAGCCCCTCGGTTTCTCGCCCTCTGTTTCAGCCCCACTGTTTCTCGCCCTCTGTTTCAGCCCCTCGGTTTCTCGCCCTCTGTTTCAGCCCCTCTGTTTCAGCCCCTGTGTTTCAGCCCCTCTGTTTCTCGCCCTCTGTTTCAGCCCCTCTGTTTCTCGCCCTCTGTTTCAGACCCACTATTTCAGCCCCTCTGTTTCAGCCCCTCTGTTTCAGCCCCCCTGTTTCTCGCCCCCTGTTTCTCGCCCCCTGTTTCAGCCCCTCTGTTTCAGCCCCTCTGTTTCTCGCCCCTGTTTCAGCCCCTCTGTTTAAGCCACTCTGTTTCTCGCCCCCTGTTTCAGCCCCTCTGTTTCAGCCCCTCTGTTTCTCGCCCTCTGTTTCAGCCCCTCTGTTTCTCGCCCTCTGTTTCTCGCCCGCTGTTTCAGCCCCTCTGTTTCAGCCCCTCTGTTTCAGCCCCTCTGTTTCAGCCCCTCTGTTTCTCGCCCTCTGTTTCAGCCCCTCTGTTTCAGCCCCTCTGTTTCAGCCCCTCTGTTTCTAGCCCTCTGTTTCAGCACCTCTGTTTCAGCCCCTCTGTTTCAGCCCCTCTGTTTGTCGCCCTCTGTTTCTCGCCCCCTGTTTCCGACCCCTCTGTTTCAGCCCCTCTGTTTCTCGCCCTCTGTTTCTCGCCCCCTGTTTCCGACCCCTCTGTTTCAGCCCCTCGGTTTATCGCCCTCTGTTTCTCGCCCTCTGTTTCAGCCCCTCGGTTTCTCGCCCTCTGTTTCAGCCCCTCTGTTTCAGCCCCTCTGTTTCAGCCCCTCTGTTTCTCGTCCTCTGTTTCAGCCCCTCTGTTTCTCGCCCTCTGTTTCAGCCCCTCTGTTTCAGCCCCTCTGTTTCAGCCCCTCTGTTTCAGCCCCCCTGTTTCTCGCCCCCTGTTTCTCGCCCCCTGTTTCAGCCCCTCTGTTTCAGCCCCTCTGTTTCTCGCCCCCTGTTTCAGCCCCTCTGTTTCAGCCCCTCTGTTTCAGCCCCTCTGTTTCTCGCCCTCTGTTTCTCGCCCCCTGTTTCAGCCCCTCTGTTTCAGACCCATTGTTTCAACCCTTCTGTTTCTCACCCTCTGTTTCAGCCCCTCTATTTCAGCCACTCTGTTTCAGCCCCTCTGTTTCAGCCCCTCTGTTTCTCGCCCCCTGTTTCAGCCCCTCTGTTTCAGCCCCTCTGTTTCAGCCCCACAGTTTCAGCCCCTCTGTTTCTCGGCCTCTGTTTCAGCCCCTCTGATTCTCGCCCACTGTTTCAGACCCTCTGTTTCAGCCCCTCTGTTTCTCGCCCTCTGTTTCAGCCCCTCTGTTTCTCGCCCTCTGTTTCTCGCCCTCAGTTTCAGCCCCTCTGTTTCAGCCCCTCTGTTTCAGCCACTCTGTTTCAGCCCCTCGGTTTCTCGCCCTCTGTTTCAGCCCCTCTGTTTCTCGCCCTCTGTTTCAGCCCCTCTGTTTCAGCCCTTCTGTTTCAGCCCCTCTGTTTCAGCCCCTCTGTTTCAGCCCCTCTGTTTCCCGCCCTCTGTTTCAGCCCCTCTGTTTCTCGCCCTCTGTTTCAGACTCTCTGTTTCAGCCCCTCTGTTTCAGCCCCTCTGTTTCAGCCCCCCTGTTTCTCGCCCCCTGTTTCTCGCCCCCTGTTTCAGCCCCACTGTTTCAGCCCCTCTGTTTCTCGCCCCCTGTTTCAGCCCCTCTGTTTCAGCCACTCTTTTTCTCGCCCCCTGTTTCAGCCCCTCTGTTTCAGCCCCTCTGTTTGTCGCCCTCTGTTTCAGCCCCTCTGTTTCTCGCCCTCTGTTTCTCGCCCGCTGTTTCAGCCCCTCTGTTTCAGCCCCTCTGTTTCAGCCCCTCTGTTTCAGCCCCTCTGTTTCTAGCCCTCTGTTTCAGCCCCTCTGTTTCAGCCCCTCTGTTTCAGCCCCTCTGTTTCACGCCCCCTGTTTCCGCCCCTCTGTTTCAGCCCTTCGGTTTCTCGCCCTCTGTTTCAGCCCCTCTGTTTCAGCCCCTCGGTTTCTCGCCCTCAGTTTCAGCCCCTCTGTTTCTCGCCCTCTGTTTCAGCCACTCGGTTTCTCGCCCTCTGTTTCAGCCCCTCTGTTTCAGCCCCTCTGTTTCAGCCCCTCTGTTTCTCGTCCTCTGTTTCAGCCCCTCTGTTTCTCGCCCTCTGTTTCAGCCCCTCTGTTTCAGCCCCTCTGTTTCAGCCCCTCTGTTTCAGCCCCCCTGTTTCTCGCCCCCTGTTTCTCGCTCCCTGTTTCAGCCCCACTGTTTCAGCCCCTCTGTTTCTCGCCCCCTGTTTCAGCCCCTCTGTTTCAGCCCCTCTATTTATCGCCCCCTGTTTCAGCCCCTCTGTTTCAGCCCCTCTGTTTCTCGCCCTCTGTTTCAGCCCCTCTGTTTCTCGCACGCTGTTTCAGCCCCTCTGTTTCAGCCCCTCTGTTTCAGCCCCTCTGTTTCAGCCCCTCTGTTTCTCGCCCTCTGTTTCAGCCCCTCTGTTTCAGCCCCTCTGTTTCAGCCCCTCGGTTTCTAGCCCTCTGTTTCAGCCCCTCTGTTTCAGCCAATCTGTTTCAGCCCCTCTGTTCAGCCCCTCGGTTTCTCGCCCTCTGTTTCAGCCCCTCGGTTTCTCGCCTTCTGTTTCAGCCCCTCTGTTTCAGCCCCTCTGTTTCAGCCCCTCTGTTTCTCGCCCTCTGTTTCAGCCCCACTGTTTCAGCCCCTCAGTTTCTCGCCCACTGTTTCAGCCCCTCTGTTTCTCACCCTCTGTTTCAGCCCCTCTGTTTCAGCCAATCTGTTTCTCGCCCACTGTTTCAGCCCCTCTGTTTCAGCCCCTCTGTTTCTCGCCCTCTGTTTCAGCCCCTCTGTTTCTCGCCCTCTGTTTCTCGCCCTCTGTTTCAGCCCCTCTGTTTCAGCCCCTCTGTTCCAGCCCCTCTGTTTCAGCACCTCTGTTTCAGCCCCTCTGTTTCTTGCCCTCTGTTTCAGCCCCTCTGTTTCAGCCCCACTGTTTCTCGCCCTCTGTTTCTTGCCCCCTGTTTCAGCCCCTCTGTTTCAGCCCCTCTGTTTCAGCCCCTCTTTTTCTCCCCCTCTGTTTCAGCCCCACTGTTTCAGCCCCTCTGTTTGTCGCCCTCTGTTTCAGCCCCTCTGTTTCAGCCCCTTCTTTTCTCGCCCTCTGTTTCAGCCCCTCTGTTTCAGCCCCTCTGTTTCTCGCCCTCTGTTTCAGCCCCTCGGTTTCTCGCCCTCTGTTTCAGCGCCTCTGTTTCAGCCCCGCTGTTTCAGCCCCTCTGTTTCAGCCCCTCTGTCGCTCGCCCTCTGTTTCAGCCCCTCTGTTTCTCGCCCTCTGTTTCAGCCCCTCTGATTCAGCCCCTCTGTTTCTCGCCCCCTGTTTCAGACCCTCTGTTTCATCCCCTCTGTTTCTCACCCTCTGTTTCAACCCCTCGGTTTCTCGCCCTCTGTTTCAGCCCCTCTGTTTCAGCCCCTCTGTTTCAGCCCCTCTGTTTCTCACCCTCTGTTTCAGCACCTCGGTTTCTCGCCCTCTGTTTCAGCCCCTCTGTTTCAGCCCCTCTGTTTCAGCCCCTCTGTTTCTCGACCCCTGTTCCAGCCCCTCTGATTCAGCCCCTCTGTTTCTCGCCCCCTGTTTCAGCCCCACTGTTTCAGCCCCACTGTTTCTCGCCCTCTGTTTCAGCCCCTCTGTTTCTCACCCTCTGTTTCAGCCCCTCTGTTTCAGCCAATCTGTTTCTCGCCCACTGTTTCAGACCCTCTGTTTCAGCCCCTCTGTTTCTCGCCCTCTGTTTCAGCCCCTCTGTTTCTCGCCCTCTGTTTCTCGCCCTCTGTTTCAGCCCCTCTGTTTCAGCCCCTCTGTTTCAGCCCCTCTGTTTCTAGCCCTCTGTTTCAGCCCCTCTGTTTCAGCCCCTCTGTTTCTCGCCCTCTGTTTCTCGCCCCCTGTTTCAGCCCCTCTGTTTCTCGCCCTCTGTTTCTCGCCCTCTGTTTCAGCCCCTTTGTTTCAGCCCCTCTGTTTCAGCACCTCTGTTTCTCGCCCTCTGTTTCAGCCCCTCTGTTTCTCGCCCTCTGTTTCAGCCCCTGTGTTTCAGCCCCTCTGTTTCAGCACCTCTGTTCAGCCCCTCGGTTTCTTGCCCTCTGTTTCAGCCCCTCGGTTTCTCGCCCTCTGTTTCAGCCGCTCTGTTTCAGCCCCTCTGTTTCTCGCCCTCTGTTTCAGCCCCTCTGTTTCTCACCCTCTGTTTCATCCCCTCTGTTTCAGCCCCTCTGTTTCAGCCCCTCTGTTTCTCGCCCTCTGTTTCAGCCCATCGGATTCTCGGCCTCTGTTTCAGCCCCTCTGTTTCAGCCCCTCTGTTTCTCGCCCTCTGTTTCAGCCCCTCTGTTTCAGCCCCTCTGTTTCTCGCCCTCTGTTTCAGCCCCTCTGTTTCAGCCCCTGTGTTTCTCGCCCTCTGTTTCAGCCCCTCTGTTTCAGCCCCTCAGTTTCAGCCCCTCTTTTTCTCCCCCTCTGTTTCAGCCCCACTGTTTCAGCCCCTCTGTTTCTCGCCCTCTGTTTCAGCCCCTCTGTTTCAGCCCCTCTTTTTCTCGCCCTCTGTTTCAGCCCCTCTGTTTCAGCCCCTCTGTTTCTCGCCCTCTGTTTCAGCCCCTCGGTTTCTCGCCCTCTGTTTCAGCCCCTCTGTTTCAGCCCCTCTGTTTCAGCCCCTCTGTTTCAGCCCCTCTGTCTCTCGCCCTCTGTTTCAGCCCCTCTGTTTCTCGCCCTCTGTTTCAGCCCCTCTGATTCAGCCCCTCTGTTTCTCGTCCCCTGTTTCAGCCCCTCTGTTTCAGCCCCTCTGTTTCTCGCCCTCTGTTTCAACCCCTCGGTTTCTCGCCCTCTATTTTAGCCCCTCTGTTTCAGCCCCTCTGTTTCTCACCCTCTGTTTCAGCCCCTCGGTTTCTCGCCCTCTGTTTCAGCCCCTCTGTTTCAGCCCCTCTGTTTCAGCCCCTCTGTTTCTCGCCCCCTGTTTCAGCCCCTCTGATTCAGCCCCTCTGTTTCTCGCCCCCTGTTTCAGCCCCTCTGTTTCTCGCCCTCTGTTTCAACCCCTCGGTTTCTCGCCCTCTGTTTTAGCCCCTCTGTTTCAGCCCCTCTCTTTCAGCCCCTCTGTTTCAGCCCCTCTATTTCTCACCCTCTGTTTCAGCCCCTCGGTTTCTCGCCCTCTGTTTCAGCCCCTCTGTTTCAGCCCCTCTGTTTCAGCCCCTCTGTTTCTCGCCCTCTGTTTCTCGCCCCCTGTTTCAGCCCCACTGTTTCAGGCCCTCGGTTTCTCGCCCTCTGTTTCAGCCCCTCTGTTTCAGCCCCTTTGTTTCAGCCCCTCTGTTTCAGCCCCTCTGTTTCTCGCCCTCTGTTTCAGCCCCTCTGTTTCTCGCCCGCTGTTTCAGCCCCTCTGTTTCAGCCCCTCTGTTTCAGCCCCTCTGTTTCAGCCCCTCTGTTTCTCGCCCTCTGTCTCAGCCCCTCTGTTTCAGCCCCTCTGTTTCAGCCCCTCGGTTTCTAGCCCTCTGTTTCAGCCCCTCTGTTTCACGCCCGCTGTTTCAGCCCCTCTGTTTCAGCCCCTCTGTTTCAGCCCCTCTGTTTCAGCCCCTCTGTTTCTCGCCCTCTGTTTCAGCCCCTCTGTTTCAGCCCCTCTGTTCAGCCCCTCGGTTTCTCGCCCTCTGTTTCAGCCCCTCGGTTTCTCGCCTTCTGTTTCAGCCCCTCTGTTTCAGCCCCTCTGTTTCAGCCCCTCTGTTTCTCGCCCTCTGTTTCAGCCCCACTGTTTCAGCCCCTCTGTTTCTCGCCCACTGTTTCAGCCCCTCTGTTTCTCGCCCACTGTTTCAGCCCCTCTGTTTCTCACCCTCTGTTTCAGCCCCTCTGTTTCAGCCAATCTGTTTCTCGCCCACTGTTTCAGCCCCTCTGTTTCAGCCCCTCTGTTTCTCGCCCTCTGTTTCTCTCCCTCTGTTTCAGCCCCTCTGTTTCAGCCCCTCTGTTCCAGCCCCTCTGTTTCAGCCCCTCTGTTTCAGCCCCTCTGTTTCTAGCCCTCTGTTTCAGCCCCTCTGTTTCAGCCCCTCTGTTTCTCGCCCTCTGTTTCTCGCCCCCTGTTTCAGCCCCACTGTTTCAGGCCCTCGGTTTCTCGCCCTCTGTTTCAGTCCCTCTGTTTCAGCCCCTTTGTTTCAGCCCCTCTGTTTCAGCCCCTCTGTTTCTCGCCCTCTGTTTCAGCCCCTCTGTTTCTCGCCCTCTGTTTCAGCCCCTCTGTTTCAGCCCCTCTGTTTCAGCCCCTCGGCTTCTCGCCCTCTCTTTCAGCCCCTCTGTTTCAGCCCCTCTGTTTCTCGCCCTCTGTTTCAGCCCCTCTGTTTCTCGCCCTCTGTTTCAGCCCCTCTGTTTCTCACCCTCTGTTTCATCCCCTCTGTTTCAGCCCCTCTGTTTCAGCCCCTCTGTTTCTCGCCCTCTGTTTCAGCCCCTCGGATTCTCGCCCTCTGTTTCAGCCCCTCTGTTTCAGCCCCTCTGTTTCTCGCCCTCTGTTTCAGTCCCTCTGTTTCAGCCCCTCTGTTTCTCGCCCTGTGTTTCAGCCCCTCTGTTTCAGCCCCTGTGTTTCTCGCCCTCTGTTTCAGCCCCTCTGTTTCAGCCCCTCTGTTTCAGCCCCTCTTTTTCTCCCCCTCTGTTTCAGCCCCACTGTTTCAGCCCCTCTGTTTCTCGCCCTCTGTTTCAGCCCCTCTGTTTCAGCCCCTCTATTTCTCGCCCTCTGTTTCAGCCCCTCTGTTTCAGCCCCTCTGTTTCTCGCTTTCTGTTTCAGCCCCTCGGTTTCTCGCCCTCTGTTTCAGCGCCTCTGTTTTAGCCCCGCTGTTTCAGCCCCTCTGTTTCAGCCCCTCTGTTTCTCACCCTCTGTTTCAGCACCTCGGTTTCTCGCCCTCTGTTTCAGCCCCTCTGTTTCAGCCCCTCTGTTTCAGCCCCTCTGTTTCTCGCCCTCTGTTTCAGCCCCTCTGATTCAGCCCCTCTGTTTCTCGCCCCCTGTTTCAGCCCCTCTGTTTCAGCCCCTCTGTTTCAGCCCCTCTGTTTCTCGCCCCCTGTTCCAGCCCCTCTGATTCAGCCCCTCTGTTTCTCGCCCCCTGTTTCAGCCCCTCTGTTTCTCACCCTCTGTTTCAGCCCCTCTGTTTCAGCCAATCTGTTTCTCGCCCACTGTTTCAGCCCCTCTGTTTCAGCCCCTCTGTTTCTCGCCCTCTGTTTCAGCCCCTCTGTTTCTCGCCCTCTGTTTCTCGCCCTCTGTTTCAGCCCCTCTGTTTCAGCCCCTCTGTTTCAGCCCCTCTGTTTCTAGCCCTCTGTTTCAGCCCCTCTGTTTCAGCCCCTCTGTTTCTCGCCCTCTGTTTCTCGCCCCCTGTTTCAGCCCCACTGTTTCAGGCCCTCGGTTTCTCGCCCTCTGTTTCAGCCCCTCTGTTTCAGCCCCTTTGTTTCAGCCCCTCTGTTTCAGCACCTCTGTTTCTCGCCCTCTGTTTCAGCCCCTCTGTTTCTCGCCCTCTGTTTCAGCCCCTCTGGTTTCAGCCCCTCTGTTTCAGCCCCTCTGTTCAGCCCCTCGGTTTCTTGCCCTCTGTTTCAGCCCCTCGGTTTCTCGCCCTCTGTTTCAGCCGCTCTGTTTCAGCCCCTCTGTTTCTCGCCCTCTGTTTCAGCCCCTCTGTTTCTCGCCCTCTGTTTCAGCCCCTCTGTTTCTCACCCTCTGTTTCATCCCCTCTGTTTCAGCCCCTCTT
The DNA here is from genome assembly GCF_047496795.1 of Chiloscyllium punctatum. Classification (NCBI taxonomy): domain Eukaryota; kingdom Metazoa; phylum Chordata; class Chondrichthyes; order Orectolobiformes; family Hemiscylliidae; genus Chiloscyllium; species Chiloscyllium punctatum. Next base: position 107,188 of record NW_027309896.1, on the reverse strand, counting down.
TTTCAGCCCCTCTGTTTCTCGCCCTCTGTTTCAGCCCCTCGGATTCTCGCCCTCTGTTTCAGCCCCTCTGTTTCAGCCCCTCTGTTTCTCGCCCTCTGTTTCAGCCCCTCTGTTTCAGCCCCTCTGTTTCTCGCCCTCTGTTTCAGCCCCTCTGTTTCAGCCCCTGTGTTTCTCGCCCTCTGTTTCAGCCCCTCTGTTTCAGCCCCTCAGTTTCAGCCCCTCTTTTTCTCCCCCTCTGTTTCAGCCCCACTGTTTCAGCCCCTCTTTTTCTCGCCCTCTGTTTCAGCCCCTCTGTTTCAGCCCCTCTGTTTCTCGCCCTCTGTTTCAGCCCCTCGGTTTCTCGCCCTCTGTTTCAGCCCCTCTGTTTCAGCCCCTCTGTTTCAGCCCCTCTGTTTCAGCCCCTCTGTCTCTCGCCCTCTGTTTCAGCCCCTCTGTTTCTCGCCCTCTGTTTCAGCCCCTCTGATTCAGCCCCTCTGTTTCTCGCCCCCTGTTTCAGCCCCTCTGTTTCAGCCCCTCTGTTTCTCGCCCTCTGTTTCAACCCCTCGGTTTCTCGCCCTCTGTTTTAGCCCCTCTGTTTCAGCCCCTCTGTTTCAGCCCCTCTGTTTCTCACCCTCTGTTTCAGCCCCTCGGTTTCTCGCCCTCTGTTTCAGCCCCTCTGTTTCAGCCCCTCTGTTTCAGCCCCTCTGTTTCTCGCCCCCTGTTTCAGCCCCTATGATTCAGCCCCTCTGTTTCTCGCCCCCTGTTTCAGCCCCTCTGTTTCAGCCCCTCTGTTTCTCGCCCTCTGTTTCAACCCCTCGGTTTCTCGCCCTCTGTTTTAGCCCCTCTGTTTCAGCCCCTCTGTTTCAGCCCCTCTGTTTCAGCCCCTCTATTTCTCACCCTCTGTTTCAGCCCCTCGGTTTCTCGCCCTCTGTTTCAGCCCCTCTGTTTCAGCCCCTCTGTTTCAGCCCCTCTGTTTCAGCCCCTCTGTTTCTCGCACTCTGTTTCTCGCCCCCTGTTTCAGCCCCACTGTTTCAGGCCCTCGGTTTCTCGCCCTCTGTTTCAGCCCCTCTGTTTCAGCCCCTTTGTTTCAGCCCCTCTGTTTCAGCCCCTCTGTTTCTCGCCCTCTGTTTCAGCCCCTCTGTTTCTCGCCCGCTGTTTCAGCCCCTCTGTTTCAGCCCCTCTGTTTCAGCCCCTCTGTTTCAGCCTCTCTGTTTCTCGCCCTCTGTTTCAGCCCCTCTGTTTCAGCCCCTCTGTTTCAGCCCCTCGGTTTCTAGCCCTCTGTTTCAGCCCCTCTGTTTCACGCCCGCTGTTTCAGCCCCTCTGTTTCAGCCCCTCTGTTTCAGCCCCTCTGTTTCAGCCCCTCTGTTTCTCGCCCTCTGTTTCAGCCCCTCGGTTTCTAGCCCTCTGTTTCAGCCCCTCTGTTTCAGCCACTCTGTTTCAGCCCCTCTGTTCAGCCCCTCGGTTTCTCGCCCTCTGTTTCAGCCCCTCGGTTTCTCGCCTTCTGTTTCAGCCCCTCTGTTTCAGCCCCTCTGTTTCAGCCCCTCTGTTTCTCGCCCTCTGTTTCAGCCCCACTGTTTCAGCCCCTCTGTTTCTCGCCCACTGTTTCAGCCCCTCTGTTTCTCACCCTCTGTTTCAGCCCCTCTGTTTCAGCCAATCTGTTTCTCGCCCACTGTTTCAGCCCCTCTGTTTCAGCCCCTCTGTTTCTCGCCCTCTGTTTCAGCCCCTCTGTTTCTCGCCCTCTGTTTCTCGCCCTCTGTTTCAGCCCCTCTGTTTCAGCCCCTCTGTTCCAGCCCCTCTGTTTCAGCCCCTCTGTTTCAGCCCCTCTGTTTCTAGCCCTCTGTTTCAGCCCCTCTGTTTCAGCCCCTCTGTTTCTCGCCCTCTGTTTCTCGCCCCCTGTTTCAGCCCCACTGTTTCAGGCCCTCGGTTTCTCGCCCTCTGTTTCAGCCCCTCTGTTTCAGCCCCTTTGTTTCAGCCCCTCTGTTTCAGCCCCTCTGTTTCTCGCCCTCTGTTTCAGCCCCTCTGTTTCTCGCCCTCTGTTTCAGCCCCTCTGTTTCAGCCCCTCTGTTTCAGCCCCTCTGTTTCAGCCCCTCGGTTTCTCGCCCTCTGTTTCAGCCCCGCTGTTTCAGCCCCTCTGTTTCTCGCCCTCTGTTTCAGCCCCTCTGTTTCTCGCCCTCTGTTTCAGCCCCTCTGTTTCTCACCCTCTGTTTCATCCCCTCTGTTTCAGCCCCTCTGTTTCAGCCCCTCTGTTTCTCGCCCTCTGTTTCAGCCCCTCGGATTCTCGCCCTCTGTTTCAGCCCCTCTGTTTCAGCCCCTCTGTTTCTCGCCCTCTGTTTCAGTCCCTCTGTTTCAGCCCCTCTGTTTCTCGCCCTGTGTTTCAGCCCCTCTGTTTCAGCCCCTGTGTTTCTCGCCCTCTGTTTCAGCCCCTCTGTTTCAGCCCCTCTGTTTCAGCCCCTCTTTTTCTCCCCCTCTGTTTCAGCCCCACTGTTTCAGCCCCTCTGTTTCTCGCCCTCTGTTTCAGCCCCTCTGTTTCAGCCCCTCTTTTTCTCGCCCTCTGTTTCAGCCCCTCTGTTTCAGCCCCTCTGTTTCTCGCCCTCTGTTTCAGCCCCTCGGTTTCTCGCCCTCTGTTTCAGCGCCTCTGTTTCAGCCCCGCTGTTTCAGCCCCTCTGTTTCAGCCCCTCTGTTTCTCACCCTCTGTTTCAGCACCTCGGTTTCTCGCCCTCTGTTTCAGCCCCTCTGTTTCAGCCCCTCTGTTTCAGCCCCTCTGTTTCTCGCCCTCTGTTTCAGCCCCTCTGATTCAGCCCCTCTGTTTCTCGCCCCCTGTTTCAGCCCCTCTGTTTCAGCCCCTCTGTTTCTCGCCCTCTGTTTCAACCCCTCGGTTTCTCGCCCTCTGTTTTAGCCCCTCTGTTTCAGCCCCTCTGTTTCAGCCCCTCTGTTTCAGCCCCTCTGTTTCTCACCCTCTGTTTCAGCACCTCGGTTTCTCGCCCTCTGTTTCAGCCCCTCTGTTTCAGCCCCTCTGTTTCAGCCCCTCTGTTTCTCGCCCCCTGTTCCAGCCCCTCTGATTCAGCCACTCTGTTTCTCGCCCCCTGTTTCAGCCCCACAGTTTCAGCCCCACTGTTTCTCGCCCTCTGTTTCAGCCACTCTGTTTCTTACCCTCTGTTTCAGCCCCTCTGTTTCAGCCAATCTGTTTCGCGCCCACTGTTTCAGCCCCTCTGTTTCAGCCCCTCTGTTTCTCGCCCTCTGTTTCAGCCCCTCTGTTTCTCGCCCTCTGTTTCAGCCCCTCTGTTTCAGCCCCTCTGTTTCAGCCCCTCTGTTTCTAGCCCTCTGTTTCAGCCCCTCTGTTTCAGCCCCTCTGTTTCTCGCCCTCTGTTTCTCGCCCCCTGTTTCAGCCCCACTGTTTCAGGCCCTCGGTTTCTCGCCCTCTATTTCAGCCACTCTGTTTCAGCCCCTTTGTTTCAGCCCCTCTGTTTCAGCACCTCTGTTTCTCGCCCTCTGTTTCAGCCCCTCTGTTTCTCGCCCTCTGTTTCAGCCCCTCTGTTTCAGCCCCTCTGTTTCAGCCCCTCTGTTCAGCCCCTCGGTTTCTTGCCCTCTGTTTCAGCCCCTCGGTTTCTCGCCCTCTGTTTCAGCCCCTCTGTTTCAGCCCCTCTGTTTCTCGCCCTCTGTTTCAGCCCCTCTGTTTCTCGCCCTCTGTTTCAGCCCCTCTGTTTCTCACCCTCTGTTTCATCCCCTCTGTTTCAGCCCCTCTGTTTCAGCCCCTCTGTTTCTCGCCCTCTGTGTCAGCCCCTCGGATTCTCGCCCTCTGTTTCAGCCCCTCTGTTTCAGCCCCTCTGTTTCTCGCCCTCTGTTTCAGCCCCTCTGTTTCAGCCCCTCTGTTTCTCGCCCTCTGTTTCAGCCCCTCTGTTTCAGCCCCTGTGTTTCTCGCCCTCTGTTTCAGCCCCTCTGTTTCAGCCCCTCAGTTTCAGCCCCTCTTTTTCTCCCCCTCTGTTTCAGCCCCACTGTTTCAGCCCCTCTTTTTCTCGCCCTCTGTTTCAGCCCCTCTGTTTCAGCCCCTCTGTTTCTCGCCCTCTGTTTCAGCCCCTCGGTTTCTCGCCCTCTGTTTCAGCCCCTCTGTTTCAGCCCCTCTGTTTCAGCCCCTCTGTTTCAGCCCCTCTGTCTCTCGCCCTCTGTTTCAGCCCCTCTGTTTCTCGCCCTCTGTTTCAGCCCCTCTGATTCAGCCCCTCTGTTTCTCGCCCCCTGTTTCAGCCCCTCTGTTTCAGCCCCTCTGTTTCTCGCCCTCTGTTTCCACCCCTCGGTTTCTCGCCCTCTGTTTTAGCCCCTCTGTTTCAGCCCCTCTGTTTCAGCCCCTCTGTTTCTCACCCTCTGTTTCAGCCCCTCGGTTTCTCGCCCTCTGTTTCAGCCCCTCTGTTTCAGCCCCTCTGTTTCAGCCCCTCTGTTTCTCGCCCCCTGTTTCAGCCCCTCTGTTTCAGCCACTCTTTTTCTCGCCCCCTGTTTAAGCCCCTCTGTTTCAGCCCCTCTGTTTCTCGCCCTCTGTTTCAGCCCCTCTGTTTCTCGCCCTCTGTTTCTCGCCCGCTGTTTCAGCCCCTCTGTTTCAGCCCCTCTGTTTCAGCCCCTCTGTTTCAGCCCCTCTGTTTCTAGCCCTCTGTTTCAGCCCCTCTGTTTCAGCCCCTCTGTTTCAGCCCCTCTGTTTCACGCCCCCTGTTTCCGCCCCTCTGTTTCAGCCCCTCGGTTTCTCGCCCTCTGTTTCAGCCCCTCTGTTTCAGCCCCTCTGTTTCTCGCCCTCTGTTTCAGCCCCTCTGTTTCTCGCCCTCTGTTTCAGCCACTCGGTTTCTCGCCCTCTGTTTCATCCCCTCTGTTTCAGCCCCTCTGTTTCAGCCCCTCTGTTTCTCGTCCTCTGTTTCAGCCCCTCTGTTTCTCGCCCTCTGTTTCAGCCCCTCTGTTTCAGCCCCTCTGTTTCAGCCCCTCTGTTTCAGCCCCCCTGTTTCTCGCCCCCTGTTTCTCGCCCCCTGTTTCAGCCCCTCTGTTTCAGCCCCTCTGTTTCTCGCCCCCTGTTTCAGCCCCTCTGTTTCAGCCCCTCTATTTATCGCCCCCTGTTTCAGCCCCGCTGTTTCAGCCCCTCTGTTTCTCGTCCTCTGTTTCAGCCCCTCTGTTTCTCGCCCGCTGTTTCAGCCCCTCTGTTTCAGCCCCTCTGTTTCAGCCCCTCTGTTTCAGCCCCTCTGTTTCTCGCCCTCTGTTTCAGCCCCTCTGTTTCAGCCCCTCTGTTTCAGCCCCTCGGTTTCTAGCCCTCTGTTTCAGCCCCTCTGTTTCAGCCACTGTTTCAGCCCCTCTGTTCAGCCCCTCGGTTTCTCGCCCTCTGTTTCAGCCCCTCGGTTTCTCGCCTTCTGTTTCAGCCCCTCTGTTTCAGCCCCTCTGTTTCAGCCCCTCTGTTTCTCGCCCTCTGTTTCAGCCCCACTGTTTCAGCCCCTCTGTTTCTCGCCCACTGTTTCAGCCCCTCTGTTTCTCACCCTCTGCTTCAGCCCCTCTGTTTCAGCCAATCTGTTTCTCACCCACTGTTTCAGCCCCTCTGTTTCAGCCCCTCTGTTTCTCGCCCTCTGTTTCAGCCCCTCTGTTTCTCGCCCTCTGTTTCTCGCCCTCTGTTTCAGCCCCTCTGTTTCAGCCCATCTGTTCCAGCCCCTCTGTTTCAGCCCCTCTGTTTCAGCCCCTCTGTTTCTAGCCCTCTGTTTCAGCCCCTCTGTTTCAGCCCCTCTGTTTCTCGCCCTCTGTTTCTCGCCCCCTGTTTCAGCCCCACTGTTTCAGGCCCTCGGTTTCTCGCCCTCTGTTTCAGCCCCTCTGTTTCAGCCCCTTTGTTTCAGCCCCTCTGTTTCAGCCCCTCTGTTTCTCGCCCTCTGTTTCAGCCCCTCTGTTTCTCGCCCTCTGTTTCAGCCCCTCTGTTTCAGCCCCTCTGTTTCAGCCCCTCTGTTCAGCCCCTCAGTTTCTTGCCCTCTGTTTCAGCCCCTCGGTTTCTCGCCCTCTGTTTCAGCCCCTCTGTTTCAGCCCCTCTGTTTCTCGCCCTCTGTTTCAGCCCCTCTGTTTCTCGCCCTCTGTTTCAGCCCCTCTGTTTCTCACCCTCTGTTTCATCCCCTCTGTTTCAGCCCCACTGTTTCAGCCCCTCTGTTTCTCGCCCTCTGTTTCAGCCCCTCGGATTCTCGCCCCCTGTTTCAGCCCTTCTGTTTCAGCCCCTCTGTTTCTCGCCCTCTGTTTCAGTCCCTCTGTTTCAGCCCCTCTGTTTCTCGCCCTCTGTTTCAGCCCCTCTGTTTCAGCCCCTGTGTTTCTCGCCCTCTGTTTCAGCCCCTCTGTTTCAGCCCCTCTGTTTCAGCCCCTTTGTTTCTCCCCCTCTGTTTCAGCCCCACTGTTTCAGCCCCTCTGTTTCTCGCCCTCTGTTTCAGCCCCTCTGTTTCAGCCCCTCTTTTTCTCGCCCTCTGTTTCAGCCCCTCTGTTTCAGCCCCTCTGTTTCTCGCCCTCTGTTTCAGCCCCTCGGTTTCTCGCCCTCTGTTTCAGCGCCTCTGTTTCAGCCCCGCTGTTTCAGCCCCTCTGATTCAGCCCCTCTGTTTCTCGCCCCCTGTTTCAGCCCCTCTGTTTCAGCCCCTCTGTTTCTCGCCCTCTGTTTCAGCCCCACTGTTTCAGCCCCACTGTTTCAGCCCCGCTGTTTCTCACCCTCTGTTTCAGCACCTCGGTTTCTCGCCTCTGTTTCAGCCCCTCTGTTTCAGCCCCTCTGTTTCAGCCCCTCTGTTTCTCGCCCCCTGTTCCAGCCCCTCTGATTCAGCCCCTCTGTTTCTCGCCCCCTGTTTCAGCCCCACTGTTTCAGCCCCACTGTTTCTCGCCCTCTGTTTCAGCCCCTCTGTTTCTCACCCTCTGTTTCAGCCCCTCTGTTTCAGCCAATCTGTTTCTCGCCCACTGTTTCAGCCCCTCTGTTTCAGCCCCTCTGTTTCTCGCCCTCTGTTTCAGCCCCTCTGTTTCTCGCCCTCTGTTTCTCGCCCTCTGTTTCAGCCCCTCTGTTTCAGCCCCTCTGTTTCAGCCCCTCTGTTTCTAGCCCTCTGTTTCAGCCCCTCTGTTTCAGCCCCTCTGTTTCTCGCCCTCTGTTTCTCGCCCCCTGTTTCAGCCCCACTGTTTCAGGCCCTCGGTTTCTCGCCCTCTGTTTCAGCCCCTCTGTTTCAGCCCCTTTGTTTCAGCCCCTCTGTTTCAGCACCTCTGTTTCTCGCCCTCTGTTTCAGCCCCTCTGTTTCTCGCCCTCTGTTTCAGCCCCTCTGTTTCAGCCCCTCTGTTTCAGCCCCTCTGTTCAGCCCCTCGGTTTCTTGCCCTCTGTTTCAGCCCCTCGGTTTCTCGCCCTCTGTTTCAGCGGCTCTGTTTCAGCCCCTTTGTTTCTCGCCCTCTGTTTCAGCCCCTCTGTTTCTCGCCCTCTGTTTCAGCCCCTCTGTTTCTCACCCTCTGTTTCATCCCCTCTGTTTCAGCCCCTCTGTTTCAGCCCCTCTGTTTCTCGCCCTCTGTTTCAGCCCATCGGATTCTCGCCCTCTGTTTCAGCCCCTCTGTTTCAGCCCCTCTGTTTCTCGCCCTCTGTTTCAGCCCCTCTGTTTCAGCCCCTCTGTTTCTCGCCCTCTGTTTCAGCCCCTCTGTTTCAGCCCCTGTGTTTCTCGCCCTCTGTTTCAGCCCCTCTGTTTCAGCCCCTCAGTTTCAGCCCCTCTTTTTCTCCCCCTCTGTTTCAGCCCCACTGTTTCAGCCCCTCTGTTTCTCGCCCTCTGTTTCAGCCCCTCTGTTTCAGCCCCTCTTTTTCTCGCCCTCTGTTTCAGCCCCTCTGTTTCAGCCCCTCTGTTTCTCGCCCTCTGTTTCAGCCCCACGGTTTCTCGCCCTCTGTTTCAGCCCCTCTGTTTCAGCCCCTCTGTTTCAGCCCCTCTGTTTCAGCCCCTCTGTCTCTCGCCCTCTGTTTCAGCCCCTCTGTTTCTCGCCCTCTGTTTCAGCCCCTCTGATTCAGCCCCTCTGTTTCTCGCCCTCTGTTTCAACCACTCGGTTTATCGCCCTCTGTTTTAGCCCCTCTGTTTCAGCCCCTCTGTTTCAGCCCCTCTGTTTCTCACCCTCTGTTTCAGCCCCTCGGTTTCTCGCCCTCTGTTTCAGCCCCTCTGTTTCAGCCCCTCTGTTTCAGCCCCTCGGTTTCTCGCCCTCTGTTTCAGCCCCTCTGTTTCAGCCCCTCTGATTCAGCCCCTCTGTTTCTCGCCCCCTGTTTCAGCCCCTCTGTTTCAGCCCCTCGGTTTCTCGCCCTTTGTTTTAGCCCCTCTGTTTCAGCCCCTCTGTTTCAGCCCCTCTATTTCTCACCCTCTGTTTCAGCCCCTCGGTTTCTCGCCCTCTGTTTCAGCCCCTCTGTTTCAGCCCCTCTGTTTCAGCCCCTCTGTTTCAGCCCCTCTGTTTCAGTCCCTCTGTTTCTCGCCCTCTGTTTCTCGCCCCCTGTTTCAGCCCCACTGTTTCAGGCCCTCGGTTTCTCGCCCTCTGTTTCAGCCCCTCTGTTTCAGCCCCCTTTGTTTCAGCACCTCTGTTTCAGCCCCTCTGTTTCTCGCCCTCTGTTTCAGCCCCTCTGTTTCTCGCCCGCTGTTTCAGCCCCTCTGTTTCAGCCCCTCTGTTTCAGCCCCTCTGTTTCAGCCCCTCTGTTTCTCGCCCTCTGTTTCAGCCCCTCTGTTTCAGCCCCTCTGTTTCAGCCCCTCGGTTTCTAGCCCTCTGTTTCAGCCCCTCTGTTTCACGCCCGCTGTTTCAGCCCCTCTGTTTCAGCCCCTCTGTTTCAGCCCCTCTGTTTCAGCCCCTCTGTTTCTCGCCCTCTGTTTCAGCCCCTCTGTTTCAGCCCCTCTGTTTCAGCCCCTCGGTTTCTAGCCCTCTGTTTCAGCCCCTCTGTTTCAGCCACTCTGTTTCAGCCCCTCTGTTCAGCCCCTCGGTTTCTCGCCCTCTGTTTCAGCCCCTCGGTTTCTCGCCTTCTGTTTCAGCCCCTCTGTTTCAGCCCCTCTGTTTCAGCCCCTCTGTTTCTCGCCCTCTGTTTCAGCCCCACTGTTTCAGCCCCACTGTTTCTCGCCCACTGTTTCAGCCCCTCTGTTTCTCACCCTCTGTTTCAGCCCCTCTGTTTCAGCCAATTTGTTTCTCGCCCACTGTTTCAGCCCCTCTGTTTCAGCCCCTCTGTTTCTCGCCCTCTGTTTCAGCCCCTCTGTTTCTCGCCCTCTGTTTCTCGCCCTCTGTTTCAGCCCCTCTGTTTCAGCCCCTCTGTTCCAGCCCCTCTGTTTCAGCCCCTCTGTTTCAGCCCCTCTGTTTCTAGCCCTCTGTTTCAGCCCCTCTGTTTCAGCCCCTCTTTTTCTCGCCCTCTGTTTCTCGCCCCCTGTTTCAGCCCCACTGTTTCAGGCCCTCGGTTTCTCGCCCACTGTTTCAGCCCCTCTGTTTCAGCCCCTTTGTTTCAGCCCCTCTGTTTCAGCCCCTCTATTTCTCGCCCTCTGTTTCAGCCCCTCTGTTTCTCGCCCTCTGTTTCAGCCCCTCTGTTTCAGCCCCTCTGTTTCAGCCCCTCTGTTTCAGCCCCTCGGTTTCTCGCCCTCTGTTTCAGCCCCTCTGTTTCAGCCCCTCTGTTTCTCGCCCTCTGTTTCAGCCCCTCTGTTTCTCGCCCTCTGTTTCAGCCCCTCTGTTTCTCACCCTCTGTTTCATCCCCTCTGTTTCAGCCCCTCTGTTTCAGCCCCTCTGTTTCTCGCCCTCTGTTTCAGCCCCTCGGATTCTCGCCCTCTGTTTCAGCCCCTCTGTTTCAGCCCCTCTGTTTCAGCCCCTCGGTTTCTCGCCCTCTGTTTCAGCCCCTCTGTTTCAGCCCCTCTGATTCAGCCCCTCTGTTTCAGCCCCTGTGTTTCTCGCCCTCTGTTTCAGCCCCTCTGTTTCAGCCCCTCTGTTTCAGCCCCTCTTTTTCTCCCCCTCTGTTTCAGCCCCACTGTTTCAGCCCCTCTGTTTGTCGCCCTCTGTTTCAGCCCCTCTGTTTCAGCCCCTCTTTTTCTCGCCCTCTGTTTCAGCCCCTCTGTTTCAGCCCCTCTGTTTCTCGCCCTCTGTTTCAGCCCCTCGGTTTCTCGCCCTCTGTTTCAGCGCCTCTGCTTCAGCCCCGCTGTTTCAGCCCCTCTGTTTCAGCCCCTCTGTTTCTCACCCTCTGTTTCAGCACCTCGGTTTCTCGCCCTCTGTTTCAGCCCCTCTGTTTCAGCCCCTCTGTTTCAGCCACTCTGTTTCTCGCCCTCTGTTTCAGCCCCTCTGATTCAGCCCCTCTGTTTCTCGCCCCCTGTTTCAGCCCCTCTGTTTCAGCCCCTCTGTTTCTCGCCCTCTGTTTCAACCCCTCGGTTTCTCGCCCTCTATTTTAGCCCCTCTGTTTCAGCCCCTCTGTTTCAGCCCCTCTGTTTCAGCCCCTCTGTTTCTCACCCTCTGTTTCAGCACCTCGGTTTCTCGCCCTCTGTTTCAGCCCCTCTGTTTCAGCCCCTCTGTTTCAGCCCCTCTGTTTCTCGCCCCCTGTTCCAGCCCCTCTGATTCAGCCCCTCTGTTTCTCGCCCCCTGTTTCAGCCCCACTGTTTCAGCCCCACTGTTTCTCGCCCTCTGTTTCAGCCCCTCTGTTTCTCACCCTCTGTTTCAGCCCCTCTGTTTCAGCCAATCTGTTTCTCGCCCAATGTTTCAGCCCCTCTGTTTCAGCCCCTCTGTTTCTCGCCCTCTGTTTCAGCCCCTCTGTTTCTCGCCCTCTGTTTCTCGCCCTCTGTTTCAGCCCCTCTGTTTCAGCCCCTCTGTTTCAGCCCCTCTGTTTCTAGCCCTCTGTTTCAGCCCCTCTGTTTCAGCCCCTCTGTTTCTCGCCCTCTGTTTCTCGCCCCCTGTTTCAGCCCCACTGTTTCAGGCCCTCGGTTTCTCGCCCTCTGTTTCAGCCCCTCTGTTTCAGCCCCTTTGTTTCAGCCCCTCTGTTTCAGCACCTCTGTTTCTCGCCCTCCGTTTCAGCCCCTCTGTTTCTCGCCCTCTGTTTCAGCCCCTCTGTTTCAGCCCCTCTGTTTCAGCCCCTCTGTTCAGCCCCTCGGTTTCTTGCCCTCTGTTTCAGCCCCTCGGTTTCTCGCCCTCTGTTTCAGCCGCTCTGTTTCAGCCCCTCTGTTTCTCGCCCTCTGTTTCAGCCCCTCTGTTTCTCGCCCTCTGTTTCAGCCCCTCTGTTTCTCACCCTCTGTTTCATCCCCTCTGTTTCAGCCCCTCTGTTTCAGCCCCTCTGTTTCTCGCCCTCTGTTTCAGCCCCTCGGATTCTCGCCCTCTGTTTCAGCCCCTCTGTTTCAGCCCCTCTGTTTCTCGCCCTCTGTTTCAGCCCCTCTGTTTCAGCCCCTCTGTTTCTCGCCCTCTGTTTCAGCCCCTCTGTTTCAGCCCCTGTGTTTCTCGCCCTCTGTTTCAGCCCCTCTGTTTCAGCCCCTCAGTTTCAGCCCCTCTTTTTCTCCCCCTCTGTTTCAGCCCCACTGTTTCAGCCCCTCTGTTTCTCGCCCTCTGTTTCAGCCCCTCTGTTTCAGCCCCTCTTTTTCTCGCCCTCTGTTTCAGCCCCTCTGTTTCAGCCCCTCTGTTTCTCGCCCTCTGTTTCAGCCCCTCGGTTTCTCGCCCTCTGTTTCAGCCCCTCTGTTTCAGCCCCTCTGTTTCAGCCCCTCAGTTTCAGCCCCTCTTTTTCTCCCCCTCTGTTTCAGCCCCACTGTTTCAGCCCCTCTGTTTCAGCCCCTCTGTTTCAGCCCCTCTGTTTCAGCCCCTCTTTTTCTCGCCCTCTGTTTCAGCCCCTCTATTTCAGCCCCTCTGTTTCTCGCCCTCTGTTTCAGCCCCTCGGTTTCTCGCCCTCTGTTTCAGCCCCTCTGTTTCAGCCCCTCTGTTTCAGCCCCTCTGTTTCAGCCCCTCTGTTTCAGCCCCTCTGTTTCTCGCCCTCTGTTTCAGCCCCTCTGATTCAGCCCCTCTGTTTCTCGCCCCCTGTTTCAGCCCCTCTGTTTCAGCCCCTCGGTTTCTCGCCCTCTGTTTCAACCCCTCGGTTTCTCGCCCTCTGTTTTAGCCCCTCTGTTTCAGCCCCTCTGTTTCAGCCACTCTGTTTCAGCCCCTCTGTTCAGCCCCTCGGTTTCTCGCCCTCTGTTTCAGCCCCTCGGTTTCTCGCCTTCTGTTTCAGCCCCTCTGTTTCAGCCCCTCTGTTTCAGCCCCTCTGTTTCTCGGCCTCTGTTTCAGCCCCACTGTTTCAGCCCCACTGTTTCTCGCCCACTGTTTCAGCCCCTCTGTTTCTCACCCTCTGTTTCAGCCCCTCTGTTTCAGCCAATCTGTTTCTCGCCCACTGTTTCAGCCCCTCTGTTTCAGCCCCTCTGTTTCTCGCCCTCTGTTTCAGCCCCTCTGTTTCTCGCCCTCTGTTTCTCGCCCTCTGTTTCAGCCCCTCTGTTTCAGCCCCTCTGTTCCAGCCCCTCTGTTTCAGCCACTCTGTTTCAGCCCCTCTGTTTCTAGCCCTCTGTTTCAGCCCCTCTGTTTCAGCCCCTCTTTTTCTCGCCCTCTGTTTCTCGCCGCCTGTTTCAGCCCCACTGTTTCAGGCCCTCGGTTTCTCGCCCTCTGTTTCAGCCCCTCTGTTTCAGCCCCTTTGTTTCAGCCCCTCTGTTTCAGCCCCTCTGTTTCTCGCCCTCTGTTTCAGCCCCTCTGTTTCTCGCCCTCTGTTTCAGCCCCTCTGTTTCAGCCCCTCTGTTTCAGCCCCTCTGTTTCAGCCCCTCGGTTTCTCGCCCTCTGTTTCAGCCCCTCTGTTTCAGCCCCTCTGTTTCTCGCCCTCTGTTTCAGCCCCTCTGTTTCTCGCCCTCTGTTTCAGCCCCTCTGTTTCTCACCCTCTGTTTCATCCCCTCTGTTTCAGCCCCTCTGTTTCAGCCCCTCTGTTTCTCGCCCTCTGTTTCAGCCCCTCGGATTCTCGCCCTCTGTTTCAGCCCCTCTGTTTCAGCCCCTCTGTTTCTCGCCCTCTGTTTCAGTCCCTCTGTTTCAGCCCCTCTGTTTCTCGCCCTGTGTTTCAGCCCCTCTGTTTCAGCCCCTGTGTTTCTCGCCCTCTGTTTCAGCCCCTCTGTTTCAGCCCCTCTGTTTCAGCCCCTCTTTTTCTCCCCCTCTGTTTCAGCCCCACTGTTTCAGCCCCTCTGTTTGTCGCCCTCTGTTTCAGCCCCTCTGTTTCAGCCCCTCTTTTTCTCGCCCTCTGTTTCAGCCCCTCTGTTTCAGCCCCTCTGTTTCTCGCCCTCTGTTTCAGCCCCTCGGTTTCTCGCCCTCTGTTTCAGCGCCTCTGTTTCAGCCCCGCTGTTTCAGCCCCTCTGTTTCAGCCCCTCTGTTTCTCACCCTCTGTTTCAGCACCTCGGTTTCTCGCCCTCTGTTTCAGCCCCTCTGTTTCAGCCCCTCTGTTTCAGCCCCTCTGTTTCTCGCCCTCTGTTTCAGCCCCTCTGATTCAGCCCCTCTGTTTCTCGCCCCCTGTTTCAGCCCCTCTGTTTCAGCCCCTCTGTTTCTCGCCCTCTGTTTCAACCCCTCGGTTTCTCGCCCTCTATTTTAGCCCCTCTGTTTCAGCCCCTCTGTTTCAGCCCCTCTGTTTCAGCCCCTCTGTTTCTCACCCTCTGTTTCAGCACCTCGGTTTCTCGCCCTCTGTTTCAGCCCCTCTGTTTCAGCCCCTCTGTTTCAGCCCCTCTGTTTCTCGCCCCCTGTTCCAGCCCCTCTGATTCAGCCCCTCTGTTTCTCGCCCCCTGTTTCAGCCCCACTGTTTCAGCCCCACTGTTTCTCGCCCTCTGTTTCAGCCCCTCTGTTTCTCACCCTCTGTTTCAGCCCCTCTGTTTCAGCCAATCTGTTTCTCGCCCACTGTTTCAGCCCCTCTGTTTCAGCCCCTCTGTTTCTCGCCCTCTGTTTCAGCCCCTCTGTTTCTCGCCCTCTGTTTCTCGCCCTCTGTTTCAGCCCCTCTGTTTCAGCCCCTCTGTTTCAGCCCCTCTGTTTCTAGCCCTCTGTTTTAGCCCCTCTGTTTCAGCCCCTCTGTTTCTCGCCCTCTGTTTCTCGCCCCCTGTTTCAGCCCCAGTGTTTCAGGCCCTCGGTTTCTCGCCCTCTGTTTCAGCCCCTCTGTTTCAGCCCCTTTGTTTCAGCCCCTCTGTTTCAGCACCTCTGTTTCTCGCCCTCCGTTTCAGCCCCTCTGTTTCTCGCCCTCTGTTTCAGCCCCTCTGTTTCAGCCCCTCTGTTTCAGCCCCTCTGTTCAGCCCCTCGGTTTCTTGCCCTCTGTTTCAGCCCCTCGGTTTCTCGCCCTCTGTTTCAGCCGCTCTGTTTCAGCCCCTCTGTTTCTCGCCCTCTGTTTCAGCCCCTCTGTTTCTCGCCCTCTGTTTCAGCCCCTCTGTTTCTCACCCTCTGTTTCATCCCCTCTGTTTCAGCCCCTCTGTTTCAGCCCCTCTGTTTCTCGCCCTCTGTTTCAGCCCCTCGGATTCTCGCCCTCTGTTTCAGCCCCTCTGTTTCAGCCCCACTGTTTCTCGCCCTCTGTTTCAGCCCCTCTGTTTCAGCCCCTCTGTTTCTCGCCCTCTGTTTCAGCCCCTCTGTTTCAGCCCCTGTGTTTCTCGCCCTCTGTTTCAGCCCCTCTGTTTCAGCCCCTCAGTTTCAGCCCCTCTTTTTCTCCCCCTCTGTTTCAGCCCCACTGTTTCAGCCCCTCTGTTTCTCGCCCTCTGTTTCAGCCCCTCTGTTTCAGCCCCTCTTTTTCTCGCCCTCTGTTTCAGCCCCTCTGTTTCAGCCCCTCTGTTTCTCGCCCTCTGTTTCAGCCCCTCGGTTTCTCGCCCTCTGTTTCAGCCCCTCTGTTTCAGCCCCTCTGTTTCAGCCCCTCTGTTTCAGCCCCTCTGTTTCAGCCCCTCTGTTTCTCGCCCTCTGTTTCAGCCCCTCTGAGTCAGCCCCTCTGTTTCTCGCCCCCTGTTTCAGCCCCTCTGTTTCAGCCCCTCTGTTTCTCGCCCTCTGTTTCAACCCCTCGGTTTCTCGCCCTCTGTTTTAGCCCCTCTGTTTCAGCCCCTCTGTTTCAGCCCCTCTGTTTCTCACCCTCTGTTTCAGCCCCTCGGTTTCTCGCCCTCTGTTTCAGCCCCTCTGTTTCAGCCCCTCTGTTTCAGCCCCTCTGTTTCTCGCCCCCTGTTTCAGCCCCTCTGATTCAGCCCCTCTGTTTCTCGCCCCCTGTTTCAGCCCCTCTGTTTCAGCCCCTCTGTTTCTCGCCCTCTGTTTCAACCCCTCGGTTTCTCGCCCTCTGTTTTAGCCCCTCTGTTTCAGCCCCTCTGTTTCAGCCCCTCTGTTTCAGCCCCTCTATTTCTCACCCTCTGTTTCAGCCCCTCGGTTTCCCCCCTCCCTGTTTCAGCCCCTCTGTTTCAGCCCCTCTGTTTCAGCCCCTCTGTTTCAGCCCCTCTGTTTCAGTCCCTCTGTTTCAGCCCCTCTGTTTCTCGCCCTCTGTTTCTCGCCCCCTGTTTCAGCCCCACTGTTTCAGGCCCTCGGTTTCTCGCCCTCTGTTTCAGCCCCTCTGTTTCAGCCCCTTTGTTTCAGCCCCTCTGTTTCAGCCCCTCTGTTTCTCGCCCTCTGTTTCAGCCCCTCTGTTTCTCGCCCTCTGTTTCAGCCCCTCTGTTTCAGCCCCACTGTTTCAGCCCCTCTGTTTCAGCCCCTCTGTTTCAGCCCCTCTGTTTCAGCCCCTCTTTTTCTCGCCCTCTGTTTCAGCCCCTCTATTTCAGCCCCTCTGTTTCTCGCCCTCTGTTTCAGCCCCTCGGTTTCTCGCCCTCTGTTTCAGCCCCTCTGTTTCAGCCCCTCTGTTTCAGCCCCTCTGTTTCAGCCCCTCTGTTTCAGCCCCTCTGTTTCTCGCCCTCTGTTTCAGCCCCTCTGATTCAGCCCCTCTGTTTCTCGCCCCCTGTTTCAGCCCCTCTGTTTCAGCCCCTCGGTTTCTCGCCCTCTGTTTCAACCCCTCGGTTTCTCGCCCTCTGTTTTAGCCCCTCTGTTTCAGCCCCTCTGTTTCAGCCACTCTGTTTCAGCCCCTCTGTTCAGCCCCTCGGTTTCTCGCCCTCTGTTTCAGCCCCTCGGTTTCTCGCCTTCTGTTTCAGCCCCTCTGTTTCAGCCCCTCTGTTTCAGCCCCTCTGTTTCTCGGCCTCTGTTTCAGCCCCACTGTTTCAGCCCCACTGTTTCTCGCCCACTGTTTCAGCCCCTCTGTTTCTCACCCTCTGTTTCAGCCCCTCTGTTTCAGCCAATCTGTTTCTCGCCCACTGTTTCAGCCCCTCTGTTTCAGCCCCTCTGTTTCTCGCCCTCTGTTTCAGCCCCTCTGTTTCTCGCCCTCTGTTTCTCGCCCTCTGTTTCAGCCCCTCTGTTTCAGCCCCTCTGTTCCAGCCCCTCTGTTTCAGCCACTCTGTTTCAGCCCCTCTGTTTCTAGCCCTCTGTTTCAGCCCCTCTGTTTCAGCCCCTCTTTTTCTCGCCCTCTGTTTCTCGCCGCCTGTTTCAGCCCCACTGTTTCAGGCCCTCGGTTTCTCGCCCTCTGTTTCAGCCCCTCTGTTTCAGCCCCTTTGTTTCAGCCCCTCTGTTTCAGCCCCTCTGTTTCTCGCCCTCTGTTTCAGCCCCTCTGTTTCTCGCCCTCTGTTTCAGCCCCTCTGTTTCAGCCCCTCTGTTTCAGCCCCTCTGTTTCAGCCCCTCGGTTTCTCGCCCTCTGTTTCAGCCCCTCTGTTTCAGCCCCTCTGTTTCTCGCCCTCTGTTTCAGCCCCTCTGTTTCTCGCCCTCTGTTTCAGCCCCTCTGTTTCTCACCCTCTGTTTCATCCCCTCTGTTTCAGCCCCTCTGTTTCAGCCCCTCTGTTTCTCGCCCTCTGTTTCAGCCCCTCGGATTCTCGCCCTCTGTTTCAGCCCCTCTGTTTCAGCCCCTCTGTTTCTCGCCCTCTGTTTCAGTCCCTCTGTTTCAGCCCCTCTGTTTCTCGCCCTGTGTTTCAGCCCCTCTGTTTCAGCCCCTGTGTTTCTCGCCCTCTGTTTCAGCCCCTCTGTTTCAGCCCCTCTGTTTCAGCCCCTCTTTTTCTCCCCCTCTGTTTCAGCCCCACTGTTTCAGCCCCTCTGTTTGTCGCCCTCTGTTTCAGCCCCTCTGTTTCAGCCCCTCTTTTTCTCGCCCTCTGTTTCAGCCCCTCTGTTTCAGCCCCTCTGTTTCTCGCCCTCTGTTTCAGCCCCTCGGTTTCTCGCCCTCTGTTTCAGCGCCTCTGTTTCAGCCCCGCTGTTTCAGCCCCTCTGTTTCAGCCCCTCTGTTTCTCACCCTCTGTTTCAGCACCTCGGTTTCTCGCCCTCTGTTTCAGCCCCTCTGTTTCAGCCCCTCTGTTTCAGCCCCTCTGTTTCTCGCCCTCTGTTTCAGCCCCTCTGATTCAGCCCCTCTGTTTCTCGCCCCCTGTTTCAGCCCCTCTGTTTCAGCCCCTCTGTTTCTCGCCCTCTGTTTCAACCCCTCGGTTTCTCGCCCTCTATTTTAGCCCCTCTGTTTCAGCCCCTCTGTTTCAGCCCCTCTGTTTCAGCCCCTCTGTTTCTCACCCTCTGTTTCAGCACCTCGGTTTCTCGCCCTCTGTTTCAGCCCCTCTGTTTCAGCCCCTCTGTTTCAGCCCCTCTGTTTCTCGCCCCCTGTTCCAGCCCCTCTGATTCAGCCCCTCTGTTTCTCGCCCCCTGTTTCAGCCCCACTGTTTCAGCCCCACTGTTTCTCGCCCTCTGTTTCAGCCCCTCTGTTTCTCACCCTCTGTTTCAGCCCCTCTGTTTCAGCCAATCTGTTTCTCGCCCACTGTTTCAGCCCCTCTGTTTCAGCCCCTCTGTTTCTCGCCCTCTGTTTCAGCCCCTCTGTTTCTCGCCCTCTGTTTCTCGCCCTCTGTTTCAGCCCCTCTGTTTCAGCCCCTCTGTTTCAGCCCCTCTGTTTCTAGCCCTCTGTTTTAGCCCCTCTGTTTCAGCCCCTCTGTTTCTCGCCCTCTGTTTCTCGCCCCCTGTTTCAGCCCCAGTGTTTCAGGCCCTCGGTTTCTCGCCCTCTGTTTCAGCCCCTCTGTTTCAGCCCCTTTGTTTCAGCCCCTCTGTTTCAGCACCTCTGTTTCTCGCCCTCCGTTTCAGCCCCTCTGTTTCTCGCCCTCTGTTTCAGCCCCTCTGTTTCAGCCCCTCTGTTTCAGCCCCTCTGTTCAGCCCCTCGGTTTCTTGCCCTCTGTTTCAGCCCCTCGGTTTCTCGCCCTCTGTTTCAGCCGCTCTGTTTCAGCCCCTCTGTTTCTCGCCCTCTGTTTCAGCCCCTCTGTTTCTCGCCCTCTGTTTCAGCCCCTCTGTTTCTCACCCTCTGTTTCATCCCCTCTGTTTCAGCCCCTCTGTTTCAGCCCCTCTGTTTCTCGCCCTCTGTTTCAGCCCCTCGGATTCTCGCCCTCTGTTTCAGCCCCTCTGTTTCAGCCCCACTGTTTCTCGCCCTCTGTTTCAGCCCCTCTGTTTCAGCCCCTCTGTTTCTCGCCCTCTGTTTCAGCCCCTCTGTTTCAGCCCCTGTGTTTCTCGCCCTCTGTTTCAGCCCCTCTGTTTCAGCCCCTCAGTTTCAGCCCCTCTTTTTCTCCCCCTCTGTTTCAGCCCCACTGTTTCAGCCCCTCTGTTTCTCGCCCTCTGTTTCAGCCCCTCTGTTTCAGCCCCTCTTTTTCTCGCCCTCTGTTTCAGCCCCTCTGTTTCAGCCCCTCTGTTTCTCGCCCTCTGTTTCAGCCCCTCGGTTTCTCGCCCTCTGTTTCAGCCCCTCTGTTTCAGCCCCTCTGTTTCAGCCCCTCTGTTTCAGCCCCTCTGTTTCAGCCCCTCTGTTTCTCGCCCTCTGTTTCAGCCCCTCTGAGTCAGCCCCTCTGTTTCTCGCCCCCTGTTTCAGCCCCTCTGTTTCAGCCCCTCTGTTTCTCGCCCTCTGTTTCAACCCCTCGGTTTCTCGCCCTCTGTTTTAGCCCCTCTGTTTCAGCCCCTCTGTTTCAGCCCCTCTGTTTCTCACCCTCTGTTTCAGCCCCTCGGTTTCTCGCCCTCTGTTTCAGCCCCTCTGTTTCAGCCCCTCTGGTTCAGCCCCTCTGTTTCTCGCCCCCTGTTTCAGCCCCTCTGATTCAGCCCCTCTGTTTCTCGCCCCCTGTTTCAGCCCCTCTGTTTCAGCCCCTCTGTTTCTCGCCCTCTGTTTCAACCCCTCGGTTTCTCGCCCTCTGTTTTAGCCCCTCTGTTTCAGCCCCTCTGTTTCAGCCCCTCTGTTTCAGCCCCTCTATTTCTCACCCTCTGTTTCAGCCCCTCGGTTTCCCCCCTCCCTGTTTCAGCCCCTCTGTTTCAGCCCCTCTGTTTCAGCCCCTCTGTTTCAGCCCCTCTGTTTCAGTCCCTCTGTTTCAGCCCCTCTGTTTCTCGCCCTCTGTTTCTCGCCCCCTGTTTCAGCCCCACTGTTTCAGGCCCTCGGTTTCTCGCCCTCTGTTTCAGCCCCTCTGTTTCAGCCCCTTTGTTTCAGCCCCTCTGTTTCAGCCCCTCTGTTTCTCGCCCTCTGTTTCAGCCCCTCTGTTTCTCGCCCTCTGTTTCAGCCCCTCTGTTTCAGCCCCTCTGTTTCAGCCACTCTGTTCAGCCCCTCGGTTTCTTGCCCTCTGTTTCAGCCCCTCGGTTTCACGCCCTCTGTTTCAGCCCCTCTGTTTCAGCCCCTCTGTTTCTCGCCCTCTGTTTCAGCCCCTCTGTTTCAGCCCCTCTGTTTCAGCCCCTCTGTTCAGCCCCTCGGTTTCTTGCCCTCTGTTTCAGCCCCTCGGTTTCTCGCCCTCTGTTTCAGCCGCTCTGTTTCAGCCCCTCTGTTTCTCGCCCTCTGTTTCAGCCCCTCTGTTTCTCGCCCTCTGTTTCAGCCCCTCTGTTTCTCACCCTCTGTTTCATCCCCTCTGTTTCAGCCCCTCTGTTTCAGCCCCTCTGTTTCTCGCCCTCTGTTTCAGCCCCTCGGATTCTCGCCCTCTGTTTCAGCCCCTCTGTTTCAGCCCCTCTGTTTCTCGCCCTCTGTTTCAGCCCCTCTGTTTCAGCCCCTCTGTTTCTCGCCCTCTGTTTCAGCCCCTCTGTTTCAGCCCCTGTGTTTCTCGCCCTCTGTTTCAGCCCCTCAGTTTCAGCCCCTCTTTTTCTCCCCCTCTGTTTCAGCCCCACTGTTTCAGCCCCTCTGTTTCTCGCCCTCTGTTTCAGCCCCTCTGTTTCAGCCCCTCTTTTTCTCGCCCTCTGTTTCAGCCCCTCTGTTTCAGCCCCTCTGTTTCTCGCCCTCTGTTTCAGCCCCTCGGTTTCTCGCCCTCTGTTTCAGCCCCTCTGTTTCAGCCCCTCTGTTTCAGCCCCTCTGTTTCAGCCCCTCGGTTTCAGCCCCTCTGTTTCTCGCCCTCTGTTTCAGCCCCTCTGAGTCAGCCCCTCTGTTTCTCGCCCCCTGTTTCAGCCCCTCTGTTTCAGCCCCTCTGTTTCTCGCCCTCTGTTTCAACCCCTCGGTTTCTCGCCCTCTGTTTTAGCCCCTCTGTTTCAGCCCCTCTGTTTCAGCCCCTCTGTTTCTCACCCTCTGTTTCAGCCCCTCGGTTTCTCGCCCTCTGTTTCAGCCCCTCTGTTTCAGCCCCTCTGTTTCAGCCCCTCTGTTTCTCGCCCCCTGTTTCAGCCCCTCTGTTTCAGCCCCTCTGTTTCTCGCCCCCTGTTTCAGCCCCTCTGTTTCAGCCCCTCTGTTTCTCGCCCTCTGTTTCAACCCCTCGGTTTCTCGCCCTCTGTTTTAGCCCCTCTGTTTCAGCCCCTCTGTTTCAGCCCCTCTGTTTCAGCCCCTCTATTTCTCACCCTCTGTTTCAGCCCCTCGGTTGCCCCCCCCCCTGTTTCAGCCCCTCTGTTTCAGCCCCTCTGTTTCAGCCCCTCTGTTTCAGCCCCTCTGTTTCAGCCCCTCTGTTTCTCGCCCTCTGTTTCTCGCCCCCTGTTTCAGCCCCACTGTTTCAGGCCCTCGGTTTCTCGCCCTCTGTTTCAGCCCCTCTGTTTCAGCCCCTTTGTTTCAGCCCCTCTGTTTCAGCCCCTCTGTTTCTCGCCCTCTGTTTCAGCCCCTCTGTTTCTCGCCCTCTGTTTCAGCCCCTCTGTTTCAGCCCCTCTGTTTCAGCCACTCTGTTCAGCCCCTCGGTTTCTTGCCCTCTGTTTCAGCCCCTCGGTTTCACGCCCTCTGTTTCAGCCCCTCTGTTTCAGCCCCTCTGTTTCTCGCCCTATGTTTCAGCCCCTCTGTTTCAGCCCCTCTGTTTCTCACCCTCTGTTTCATCCCCTCTGTTTCAGCCCCTCTGTTTCAGCCCCTCTGTTTCTCGCCCTCTGTTTCAGCCCCTCTGTTTCTCGCCCTCTGTTTCAGCCCCTCTGTTTCAGCCCCTCTGTTTCTAGCCCTCTGTTTCAGCCCCTCTGTTTCAGCCCCTCTGTTTCTCGCCCTCTGTTTCAGCCCCTCTGTTTCAGCCCCTCTGTTTCTCGCCCTCTGTTTCAGCCCCTCTGTTTCAGCCCCTCTGTTTCAGCCCCTCTTTTTCTCCCCCTCTGTTTCAGCCCCACTGTTTCAGCCCCTCAGTTTCTCGCCCTCTGTTTCAGCCCCTCTGTTTCAGCCCCTCTTTTTCTCGCCCTCTGTTTCTCGCCCTCTGTTTCAGCCCCTCTGTTTCAGCCCCTCTGTTTCAGCCCCGCTGTTTCTCGCCCTCTGTTTCAGCGCCTCTGTTTCAGCCCCTCTGTTTCAGCCCCTCTGTTTCAGCCCCTCTGTCTCTCGCCCTCTGTTTCAGCCCCTCTGTTTCTCGCCCTCTGTTTCAGCCCCTCTGATTCAGCCCCTCTGTTTCTCGCCCCCTGTTACAGCCCCTCTGTTTCAGCCCCTCTGTTTCTCGACCTCTGTTTCAACCCCTCGGTTTCTCGCCCTCTGTTTTAGCCCCTCTGTTTCAACCCCTCTGTTTCAGCCCCTCTGTTTCAACCCTCTGTTTCTCACCCTCTGTTTCAGCACCTCGGTTTCTCGCCCTCTGTTTCAGCCCCTCTGTTTCAGCCCCTCTGTTTCAGCCCCTCTGATTCTCGCCCCCTGTTTCAGCCCCTCTGATTCAGCCCCTCGGTTTCTCGCCCCCTGTTTCAGCCCCTCTGTTTCAGCCCTTCTGTTTCTCGCCCTCTGTTTCAACCCCTCGGTTTCTCGCCCTCTGTTTTAGCCCCTCTGTTTCAGCCCCTCTGTTTCAGCCCCTCTGTTTCAGCCCCTCTGTTTCTCACCCTCTGTTTCAGCCCCTCGGTTTCTCGCACTCTGTTTCAGCCCCTCTGTTTCAGCCCCTCTGTTTCAGCCCCTCTGTTTCTCGCCCCCTGTTTCAGCCCCTCTGTTTCAGCCCCTCTGTTTCAGCCCCTCTGTTTCAGCCCTTCTGTTTCTCGCCCTCTGTTTCACCCCCTCTCTTTCAGCCCCTCTGTTTCTCGCCCTCTGTTTCAGCCCCTCTGTTTCTCGCCCTCTGTTTCAGCCCCTCTGTTTCTCGCCCCCTATTTCAGCCCCTCTGTTTCTCGCCCTCTGTTTCTCGCCCTCTGTTTCAGCCCCTCTGTTTCAGCCCCTCTGTTTCAGTCACTCTGTTTCAGCCCCTCGGTTTCTCGCCCTCTGTTTCAGCCCCTCTGTTTCTCGCCCTTGGTTTCTTGCCGTCTGTTTCAGCCCCACTGTTTCAGCCCTTCTGTTTCTCGCCCTCTGTTTCAGCCCCTCTGTTTCAGCCCCTCTGTTTCAGCCCCTCTGTTTCTCGCCCCCTGTTTCAGCCCCTCTGTTTCAGCCCCTGTGTTTCAGCCCCTCTGTTTCAGCCCCTCTGTTTCTCGCCCTCTGTTTCAGCCCCTCTGTTTCAGCCCCTCTGTTTCAGCCCCTCAGTTTCAGCCCTTCGGTTTCTCGCCCTCTGTTTCAGCCCCTCTGTTTCTCGCCCTCTGTTTCAGCCCCTCTGTTTCAGCCCCTCTGTTTCAGCCCCTCTGTTTCTCGCCCTCTGTTTCAGCCCCTCTGTTTCTCGCCCTCTGTTTCTCGCCCTCTGTTTCAGCCCCTCTGTTTCAGCCCCTCTGTTCCAGCCCCTCTGTTCCAGCCCCTCTGTTTCAGACCCTCTGTTTCAGCCCCTCTGTTTCTAGCCCTCTGTTTCAGCCCCTCTGTTTCAGCCAATCTGTTTCGGCCCCTCTGTTTCTCGCCCTCTGTTTCAGCCCCCTGTTTCAGCCCCACTGTTTCAGCACCTCGGTTTCTCGCCTTCTGTTTCAGCCCCTCTGTTTCAGCCCCCCTGTTTCAGCCCCTCTGTTTCAGCTCCTCTGTTTCTCGCCCTCTGTTTCAGCCCCTCTGTTTCTCGCCCTCTGTTTCAGCCCCTCGGTTTCAGCCCCTCTGTTTCAGCCCCTCTGTTCAGCCCCTCGGTTTCTCGCCCTCTGTTTCATCCCCTCTGTTTCAGCCCCTCTGTTTCTCGCCCTCTGTTTCAGCCCCTCTGTTTCAACCCCTCTGTTTCTCGCCCTCTGTTTCAGCCCCTCTGTTTCTCGCCCTCTGTTTCAGCCCCTCTGTTTCTCGCCCCCTATTTCAGCCCCTCTGTTTCTCGCCCTCTGTTTCTCGCCCTCTGTTTCAGCCCCTCTGTTTCAGCCCCTCTGTTTCAGTCACTCTGTTTCAGCCCCTCGGTTTCTCGCCCTCTGTTTCAGCCCCTCTGTTTCTCGCCCTTGGTTTCTTGCCGTCTGTTTCAGCCCCACTGTTTCAGCCCTTCTGTTTCTCGCCCTCTGTTTCAGCCCCTCTGTTTCAGCCCCTCTGTTTCAGCCCCTCTGTTTCTCGCCCCCTGTTTCAGCCCCTCTGTTTCAGCCCCTGTGTTTCAGCCCCTCTGTTTCAGCCCCTCTGTTTCTCGCCCTCTGTTTCAGCCCCTCTGTTTCAGCCCCTCTGTTTCAGCCCCTCAGTTTCAGCCCTTCGGTTTCTCGCCCTCTGTTTCAGCCCCTCTGTTTCTCGCCCTCTGTTTCAGCCCCTCTGTTTCAGCCCCTCTGTTTCAGCCCCTCTGTTTCTCGCCCTCTGTTTCAGCCCCTCTGTTTCTCGCCCTCTGTTTCTCGCCCTCTGTTTCAGCCCCTCTGTTTCAGCCCCTCTGTTCCAGCCCCTCTGTTCCAGCCCCTCTGTTTCAGACCCTCTGTTTCAGCCCCTCTGTTTCTAGCCCTCTGTTTCAGCCCCTCTGTTTCAGCCAATCTGTTTCGGCCCCTCTGTTTCTCGCCCTCTGTTTCAGCCCCCTGTTTCAGCCCCACTGTTTCAGCACCTCGGTTTCTCGCCTTCTGTTTCAGCCCCTCTGTTTCAGCCCCCCTGTTTCAGCCCCTCTGTTTCAGCTCCTCTGTTTCTCGCCCTCTGTTTCAGCCCCTCTGTTTCTCGCCCTCTGTTTCAGCCCCTCGGTTTCAGCCCCTCTGTTTCAGCCCCTCTGTTCAGCCCCTCGGTTTCTCGCCCTCTGTTTCATCCCCTCTGTTTCAGCCCCTCTGTTTCTCGCCCTCTGTTTCAGCCCCTCTGTTTCAACCCCTCTGTTTCTCGCCCTCTGTTTCAGCCCCTCTGTTTCTCGCCCTCTGTTTCAGCCCCTCTGTTTCAGCCCCTCTTTTTCTCGCCCTCTCTTTCAGCCCCTCTGTTTCAGCCCCTCTGTTTCAGCCCCTCTGTTCAGCCCCTCGGTTTCTCGCCCTCTGTTTCAGCCCCTCTGTTTCAGCCCCTCTGTTTCTCGCCCTCTGTTTCAGCCCCTCTGTTTCAACCCCTCTGTTTCTCGCCCTCTGTTTCAGCCCCTCTGTTTCAACCCCTCTGTTTCAGCCCCTCTGTTTGTCACCCTCTGTTTCAGCCCCTCTGTTTCTCACCCTCTGTTTCAGCCCCTCTGTTTCAGCCCCTCTGTTTCAGCCCCTCTGTTTCAGCCCCTCTGTTTCTCTTCTTCTGTTTCAGCCCCTCGGTTTGTCGCCCTCTGTTTCAGCCCCTCTGCTTCAGCCCCTCTGTTTCTCGCCCTCTGTTTCAGCCCTTCTGTTTCAGCCCCTCTGTTTCAGCCCCTCTTTTTCTCGCCCTCTCTTTCAGCCCCTCTGTTTCAGCCCCTCTGTTTCAGCCCCTCTGTTTCAGCCCCTCTTTTTCTCGCCCTCTGTTTCAGCCCCACGGTTTCAGCCCCTCTGTTTCTCGCCCTCTGTTTCATCCCCTCTGTTTCAGCCACACTGTTTCTCGCCCTCTGTTTCAGCCCCTCTTTTTCAGCCCCTCTGTTCCTCGCCCTCTGTTTCAGCCCCTCGGTTTCTCGCCCTCTGTTTCAGCGCCTCTGTTTCAGCCCCTCTGTTTCAGCCCCTTTGTTTCAGCCCCTCTGTTTCAGCCCCTCTGTCTCTCGCCCTCTGTTTCAGCCCCTCTGTTTCTCGCCCCCTGTTTCAGCCCTTCTGATTCAACCCTCTGTTTCTCGTCCCCTGTTTCAGCCCCTCTGTTTCAGCCCCTCTGTTTCTCGCCCTCTGTTTCAACCCCTTGGTTTCTCGCCCTCTGTTTTAGACCCTCAGCTTCAGCCCCTCTGTTTCAGCCCCTCTGTTTCAGCCCCTCTGTTTCTCACCCTCTGTTTCAGCCCCTTGGTTTCTCGCCCTCTGTTTCAGCCCCTCTATTTCAGCCCCTCTGTTTCAGCCCCTCGGTTTCTCGCCCTCTGTTTCATCCCCACTGTTTCAGCCCTTCTGTTTCTCGCCCTCTGTTTCAGCCCCTCTGTTTCAGCCTCTCTGTTTCAGCCCCTCTGTTTCTCGCCCCCTGTTTCAGCCCCTCTGTTTCAGCCCCTCTGTTTCAGCCCCTCTGTTTCTCGCCCTCTGTTTCAGCCCCTCTGTTTCAGCCCCTCTGTTTCAGCCCCTCTGTTTCAGCCCCTCTGTTTCTCGCCCTCTGTTTCTCGCCCTCTGTTTCAGCCCCTCTGTTTCAGCCCCTCTGTTCCAGCCCCTCTGTTTCAGCCCCTCTGTTTCAGCCCCTCTGTTTCTAGCCCTCTGTTTAGCCCCTCTGTTTCAGCCCCTCCGTTTCTCGCCCTCTGTTTCTCGCCCCCTGTTTCAGCCCCACTGTTTCAGGCCCTCGGTTTCTCTCCCTCTGTTTCAGATCCTCTGTTTCAGCCCCTTTGTTTCAGCCCCTCTGTTTCAGCCCCTCTGTTTCTCGCACTCTGTTTCAGCCCCTCGGTTTCTTGCCCTCTGTTTCAGCCCCTCGGTTTCTCGCCCTCTGTTTCAGCCCCTCTGTTTCAGCCCCTCTGTTTCTCGCCCTCTGTTTCAGCCCCTCTGTTTCTCGCCCTCTGTTTCAGCCCCTCTGTTTCTCGCCCTCTGTTTCAGCCCCTCTGTTTCTCACCCTCTGTTTCATCCCCTCTGTTTCAGCCCCTCTGTTTCAGCCCCTCTGTTTCTCGCCCTCTGTTTCAGCCCCTCGGATTCTCGCCCTCTGTTTCAGCCCCTCTGTTTCAGCCCCTCTGTTTCTCGCCCTCTGTTTCAGTCCCTCTGTTTCAGCCCCTCTGTTTCTCGCCCTCTGTTTCAGCCCCTCTGTTTCAGCCCCTCTATTTCAGCCCCTCGGTTTCTCGCCCTCTGTTTCAGCCCCTCTGTTTCAGCCCCTCTTTTTCTCGCCCTCTGTTTCAGCCCCTCTGTTTCAGCCCCTCTGTTTCTCGCCCTCTGTTTCAGCCCCTCGGTTTCTCGCCCTCTGTTTCAGCGCCTCTGTTTCAGCCCCGCTGTTTCAGCCCCTCTGTTTCAGCCCGTCTGTCGCTCGCCCTCTGTTTCAGCCCCTCTGTTTCTCGCCCTCTGTTTCAGCCCCTCTGATTCAGCCCCTCTGTTTCTCGCCCCCTGTTTCAGCCCCTCTGTTTCAGCCCCTCTGTTTCTCGCCCTCTGTTTCAACCCCTCGGTTTCTCGCCCTCTGTTTTAGCCCCTCTGTTTCAGCCCCTCTGTTTCAGCCCCTCTGTTTCAGCCCCTCTGTTTCTCACCCTCTGTTTCAGCACCTCGGTTTCTCGCCCTCTGTTTCAGCCCCTCTGTTTCAGCCCCTCTGTTTCAGCCCCTCTGTTTCTCGCCCCCTGTTCCAGCCCCTCTGATTCAGCCCCTCTGTTTCTCGCCCCCTGTTTCAGCCCCACTGTTTCAGCCCCACTGTTTCTCGCCCTCTGTTTCAGCCCCTCTGTTTCTCACCCTCTGTTTCAGCCCCTCTGTTTCAGCCAATCTGTTTCTCGCCCACTGTTTCAGCCCCTCTGTTTCAGCCCCTCTGTTTCTCGCCCTCTGTTTCAGCCCCTCTGTTTCTCGCCCTCTGTTTCTCGCCCTCTGTTTCAGCCCCTCTGTTTCAGCCCCTCTGTTTCAGCCCCTCTGTTTCTAGCCCTCTGTTTCAGCCCCTCTGTTTCAGCCCCTCTGTTTCTCGCCCTCTGTTTCTCGCCCCCTGTTTCAGCCCCACTGTTTCAGGCCCTCGGTTTCTCGCCCTCTGTTTCAGCCCCTCTGTTTCAGCCCCTTTGTTTCAGCCCCTCTGTTTCAGCACCTCTGTTTCTCGCCCTCTGTTTCAGCCCCTCTGTTTCTCGCCCTCTGTTTCAGCCCCTCTGTTTCAGCCCCTCTGTTTCAGCCCCTCTGTTCAGCCCCTCGGTTTCTTGCCCTCTGTTTCAGCCCCTCGGTTTCTCGCCCTCTGTTTCAGCCGCTCTGTTTCAGCCCCTCTGTTTCTCGCCCTCTGTATCAGCCCCTCTGTTTCTCGCCCTCTGTTTCAGCCCCTCTGTTTCTCACCCTCTGTTTCATCCCCTCTGTTTCAGCCCCTCTGTTTCTCACCCTCTGTTTCAGCCCCTCTGTTTCTCGCCCTCTGTTTCAGCCCCTCGGATTCTCGCCCTCTGTTTCAGCCCCTCTGTTTCAGCCCCTCTGTTTCTCGCCCTCTGTTTCAGCCCCTCTGTTTCAGCCCCTCTGTTTCTCGCCCTCTGTTTCAGCCCCTCTGTTTCAGCCCCTGTGTTTCTCGCCCTCTGTTTCAGCCCCTCTGTTTCAGCCCCTCAGTTTCAGCCCCTCTTTTTCTCCCCCTCTGTTTCAGCCCCACTGTTTCAGCCCCTCTGTTTCTCGCCCTCTGTTTCAGCCCCTCTGTTTCAGCCCCTCTTTTTCTCGCCCTCTGTTTCAGCCCCTCTGTTTCAGCCCCTCTGTTTCTCGCCCTCTGTTTCAGCCCCTCGGTTTCTCGCCCTCTGTTTCAGCCCCTCTGTTTCAGCCCCTCTGTTTCAGCCCCTCTGTTTCAGCCCCTCTGTTTCAGCCCCTCTGTCTCTCGCCCTCTGTTTCAGCCCCTCTGTTTCTCGCCCTCTGTTTCAGCCCCTCTGATTCAGCCCCTCTGTTTCTCGCCCCCTGTTTCAGCCCCTCTGTTTCAGCCCCTCTGTTTCTCGCCCTCTGTTTCAACCCCTCGGTTTCTCGCCCTCTGTTTTAGCCCCTCTGTTTCAGCCCCTCTGTTTCAGCCGCTCTGTTTCTCACCCTCTGTTTCAGCCCCTCTGTTTCTCGCCCTCTGTTTCAGCCCCTCTGTTTCAGCCCCTCTGTTTCAGCCCCTCTGTTTCTCACCCCCTGTTTCAGCCCCTCTGATTCAGCCCCTCTGTTTCTCGCCCCCTGTTTCAGCCCCTCTGTTTCAGCCCCTCTGTTTCTCGCCCTCTGTTTCAACCCCTCGGTTTCTCGCCCTCTGTTTTAGCCCCTCTGTTTCAGCCCCTCTGTTTCAGCCCCTCTGTTTCAGCCCCTCTATTTCTCACCCTCTGTTTCAGCCCCTCGGTTTTCTCGCCCTCTGTTTCAGCCCCTCTGTTTCAGCCCCTCTGTTTCAGCCCCTCTGTTTCAGCCCCTCTGTTTCAGTCCCTCTGTTTCAGCCCCTCTGTTTCTCGCCCTCTGTTTCTCGCCCCCTGTTTCAGCCCCACTGTTTCAGGCCCTCGTTTTCTCGCCCTCTGTTTCAGCCCCTCTGTTTCAGCCCCTTTGTTTCAGCCCCTCTGTTTCAGCCCCTCTGTTTCTCGCCCTCTGTTTCAGCCCCTCTGTTTCTCGCCCTCTGTTTCAGCCCCTCTGTTTCAGCCCCTCTGTTTCAGCCCCTCTGTTCAGCCCCTCGGTTTCTTGCCCTCTGTTTCAGCCCCTCGGTTTCACGCCCTCTGTTTCAGCCCCTCTGTTTCAGCCCCTCTGTTTCTCGCCCTCTGTTTCAGCCCCTCTGTTTCTCACCCTCTGTTTCAGCCCCTCTGTTTCTCACCCTCTGTTTCATCCCCTCTGTTTCAGCACCTCTGTTTCAGCCCCTCTGTTTCTCGCCCTCTGTTTCAGCCCCTCTGTTTCTCGCCCTCTGTTTCAGCCCCTCTGTTTCAGCCCCTGTGTTTCTCGCCCTCTGTATCAGCCCCTCTGTTTCAGCCCCTCAGTTTCAGCCCCTCTTTTTCTCCCCCTCTGTTTCAGCCCCACTGTTTCAGCCCCTCTGTTTCTCGCCCTCTGTTTCAGCCCCTCTGTTTCAGCCCCTCTGTTTCAGCCCCACTGTTTCAGCCCCTCTGTTTCTAGCCCTCTGTTTCAGCCCCTCTGTTTCAGCCCCTCTGTTTCTCGCCCTCTGTTTCAGCCCCTCTGTTTCAGCCCCTGTGTTTCTCGCCCTCTGTTTCAGCCCCTCTGTTTCTCGCCCTCTGTTTCAGCCCCTCTGTTTCAGCCCCTCTGTTTCTCGCCCTCTGTTTCAGCCCCTCTGTTTCTAGCCCTCTGTTTCAGCCCCTCTGTTTCAGCCCCTCTGTTTCTTGCCCTCTGTTTCAGCCCCTCTGTTTCAGCCCCTGTGTTTCTCGCCCTCTGTTTCAGCCCCTCTGTTTCTCGCCCTCTGTTTCAGCCCCTCTGTTTCAGCCCCTCTGTTTCAGCCCCTCTGTTCAGCCCCTCGGTTTCTTGCCCTCTGTTTCAGCCCCTCGGTTTCACGCCCTCTGTTTCAGCCCCTCTGTTTCAGCCCCTCTGTTTCTCGCCCTCTGTTTCAGCCCCTCTGTTTCTCACCCTCTGTTTCAGCCCCTCTGTTTCTCACCCTCTGTTTCATCCCCTCTGTTTCAGCACCTCTGTTTCAGCCCCTCTGTTTCTCGCCCTCTGTTTCAGCCCCTCTGTTTCTCGCCCTCTGTTTCAGCCCCTCTGTTTCAGCCCCTGTGTTTCTCGCCCTCTGTTTCAGCCCCTCTGTTTCAGCCCCTCAGTTTCAGCCCCTCTTTTTCTCCCCCTCTGTTTCAGCCCCACTGTTTCAGCCCCTCTGTTTCTCGCCCTCTGTTTCAGCCCCTCTGTTTCTCGCCCTCTGTTTCAGCCCCACTGTTTCAGCCCCTCTGTTTCTAGCCCTCTGTTTCAGCCCCTCTGTTTCAGCCCCTCTGTTTCTCGCCCTCTGTTTCAGCCCCTCTGTTTCAGCCCCTGTCTTTCTCGCCCTCTGTTTCAGCCCCTCTGTTTCAGCCCCTCAGTTTCAGCCCCTCTTTTTCTCCCCCTCTGTTTCAGCCCCACTGTTTCAGCCCCTCTGTTTCTCGCCCTCTGTTTCAGCCCCTCTGTTTCAGCCCCTCTTTTTCTCGCCCTCTGTTTCTCGCCCTCTGTTTCAGCCCCTCTGTTTCAGGCCCTCTGTTCAGCCCCTCTGTTTCTCGCCCTTTGTTTCAGCGCCTCTGTTTCAGCCCCTCTGTTTCAGCCCCTCTGTTTCAGCCCCTCTGTCTCTCGCCCTCTGTTTCAGCCCCTCTGTTTCTCGCCCTCTGTTTCAGCCCCTCTGATTCAGCCACTCTGTTTCTCGCCCCCTGTTTCAGCCCCTCTGTTTCAGCCCCTCTGTTTCTCGACCTCTGTTTCAACCCCTCGGTTTCTCGCCCTCTGTTTTAGCCCCTCTGTTTCAGCCCCTCTGTTTCAGCCCCTCTGTTTCAACCCTCTGTTTCTCACCCTCTGTTTCAGCACCTCGGTTTCTCGCCCTCTATTTCAGCCCCTCTGTTTCAGCCCCTCTGTTTCAGCCCCTCTGTTTCTCGCCCCCTGTTTTAGCCCCTCTGATTCAGCCCCTCAGTTTCTCGCCCCCTGTTTCAGCCCCTCTGTTTCAGCCCCTCTGTTTCTCGCCCTCTGTTTCAACCCCTCGGTTTCTCGCCCTCTGTTTTAGCCCCTCTGTTTCAGCCCCTCTGTTTCAGCCCCTCTGTTTCAGCCCCTCTGTTTCTCACCCTCTGTTTCAGCCCCTCGGTTTCTCGCCCTCTGTTTCAGCCCCTCTGTTTCAGCCCCTCTGTTTCAGCCCCTCTGTTTCTCGCCCCCTGTTTCAGCCCCTCTGTTTCAGCCCCTCTGTTTCAGCCCCTCTGTTTCAGCCCTTCTGTTTCTCGCCCTCTGTTTCACCCCCTCTCTTTCAGCCCCTCTGTTTCTCGCCCTCTGTTTCAGCCCCTCTGTTTCTCGCCCTCTGTTTCAGCCCCTCTGTTTCTCGCCCCCTATTTCAGCCCCTCTGTTTCTCGCCCTCTGTTTCTCGCCCTCTGTTTCAGCCCCTCTGTTTCAGCTCCTCTGTTTCAGTCACTCTGTTTCAGCCCCTCGGTTTCTCGCCCTCTGTTTCAGCCCCTCTGTTTCTCGCCCTCTGTTTCAGCCCTTCTGTTTCAGCCCCTCTGTTTCAGCCCCTCTGTTTCTCGCCCTCGGTTTCTTGCCCTCTGTTTCAGCCCCACTGTTTCAGCCCTTCTGTTTCTCGCCCTCTGTTTCAGCCCCTCTGTTTCAGCCCCTCTGTTTCAGCCCCTCTGTTTCAGCCCCTCTGTTTCAGCCCCTCTGTTTCTCGCCCTCTGTTTCAGCCCCTCTGTTTCAGCCCCTCTGTTTCAGCCCCTCTGTTTCAGCCCTTCGGTTTCTCGCCCTCTGTTTCAGCCCCTCTGTTTCTCGCCCTCTGTTTCAGCCCCTCTGTTTCAGCCCCTCTGTTTCTCACCCTCTGTTTCATCCCCTCTGTTTCAGCACCTCTGTTTCAGCCCCTCTGTTTCTCGCCCTCTGTTTCAGCCCCTCTGTTTCTCGCCCTCTGTTTCAGCCCCTCTGTTTCAGCCCCTGTGTTTCTCGCCCTCTGTTTCAGCCCCTCTGTTTCAGCCCCTCAGTTTCAGCCCCTCTTTTTCTCCCCCTCTGTTTCAGCCCCACTGTTTCAGCCCCTCTGTTTCTCGCCCTCTGTTTCAGCCCCTCTGTTTCTCGCCCTCTGTTTCAGCCCCACTGTTTCAGCCCCTCTGTTTCTAGCCCTCTGTTTCAGCCCCTCTGTTTCAGCCCCTCTGTTTCTCGCCCTCTGTTTCAGCCCCTCTGTTTCAGCCCCTGTGTTTCTCGCCCTCTGTTTCAGCCCCTCTGTTTCAGCCCCTCAGTTTCAGCCCCTCTTTTTCTCCCCCTCTGTTTCAGCCCCACTGTTTCAGCCCCTCTGTTTCTCGCCCTCTGTTTCAGCCCCTCTGTTTCAGCCCCTCTTTTTCTCGCCCTCTGTTTCTCGCCCTCTGTTTCAGCCCCTCTGTTTCAGCCCCTCTGTTTCAGCCCCTCTGTTTCTCGCCCTCTGTTTCAGCGCCTCTGTTTCAGCCCCTCTGTTTCAGCCCCTCTGTTTCAGCCCCTCTGTCTCTCGCCCTCTGTTTCAGCCCCTCTGTTTCTCGCCCGCTGTTTCAGCCCCTCTGATTCAGCCCCTCTGTTTCTCGCCCCCTGTTTCAGCCCCTCTGTTTAAGCCCCTCTGTTTCTCGACCTCTGTTTCAACCCCTCGGTTTCTCGCCCTCTGTTTTAGCCCCTCTGTTTCAGCCCCTCTGTTTCAGCCCCTCTGTTTCAACCCTCTGTTTCTCACCCTCTGTTTCAGCACCTCGGTTTCTCGCCCTCTATTTCAGCCCCTCTGTTTCAGCCCCTCTGTTTCAGCCCCTCTGTTTCTCGCCCCCTGTTTTAGCCCCTCTGATTCAGCCCCTCGGTTTCTCGCCCCCTGTTTCAGCCCCTCTGTTTCAGCCCCTCTGTTTCTCGCCCTCTGTTTCAACCCCTCGGTTTCTCGCCCTCTGTTTTAGCCCCTCTGTTTCAGCCCCTCTGTTTCAGCCTCTCTGTTTCAGCCCCACTGTTTCAGCCCCTCTGTTTCTCACCCTCTGTTTCAGCCCCTCGGTTTCTCGCCCTCTGTTTCAGCCCCTCTGTTTCAGCCCCTCTGTTTCAGCCCCTCTGTTTCTCGCCCCCTGTTTCAGCCCCTCTGTTTCAGCCCCTCTGTTTCAGCCCCTCTGTTTCAGCCCTTCTGTTTCTCGCCCTCTGTTTCACCCCCTCTCTTTCAGCCCCTCTGTTTCTCGCCCTCTGTTTCAGCCCCTCTGTTTCTCGCCCTCTGTTTCAGCCCCTCTGTTTCTCGCCCCCTATTTCAGCCCCTCTGTTTCTCGCCCTCTGTTTCTCGCCCTCTGTTTCAGCCCCTCTGTTTCAGCTCCTCTGTTTCAGTCACTCTGTTTCAGCCCCTCGGTTTCTCGCCCTCTGTTTCAGCCCCTCTGTTTCTCGCCCTCTGTTTCAGCCCTTCTGTTTCAGCCCCTCTGTTTCAGCCCCTCTGTTTCTCGCCCTCGGTTTCTTGCCCTCTGTTTCAGCCCCACTGTTTCAGCCCTTCTGTTTCTCGCCCTCTGTTTCAGCCCCTCTGTTTCAGCCCCTCTGTTTCAGCCCCTCTGTTTCAGCCCCTCTGTTTCAGCCCCTCTGTTTCTCGCCCTCTGTTTCAGCCCCTCTGTTTCAGCCCCTCTGTTTCAGCCCCTCTGTTTCAGCCCTTCGGTTTCTCGCCCTCTGTTTCAGCCCCTCTGTTTCTCGCCCTCTGTTTCAGCCCCTCTGTTTCAGCCCTTCTGTTTCAGCCCCTCTGTTTCAGCCCCTCTGTTTCTCGCCCTCTGTTTCAGCCCCTCTGTTTCTCGCCCTCTGTTTCTCGCCCTCTGTTTCAGCCCCTCTGTTTCAGCCCCTCTGTTCCAGCCCCTCTGTTTCAGCCCCTTTGTTTCAGCCCCTCTGTTTCAGCCCCTCTGTTTCTCGCCCTCTGTTTCAGCCCCTCTGTTTCAACCCTCTGTTTCTCACCCTCTGTTTCAGCACCTCGGTTTCTCGCCCTCTATTTCAGCCCCTCTGTTTCAGCCCCTCTGTTTCAGCCCCTCTGTTTCTCGCCCCCTGTTTTAGCCCCTCTGATTCAGCCCCTCAGTTTCTCGCCCCCTGTTTCAGCCCCTCTGTTTCAGCCCCTCTGTTTCTCGCCCTCTGTTTCAACCCCTCGGTTTCTCGCCCTCTGTTTTAGCCCCTCTGTTTCAGCCCCTCTGTTTCAGCCCCTCTGTTTCAGCCCCTCTGTTTCTCACCCTCTGTTTCAGCCCCTCGGTTTGTCGCCCTCTGTTTCAGCCCCTCTGTTTCAGCCCCTCTGTTTCAGCCCCTCTGTTTCTCGCCCCCTGTTTCAGCCCCTCTGTTTCAGCCCCTCTGTTTCAGCCCCTCTGTTTCAGCCCTTCTGTTTCTCGCCCTCTGTTTCACCCCCTCTCTTTCAGCCCCTCTGTTTCTCGCCCTCTGTTTCAGCCCCTCTGTTTCTCGCCCTCTGTTTCAGCCCCTCTGTTTCTCGCCCCCTATTTCAGCCCCTCTGTTTCTCGCCCTCTGTTTCTCGCCCTCTGTTTCAGCCCCTCTGTTTCAGCTCCTCTGTTTCAGTCACTCTGTTTCAGCCCCTCGGTTTCTCGCCCTCTGTTTCAGCCCCTCTGTTTCTCGCCCTCTGTTTCAGCCCTTCTGTTTCAGCCCCTCTGTTTCAGCCCCTCTGTTTCTCGCCCTCGGTTTCTTGCCCTCTGTTTCAGCCCCACTGTTTCAGCCCTTCTGTTTCTCGCCCTCTGTTTCAGCCCCTCTGTTTCAGCCCCTCTGTTTCAGCCCCTCTGTTTCAGCCCCTCTGTTTCAGCCCCTCTGTTTCTCGCCCTCTGTTTCAGCCCCTCTGTTTCAGCCCCTCTGTTTCAGCCCCTCTGTTTCAGCCCTTCGGTTTCTCGCCCTCTGTTTCAGCCCCTCTGTTTCTCGCCCTCTGTTTCAGCCCCTCTGTTTCAGCCCCTCTGTTTCTCACCCTCTGTTTCATCCCCTCTGTTTCAGCACCTCTGTTTCAGCCCCTCTGTTTCTCGCCCTCTGTTTCAGCCCCTCTGTTTCTCGCCCTCTGTTTCAGCCCCTCTGTTTCAGCCCCTGTGTTTCTCGCCCTCTGTTTCAGCCCCTCTGTTTCAGCCCCTCAGTTTCAGCCCCTCTTTTTCTCCCCCTCTGTTTCAGCCCCACTGTTTCAGCCCCTCTGTTTCTCGCCCTCTGTTTCAGCCCCTCTGTTTCTCGCCCTCTGTTTCAGCCCCACTGTTTCAGCCCCTCTGTTTCTAGCCCTCTGTTTCAGCCCCTCTGTTTCAGCCCCTCTGTTTCTCGCCCTCTGTTTCAGCCCCTCTGTTTCAGCCCCTGTGTTTCTCGCCCTCTGTTTCAGCCCCTCTGTTTCAGCCCCTCAGTTTCAGCCCCTCTTTTTCTCCCCCTCTGTTTCAGCCCCACTGTTTCAGCCCCTCTGTTTCTCGCCCTCTGTTTCAGCCCCTCTGTTTCAGCCCCTCTTTTTCTCGCCCTCTGTTTCTCGCCCTCTGTTTCAGCCCCTCTGTTTCAGCCCCTCTGTTTCAGCCCCTCTGTTTCTCGCCCTCTGTTTCAGCGCCTCTGTTTCAGCCCCTCTGTTTCAGCCCCTCTGTTTCAGCCCCTCTGTCTCTCGCCCTCTGTTTCAGCCCCTCTGTTTCTCGCCCGCTGTTTCAGCCCCTCTGATTCAGCCCCTCTGTTTCTCGCCCCCTGTTTCAGCCCCTCTGTTTAAGCCCCTCTGTTTCTCGACCTCTGTTTCAACCCCTCGGTTTCTCGCCCTCTGTTTTAGCCCCTCTGTTTCAGCCCCTCTGTTTCAGCCCCTCTGTTTCAACCCTCTGTTTCTCACCCTCTGTTTCAGCACCTCGGTTTCTCGCCCTCTATTTCAGCCCCTCTGTTTCAGCCCCTCTGTTTCAGCCCCTCTGTTTCTCGCCCCCTGTTTTAGCCCCTCTGATTCAGCCCCTCGGTTTCTCGCCCCCTGTTTCAGCCCCTCTGTTTCAGCCCCTCTGTTTCTCGCCCTCTGTTTCAACCCCTCGGTTTCTCGCCCTCTGTTTTAGCCCCTCTGTTTCAGCCCCTCTGTTTCAGCCTCTCTGTTTCAGCCCCACTGTTTCAGCCCCTCTGTTTCTCACCCTCTGTTTCAGCCCCTCGGTTTCTCGCCCTCTGTTTCAGCCCCTCTGTTTCAGCCCCTCTGTTTCAGCCCCTCTGTTTCTCGCCCCCTGTTTCAGCCCCTCTGTTTCAGCCCCTCTGTTTCAGCCCCTCTGTTTCAGCCCTTCTGTTTCTCGCCCTCTGTTTCACCCCCTCTCTTTCAGCCCCTCTGTTTCTCGCCCTCTGTTTCAGCCCCTCTGTTTCTCGCCCTCTGTTTCAGCCCCTCTGTTTCTCGCCCCCTATTTCAGCCCCTCTGTTTCTCGCCCTCTGTTTCTCGCCCTCTGTTTCAGCCCCTCTGTTTCAGCTCCTCTGTTTCAGTCACTCTGTTTCAGCCCCTCGGTTTCTCGCCCTCTGTTTCAGCCCCTCTGTTTCTCGCCCTCTGTTTCAGCCCTTCTGTTTCAGCCCCTCTGTTTCAGCCCCTCTGTTTCTCGCCCTCGGTTTCTTGCCCTCTGTTTCAGCCCCACTGTTTCAGCCCTTCTGTTTCTCGCCCTCTGTTTCAGCCCCTCTGTTTCAGCCCCTCTGTTTCAGCCCCTCTGTTTCAGCCCCTCTGTTTCAGCCCCTCTGTTTCTCGCCCTCTGTTTCAGCCCCTCTGTTTCAGCCCCTCTGTTTCAGCCCCTCTGTTTCAGCCCTTCGGTTTCTCGCCCTCTGTTTCAGCCCCTCTGTTTCTCGCCCTCTGTTTCAGCCCCTCTGTTTCAGCCCTTCTGTTTCAGCCCCTCTGTTTCAGCCCCTCTGTTTCTCGCCCTCTGTTTCAGCCCCTCTGTTTCTCGCCCTCTGTTTCTCGCCCTCTGTTTCAGCCCCTCTGTTTCAGCCCCTCTGTTTCAGCCCCTCTGTTCCAGCCCCTCTGTTTCAGCCCCTCTGTTTCAGCCCCTCTGTTTCTAGCCCTCTGTTTCAGCCCCTCTGTTTCAGCCAATCTGTTTCGGCCCCTCTGTTTCTCACCCTCTGTTTCAGCCCCCTGTTTCAGCCCCACTGTTTCAGCACCTCGGTTTCTCGCCTTCTGTTTCAGCCCCTCTGTTTCAGCCCCTCTGTTTCAGCCCCTCTGTTTCAGCTCCTCTGTTTCTCGCCCTCTGTTTCAGCACCTCTGTTTCTCGCCCTCTGTTTCAGCCCCTCTGTTTCAGCCCCTCTGTTTCAGCCCCTCTGTTCAGCCCCTCGGTTTCTCGCCCTCTGTTTCATCCCCTCTGTTTCAGCCCCTCTGTTTCTCGCCCTCTGTTTCAGCCCCTCTGTTTCAACCCCTCTGTTTCTCGCCCTCTGTTTCAGCCCCTCTGTTTCTCGCCCTCTGTTTCAGCCCCTCTGTTTGTCACCCTCTGTTTCAGCCCCTCTGTTTCAGCCCCTCTGTTTCAGCCCCTCTGTTTCTCTTCCTCTGTTTCTTCCCCTCGGTTTGTCGCCCTCTGTTTCAGCCCCTCTGCTTCAGCCCCTCTGTTTCTCGCCCTCTGTTTCAGCCCCTCTGTTCCAGCCCCTCTGTTTCAGCCCCTCTTTTTCTCGCCCTCTCTTTCAGCCCCTCTGTTTCAGCCCCTCTGTTTCAGCCCCTCTGTTTCAGCCCCTCTTTTTCTCGCCCTCTGTTTCAGCCCCACTGTTTCAGCCCCTCTGTTTCTCGCCCTCTGTTTCATCCCCTCTGTCAGCCCCTCTTTTTCTCGCCCTCTGTTTCAGCCCCTCTTTTTCAGCTCCTCTGTTTCAGTCACTCTGTTTCAGCCCCTCGGTTTCTCGCCCTCTGTTTCAGCCCCTCTGTTTCTCGCCCTCTGTTTCAGCCCCACTGTTTCTCGCCCCCTATTTCAGCCCCTCTGTTTCTCGCCCTCTGTTTCTCGCCCTCTGTTTCAGCCCCTCTGTTTCAGCTCCTCTGTTTCAGTCACTCTGTTTCAGCCCCTCGGTTTCTCGCCCTCTGTTTCAGCCCCTCTGTTTCTCGCCCTCTGTTTCAGCCCTTCTGTTTCAGCCCCTCTGTTTCTCGCCCCCTGTTTCAGCCCCTCTGTTTAAGCCCCTCTGTTTCTCGACCTCTGTTTCAACCCCTCGGTTTCTCGCCCTCTGTTTTAGCCCCTCTGTTTCAGCCCCTCTGTTTCAGCCCCTCTGTTTCAACCCTCTGTTTCTCACCCTCTGTTTCAGCACCTCGGTTTCTCGCCCTCTATTTCAGCCCCTCTGTTTCAGCCCCTCTGTTTCAGCCCCTCTGTTTCTCGCCCCCTGTTTTAGCCCCTGTGATTCAGCCCCTCGGTTTCTCGCCCCCTGTTTCAGCCCCTCTGTTTCAGCCCCTCTGTTTCTCGCCCTCTGTTTCAACCCCTCGGTTTCTCGCCCTCTGTTTTAGCCCCTCTGTTTCAGCCCCTCTGTTTCAGCCTCTCTGTTTCAGCCCCACTGTTTCAGCCCCTCTGTTTCTCACCCTCTGTTTCAGCCCCTCGGTTTCTCGCCCTCTGTTTCAGCCCCTCTGTTTCAGCCCCTCTGTTTCAGCCCCTCTGTTTCTCGCCCCCTGTTTCAGCCCCTCTGTTTCAGCCCCTCTGTTTCAGCCCTTCTGTTTCTCGCCCTCTGTTTCACCCCCTCTCTTTCAGCCCCTCTGTTTCTCGCCCTCTGTTTCAGCCCCTCTGTTTCTCGCCCTCTGTTTCAGCCCCTCTGTTTCTCGCCCCCTATTTCAGCCCCTCTGTTTCTCGCCCTCTGTTTCTCGCCCTCTGTTTCAGCCCCTCTGTTTCAGCTCCTCTGTTTCAGTCACTCTGTTTCAGCCCCTCGGTTTCTCGCCCTCTGTTTCAGCCCCTCTGTTTCTCGCCCTCTGTTTCAGCCCTTCTGTTTCAGCCCCTCTGTTTCAGCCCCTCTGTTTCTCGCCCTCGGTTTCTTGCCCTCTGTTTCAGCCCCACTGTTTCAGCCCTTCTGTTTCTCGCCCTCTGTTTCAGCCCCTCTGTTTCAGCCCCTCTGTTTCAGCCCCTCTGTTTCAGCCCCTCTGTTTCAGCCCCTCTGTTTCTCGCTCTCTGTTTCAGCCCCTCTGTTTCAGCCCCTCTGTTTCAGCCCCTCTGTTTCAGCCCTTCGGTTTCTCGCCCTCTGTTTCAGCCCCTCTGTTTCTCGCCCTCTGTTTCAGCCCCTCTGTTTCAGCCCTTCTGTTTCAGCCCCTCTGTTTCAGCCCCTCTGTTTCTCGCCCTCTGTTTCAGCCCCTCTGTTTCTCGCCCTCTGTTTCTCGCCCTCTGTTTCAGCCCCTCTGTTTCAGCCCCTCTGTTTCAGCCCCTCTGTTCCAGCCCCTCTGTTTCAGCCCCTCTGTTTCAGCCCCTCTGTTTCTAGCCCTCTGTTTCAGCCCCTCTGTTTCAGCCAATCTGTTTCGGCCCCTCTGTTTCTCACCCTCTGTTTCAGCCCCCTGTTTCAGCCCCACTGTTTCAGCACCTCGGTTTCTCGCCTTCTGTTTCAGCCCCTCTGTTTCAGCCCCTCTGTTTCAGCCCCTCTGTTTCAGCTCCTCTGTTTCTCGCCCTCTGTTTCAGCACCTCTGTTTCTCGCCCTCTGTTTCAGCCCCTCTGTTTCAGCCCCTCTGTTTCAGCCCCTCTGTTCAGCCCCTCGGTTTCTCGCCCTCTGTTTCATCCCCTCTGTTTCAGCCCCTCTGTTTCTCGCCCTCTGTTTCAGCCCCTCTGTTTCAACCCCTCTGTTTCTCGCCCTCTGTTTCAGCCCCTCTGTTTCTCGCCCTCTGTTTCAGCCCCTCTGTTTGTCACCCTCTGTTTCAGCCCCTCTGTTTCAGCCCCTCTGTTTCAGCCCCTCTGTTTCTCTTCCTCTGTTTCTTCCCCTCGGTTTGTCGCCCTCTGTTTCAGCCCCTCTGCTTCAGCCCCTCTGTTTCTCGCCCTCTGTTTCAGCCCCTCTGTTCCAGCCCCTCTGTTTCAGCCCCTCTTTTTCTCGCCCTCTCTTTCAGCCCCTCTGTTTCAGCCC
The DNA here is from genome assembly GCF_047496795.1 of Chiloscyllium punctatum. NCBI lineage: Eukaryota > Metazoa > Chordata > Chondrichthyes > Orectolobiformes > Hemiscylliidae > Chiloscyllium > Chiloscyllium punctatum. Next base: position 67,384 of record NW_027309896.1, on the reverse strand, counting down.
CTCTGTTTCAGCCCCTCTTTTTCTCGCCCTCTGTTTCAGCCCCACTGTTTCAGCCCCTCTGTTTCTCGCCCTCTGTTTCATCCCCTCTGTCAGCCCCTCTTTTTCTCGCCCTCTGTTTCAGCCCCTCTTTTTCAGCTCCTCTGTTTCAGTCACTCTGTTTCAGCCCCTCGGTTTCTCGCCCTCTGTTTCAGCCCCTCTGTTTCTCGCCCTCTGTTTCAGCCCCACTGTTTCTCGCCCCCTATTTCAGCCCCTCTGTTTCTCGCCCTCTGTTTCTCGCCCTCTGTTTCAGCCCCTCTGTTTCAGCTCCTCTGTTTCAGTCACTCTGTTTCAGCCCCTCGGTTTCTCGCCCTCTGTTTCAGCCCCTCTGTTTCTCGCCCTCTGTTTCAGCCCTTCTGTTTCAGCCCCTCTGTTTCGGCCCCTCTGTTTCTCGCCCTCGGTTTCTTGCCCTCTGTTTCAGCCCCACTGTTTCAGCCCTTCTGTTTCTCGCCCTCTGTTTCAGCCCCTCTGTTTCAGCCCCTCTGTTTCAGCCCCTCTGTTTCAGCCCCTCTGTTTCAGCCCCTCTGTTTCTCGCCCTCTGTTTCAGCCCCTCTGTTTCAGCCCCTCTGTTTCAGCCCCTCTGTTTCAGCCCTTCGGTTTCTCGCCCTCTGTTTCAGCCCCTCTGTTTCTCGCCCTCTGTTTCAGCCCCTCTGTTTCAGCCCTTCTGTTTCAGCCCCTCTGTTTCAGCCCCTCTGTTTCTCGCCCTCTGTTTCAACCCCTCTGTTTCTCGCCCTCTGTTTCTCGCCCTCTGTTTCAGCCCCTCTGTTTCAGCCCCTCTGTTTCAGCCCCTCTGTTCCAGCCCCTCTGTTTCAGCCCCTCTGTTTCAGCCCCTCTGTTTCTAGCCCTCTGTTTCAGCCCCTCTGTTTCAGCCAATCTGTTTCGGCCCCTCTGTTTCTCACCCTCTGTTTCAGCCCCCTGTTTCAGCCCCACTGTTTCAGCACCTCGGTTTCTCGCCTTCTGTTTCAGCCCCTCTGTTTCAGCCCCTCTGTTTCAGCCCCTCTGTTTCAGCTCCTCTGTTTCTCGCCCTCTGTTTCAGCACCTCTGTTTCTCGCCCTCTGTTTCAGCCCCTCTGTTTCAGCCCCTCGGTTTCTCGCCCTCTGTTTCATCCCCTCTGTTTCAGCCCCTCTGTTTCTCGCCCTCTGTTTCAGCCCCTCTGTTTCAACCCCTCTGTTTCTCGCCCTCTGTTTCAGCCCCTCTGTTTCTCGCCCTCTGTTTCAGCCCCTCTGTTTGTCACCCTCTGTTTCAGCCACTCTGTTTCAGCCCCTCTGTTTCAGCCCCTCTGTTTCTCTTCCTCTGTTTCAGCCCCTCGGTTTGTCGCCCTCTGTTTCAGCCCCTCTGCTTCAGCCCCTCTGTTTCTCGCCCTCTGTTTCAGCCCCTCTGTTCCAGCCCCTCTGTTTCAGCCCCTCTTTTTCTCGCCCTCTCTTTCAGCCCCTCTGTTTCAGCCCCTCTGTTTCAGCCCCTCTGTTTCAGCCCCTCTTTTTCTCGCCCTCTGTTTCAGCCCCACTGTTTCAGCCCCTCTGTTTCTCGCCCTCTGTTTCATCCCCTCTGTTTCAGCCCCTCTTTTTCTCGCCCTCTGTTTCAGCCCCTCTGTTTCAGCTCCTCTGTTTCAGTCACTCTGTTTCAGCCCCTCGGTTTCTCGCCCTCTGTTTCAGCCCCTCTGTTTCTCGCCCTCTGTTTCAGCCCTTCTGTTTCAGCCCCTCTGTTTCAGCCCCTCTGTTTCTCGCCCTCGTTTTCTTGCCCTCTGTTTCAGCCCCACTGTTTCAGCCCTTCTGTTTCTCGCCCTCTGTTTCAGCCCCTCTGTTTCAGCCCCTCTGTTTCAGCCCCTCTGTTTCAGCCCCTCTGTTTCAGCCCATCTGTTTCTCGCCCTCTGTTTCAGCCCCTCTGTTTCAGCCCCTCTGTTTCAGCCCCTCTGTTTCAGCCCTTCGGTTTCTCGCCCTCTGTTTCAGCCCCTCTGTTTCTCGCCCTCTGTTTCAGCCCCACTGTTTCAGCCCTTCTGTTTCAGCCCCTCTGTTTCAGCCCCTCTGTTTCTCGCCCTCTGTTTCAGCCCCTCTGTTTCTCGCCCTCTGTTTCTCGCCCTCTGTTTCAGCCCCTCTGTTTCAGCCCCTCTGTTTCAGCCCCTCTGTTCCAGCCCCTCTGTTTCAGCCCCTCTGTTTCAGCCCCTCTGTTTCTAGCCCTCTGTTTCAGCCCCTCTGTTTCAGCCAATCTGTTTCGGCCCCTCTGTTTCTCACCCTCTGTTTCAGCCCCCTGTTTCAGCCCCACTGTTTCAGCACCTCGGTTTCTCGCCTTCTGTTTCAGCCCCTCTGTTTCAGCCCCTCTGTTTCAGCCCCTCTGTTTCAGCTCCTCTGTTTCTCGCCCTCTGTTTCAGCACCTCTGTTTCTCGCCCTCTGTTTCAGCCCCTCTGTTTCAGCCCCTCTGTTTCAGCCCCTCTGTTCAGCCCCTCGGTTTCTCGCCCTCTGTTTCATCCCCTCTGTTTCAGCCCCTCTGTTTCTCGCCCTCTGTTTCAGCCCCTCTGTTTCAACCCCTCTGTTTCTCGCCCTCTGTTTCAGCCCCTCTGTTTCTCGCCCTCTGTTTCAGCCCCTCTGTTTGTCACCCTCTGTTTCAGCCCCTCTGTTTCAGCCCCTCTGTTTCAGCCCCTCTGTTTCTCTTCCTCTGTTTCAGCCCCTCGGTTTGTCGCCCTCTGTTTCAGCCCCTCTGCTTCAGCCCCTCTGTTTCTCGCCCTCTGTTTCAGCCCCTCTGTTCCAGCCCCTCTGTTTCAGCCCCTCTTTTTCTCGCCCTCTCTTTGAGCCCCTCTGTTTCAGCCCCTCTGTTTCAGCCCCTCTGTTTCAGCCCCTCTTTTTCTCGCCCTCTGTTTCAGCCCCACTGTTTCAGCCCCTCTGTTTCTCGCCCTCTGTTTCATCCCCTCTGTTTCAGCCCCTCTTTTTCTCGCCCTCTGTTTCAGCCCCTCTGTTTCAGCTCCTCTGTTTCTCGCCCTCTGTTTCAGCACCTCTGTTTCTCGCCCTCTGTTTCAGCCCCTCTGTTTCAGCCCCTCTGTTTCAGCCCCTCTGTTCAGCCCCTCGGTTTCTCGCCCTCTGTTTCATCCCCTCTGTTTCAGCCCCTCTGTTTCTCGCCCTCTGTTTCAGCCCCTCTGTTTCAACCCCTCTGTTTCTCGCCCTCTGTTTCAGCCCCTCTGTTTCTCGCCCTCTGTTTCAGCCCCTCTGTTTGTCACCCTCTGTTTCAGCCCCTCTGTTTCAGCCCCTCTGTTTCAGCCCCTCTGTTTCTCTTCCTCTGTTTCAGCCCCTCGGTTTGTCGCCCTCTGTTTCAGCCCCTCTGCTTCAGCCCCTCTGTTTCTCGCCCTCTGTTTCAGCCCCTCTGTTCCAGCCCCTCTGTTTCAGCCCCTCTTTTTTCGCCCTCTCTTTCAGCCCCTCTGTTTCAGCCCCTCTGTTTCAGCCCCTCTGTTTCAGCCCCTCTTTTTCTCGCCCTCTGTTTCAGCCCCACTGTTTCAGCCCCTCTGTTTCTCGCCCTCTGTTTCATCCCCTCTGTTTCAGCCCCTCTTTTTCTCGCCCTCTGTTTCAGCTCCTCTGTTTCAGCCCCTCTGTTTCTCGCCCTCTGTTTCAGCCCCTCTGTTTCTCGCCCTCTGTTTCAGCCCCTCTGTTTCAGCCCCTCTGTTCAGCCCCTCGGTTTCTCGCCCTCTGTTTCAGCCCCTCTGTTTCAGCCCCTCTGTTTCTCGCCCTCTGTTTCAGCCCCTCTGTTTCAACCCCTCTGTTTCTCGCCCTCTGTTTCAGCCCCTCTGTTTCTCGCCCTCTGTTTCAGCCCCTCTGTTTGTCACCCTCTGTTTCAGCCCCTCTGTTTCTCACCCTCTGTTTCAGCCCCTCTGTTTCAGCCCCTCTGTTTCAGCCCCTCTGTTTCAGCCCCTCTATTTCTCTTCCTCTGTTTCAGCCCCTCGGTTTGTCGCCCTCTGTTTCAGCCCCTCTGCTTCAGCCCCTCTGTTTCTCGCCCTCTGTTTCAGCCCTTCTGTTTCAGCCCCTCTGTTTCAGCCCCTCTTTTTCTCGCCCTCTCTTTCAGCCCCTCTGTTTCAGCCCCTCTGTTTCAGCCCCTCTGTTTCAGCCCCTCTTTTTCTCGCCCTCTGTTTCAGCCCCACGGTTTCAGCCCCTCTGTTTCTCGCCCTCTGTTTCATCCCCTCTGTTTCAGCCCCTCTTTTTCTCGCCCTCTGTTTCAGCCCCTCTTTTTCAGCCCCTCTGTTCCTCGCCCTCTGTTTCAGCCCCTCGGTTTCTCGCCCTCTGTTTCAGCGCCTCTGTTTCAGCCCCTCTGTTTCAGCCCCTTTGTTTCAGCCCCTCTGTTTCAGCCCCTCTGTCTCTCGCCCTCTGTTTCAGCCCCTCTGTTTCTCGCCCCCTGTTTCAGCCCCTCTGATTCAGCCCTCTGTTTCTCGTCCCCTGTTTCAGCCCCTCTGTTTCAGCCCCTCTGTTTCTCGCCCTCTGTTTCAACCCCTTGGTTTCTCGCCCTCTGTTTTAGACCCTCAGTTTCAGCCCCTCTGTTTCAGCCCCTCTGTTTCAGCCCCTCTGTTTCCAACCCTCTGTTTCAGCCCCTTGGTTTCTCGCCCTCTGTTTCAGCCCCTCTATTTCAGCCCCTCTGTTTCAGCCCCTCGGTTTCTCGCCCTCTGTTTCAGCCCCACTGTTTCAGCCCTTCTGTTTCTCGCCCTCTGTTTCAGCCCCTCTGTTTCAGCCTCTCTGTTTCAGCCCCTCTGTTTCTCGCCCCCTGTTTCAGCCCCTCTGTTTCAGCCCCTCTGTTTCAGCCCCTCTGTTTCTCGCCCTCTGTTTCAGCCCCTCTGTTTCAGCCCCTCTGTTTCAGCCCCTCTGTTTCAGCCCCTCGGTTTCTCGCCCTCTGTTTCAGCCCCTCTGTTTCTCGCCCTCTGTTTCAGCCCCTCTGTCTCAGCCCTTCTGTTTAAGCCCCTCTGTTTCAGACCCTCTGTTTCTCGCCCTCTGTTTCTCGCCCTCTGTTTCTCGCCGTCTGTTTCAGCCCCTCTGTTTCAGCACCTCTGTTTCAGCCCCTCTGTTTCAGCCCCTCGGTTTCTCGCCCTCTGTTTCAGCCCCTCTGTTTCTCGCCCTCTGTTTCAGCCCCTCTGTTTCAGCCCCTCGGTTTCTCGCCCTCTGTTTCAGCCCCTCTGTTTCAGCCCCTCTGTTTCTCGCCCTCTATTTCAGCCCCTCTGTTTCAGCCCCTCTGTTTCAGCCCCTCTGTTTCAGCCCCTCTGTTTCTCACCCTCTGTTTCAGACCCTCTGTTTCTCGCCCTCTGTTTCAGCCCCTTTGTTTCAGCCCCTCTGTTTCAGCCCCTCTGTTTCTCACCCTCTGTTTCAGCCCCTCGGTTTCTCGCCCTCTGTTTCAGCCCCTCTGTTTCAGCCCCTCTGTTTCAGCCCCTCTGTTTCTCGCCACCTGTTTCAGCCCCTATGTTTCAGCCCCTTTATTTCAGCCCCTCTGTTTCAGCCCCTCTGTCTCTCGCCCTCTGTTTCAGCCCCTCTGTTTCTCGCCCCCTGTTTCAGCCCCTCTGTTTCAGCCCCTCTGTTTCTCGCCCTCTGTTTCAACCCCTCGGTTTCTCGCCCTCTGTTTTAGCCCCTCTGTTTCAGACCCTCTGTTTCTCACGCTCTGTTTCAGCCCCTTGGTTTCTCGCACTCTGTTTCAGCCCCTCTGTTTCAGCCCCTCGGATTCTCGCCCTCTGTTTCAGCCCCACTGTTTCAGCCCTTCTGTTTCTCGCCCTCTGTTTCAGCCCCTCTGTTTCAGCCCCACTGTTTCAGCCCCTCTGTTTCTCGCCCCCTGTTTCAGCCCCTCTGTTTCAGCCCCTGTGTTTCAGCCCCTCTGTTTCAGCCCCTCTGTTTCTCGCCCTCTGTTTCAGCCCCTCTGTTTCAGCCCCTCTGTTTCAGCCCCTCTGTTTCAGCCCTTCGGTTTCTCGCCCTCTGTTTCAGCCCCTCTGTTTCTCGCCCTCTGTTTCAGCCCCTCTGTTTCAGCCCTTCTGTTTCAGCCCCTCTGTTTCAGCCCCTCTGTTTCTCGCCCTCTGTTTCAGCCCCTCTGTTTCTCACCCTCTGTTTCAGCCCCTCTGTTTCAGCCCCTCTGTTTCAGCCCCTCTGTTTCTCTTCCTCTGTTTCAGCCCCTCGGTTTGTCGCCCTCTGTTTCAGCCCCTCTGCTTCAGCCCCTCTGTTTCTCGCCCTCTGTTTCAGCCCCTCTGTTTCAGCCCCTCTGTTTCAGCCCCTCTTTTTCTCGCCCTCTCTTTCAGCCCCTCTGTTTTAGCCCCTCTGTTTCAGCCCCTCTGTTTCAGCCCCTCTTTTTCTCGCCCACTGTTTCAGCCCCACTGTTTCAGCCCCTCTGTTTCTCGCCCTCTGTTTCATCCCCTCTGTTTCAGCCCCGCTTTTTCTCGCCCTCTGTTTCAGCCCCTCTTTTTCAGCCCCTCTGTTCCTCGCCCTCTGTTTCAGCCCCTCGGTTTCTCGCCCTCTGTTTCAGCGCCTCTGTTTCAGCTCCTCTGTTTCAGCCCCTTTGTTTCAGCCCCTCTGTTTCAGCCCCTCTGTCTCTCGCCCTCTGTTTCAGCCCCTCTGTTTCTCGCCCCCTGTTTCTGCCCCTCTGATTCAGCCCCTCTATTTCTCGTCCCCTGTTTCAGCCCCTCTGTTTCAGCCCCTCTGTTTCTCGCCCTCTGTTTCAACCCCTCGGTTTCTCGCCCTCTATTTTAGCCCCTCAGTTTCAGCCCCTCTGTTTCAGCCCCTCTGTTTCAGCCCCTCTGTTTCTCACCCTCTGTTTCAGCCCCTTGGTTTCTCGCCCTCTGTTTCAGCCCCTCTATTTCAGCCCCTCTGTTTCAGCCCCTCGGTTTCTCGCCCTCTGTTTCAGCCCCACTGTTTCAGCCCTTCTGTTTCTCGCCCTCTGTTTCAGCCCCTCTGTTTCAGCCCCTCTGTTTCAGCCCCTCTGTTTCTCGCCCCCTGTTTCAGCCCCTCTGTTTCAGCCCCTCTGTTTCAGCCCCTCTGTTTCAGCCCCTCTGTTTCAGCCCCTCTGTTTCAGCCCCTCGGTTTCTCGCCCTCTGTTTCAGCCCCTCTGTTTCTCGCCCTCTGTTTCAGCCCCTCTGTTTCAGCCCTTCTGTTTCAGCCCCTCTGTTTCAGCCCCTCTGTTTCTCGCCCTCTGTTTCTCGCCCTCTGTTTCTCGCCTTCTGTTTCAGCCCCTCTGTTTCAGCACCTCTGTTTCAGCCCCTCTGTTTCAGCCCCTCGGTTTCTCGCCCTCTGTTTCAGCCCCTCTGTTTCTCGCCCTCTGTTTCAGCCCCTCTGTTTCAGCCCCTCGGTTTCTCGCCCTCTGTTTCAGCCCCTCTGTTTCAGCCCCTCTGTTTCTCGCCCTCTGTTTCAGCCCCTCTGTTTCAGCCCCTCTGTTTCAGCCCCTCTGTTTCTCACCCTCTGTTTCAGCCCCTCTGTTTCTCGCCCTCTGTTTCAGCCCCTCTGTTTCAGCCCCTCTGTTTCAGCCCCTCTGTTTCTCGCCCTCTGTTTCAGCCCCTCTGTTTCTCGCCCTCTGTTTCAGCCCCTCTATTTCAGCCCCTCTGTTTCAGCCCCTCTGTTTCAGCCCCCCTGTTTCTCGCCCCCTGTTTCTCGCCCCCTGTTTCAGCCCCTCTGTTTCAGCCCCTCTGTTGCTCGCCCCCTGTTTCAGCCCCTCTGTTTCAGCCACTCTGTTTCTCGCCCCCTGTTTCAGCCCCTCTGTTTCAGCCCCTCTGTTTCTCGCCCTCTGTTTCAGCCCCTCTGTTTCTCGCCCTCTGTTTCTCGCCCACTGTTTCAGCCCCTCTGTTTCAGCCCCTCTGTTTCAGCCCCTCTGTTTCAGCCCCTCTGTTTCTCGCCCTCTGTTTCAGCTCCTCTGTTTCAGCCCCTCTGTTTCAGCCCCTCTGTTTCTCGCCCTCTGTTTCAGTCCCTCTGTTTCAGCCCCTCTGACTCATACCCTCTGTATCTCACCCTCCTTTTGAGCCCCTCGGTTTCTCGCCCTCTGTTTGAGCCCATCTGTTTCAGCCCCTCTGTTTCACTCCTCGGTTTCTCACCCTCTGTTTCAGCCCCACTGTTTCAGCCCTTTTGTTTCTCGGCCTCTGTTTCAGCCCCTCTGTTTCAGCCCCTCGGTTTCTCGCACTCTGTTTCAGCCCCTCTGTTTCAGCCCCTCTGTTTCTCGCCCTCTGTTTCAGCCCCTCTGTTTCAGCCCCTCTGTTTCTCGCCCTCTGTTTCAGCCCCTTTGTTTCAGCCCCTCTGTTTCAGCCCCTCTGTTTCTCACCCTCTGTTTCAGCCCCTCGGTTTCTCGCCCTCTGTTTCAGCCCCTCTGTTTCAGCCCCTCTGTTTCAGCCCCTCTGTTTGTCGCCACCTGTTTCAGCCCCTATGTTTCAGCCCCTTTATTTCAGCCCCTCTGTTTCAGCCCCTCTGTCTCTCGCCCTCTGTTTCAGCCCCTCTGTTTCTCGCCCCCTGTTTCAGCCCCTCTGATTCAGCCCCTCTGTTTCTCGCCCCCTGTTTCAGCCCCTCTGTTTCAGCCCCTCTGTTTCTCGCCCTCTGTTTCAACCCCTCGGTTTCTCGCCCTCTGTTTTAGCCCCTCTGTTTCAGCCCCTCTGTTTCTCACCCTATGTTTCAGCCCCTTGGTTTCTCGCCCTCTGTTTCAGCCCCTCTGTTTCAGCCCCTCTGTTTCAGCCCCTCGGTTTCTCGCCCTCTGTTTCAGCCCCACTGTTTCAGCCCTTCTGTTTCTCGCCCTCTGTTTCAGCCCCTCTGTTTCAGCCCCTCTGTTTCAGCCCCTCTGTTTCTCGCCCCCTGTTTCAGCCCCTCTGTTTCAGCCCCGCTGTTTCAGCCCCTCTGTTTCAGCCCCTCTGTTTCTCGCCCTCTGTTTCAGCCCCTCTGTTTCAGCCCCTCTGTTTCAGCCCCTCTGTTTCAGCCCTTCGGTTTCTCGCCCTCTGTTTCAGCCCCTCTGTTTCTCGCCCTCTGTTTCAGCCCCTCTGTTTCAGCCCTTCTGTTTCAGCCCCTCTGTTTCAGCCCCTCTGTTTCTCGCCCTCTGTTTCAGCCCCTCTGTTTCTCGCCCTCTGTTTCTCGCCCTCTGTTTCAGCCTCTCTGTTTCAGCCCCTCTGTTTCAGCCCCTCTGTTCCAGCCCCTCTGTTTCAGACCCTCTGTTTCAGCCCCTCTGTTTCTCGCCCTCTGTTTCAGCCCCTCTGTTTCTCACCCTCTGTTTCAGCCCCTTGGTTTCTCGCCCTCTGTTTCAGCCCCTCTGTTTCAGCCCCTCTGTTTCAGCCCCTCGGTTTCTCGCCCTCTGTTTCAGCCCCACTGTTTCAGCCCTTCTGTTTCTCGCCCTCTGTTTCAGCCCCTCTGTTTCAGCCCCTCTGTTTCTCGCCCCCTGTTTCAGCCCCTCTGTTTCAGCCCCTGTGTTTCAGCCCCTCTGTTTCAGCCCCTCTGTTTCTCGCCCTCTGTTTCAGCCCCTCTGTTTCAGCCCCTCTGTTTCAGCCCCTCTGTTTCAGCCCCTCTGTTTCTCGCCCCCTGTTTCAGCCCCTCTGTTTCAGCCCCTTTGTTTCAGCCCCTCTGTTTCAGCCCCTCTGTTTCTCGCCCTCTGTTTCAGCCCCTCTGTTTCTCGCCCTCTGTTTCTCGCCCACTGTTTCAGCCCCTCTGTTTCAGCCCCTCTGTTTCAGCCCCTCTGTTTCAGCCCCTCTGTTTCTCGCCCTCTGTTTCAGCTCCTCTGATTCAGCCCCTCTGTTTCAGCCCCTCTGTTTCTCGCCCTCTGTTTCAGTCCCTCTGTTTCAGCCCCTCTGACTCATACCCTCTGTATCTCACCCTCCTTTTGAGCCCCTCGGTTTCTCGCCCTCTGTTTGAGCCCATCTGTTTCAGCCCCTCTGTTTCACTCCTCGGTTTCTCACCCTCTGTTTCAGCCCCACTGTTTCAGCCCTTTTGTTTCTCGGCCTCTGTTTCAGCCCCTCTGTTTCAGCCCCTCGGTTTCTCGCCCTCTGTTTCAGCCCCTCTGTTTCAGCCCCTCTGTTTCTCGCCCTCTGTTTCAGCCCCTCTGTTTCAGCCCCTCTGTTTCAGCCCCTCTGTTTCTCGCCCTCTGTTTCAGCCCCTTTGTTTCAGCCCCTCTGTTTCAGCCCCTCTGTTTCTCACCCTCTGTTTCAGCCCCTCGGTTTCACGCCCTCTGTTTCAGCCCCTCTGTTTCAGCCCCTCTGTTTCAGCCCCTCTGTTTCTCGCCACCTGTTTCAGCCCCTATGTTTCAACCCCTTTATTTCAGCCCCTCTGTTTCAGCCCCTCTGTCTCTCGCCCTCTGTTTCAGCCCCTCTGTTTCTCGCCCCCTGTTTCAGCCCCTCTGATTCAGCCCCTCTGTTTCTCACCCCCTGTTTCAGCCCCTCTGTTTCAGCCCCTCTGTTTCTCGCCCTCTGTTTCAACCCCTCGGTTTCTCGCCCTCTGTTTTAGCCCCTCTGTTTCAGCCCCTCTGTTTCTCACCCTATGTTTCAGCCCCTTGGTTTCTCGCCCTCTGTTTCAGCCCCTCTGTTTCAGCCCCTCTGTTTCAGCCCCTCGGTTTCTCGCCCTCTGTTTCAGCCCCACTGTTTCAGCCCTTCTGTTTCTCGCCCTCTGTTTCAGCCCCTCTGTTTCAGCCCCTCTGTTTCAGCCCCTCTGTTTCTCGCCCCCTGTTTCAGCCCCTCTGTTTCAGCCCCTGTGTTTCAGCCCCTCTGTTTCAGCCCCTCTGTTTCTCGCCCTCTGTTTCAGCCCCTCTGTTTCAGCCCCTCTGTTTCAGCCCCTCTGTTTCAGCCCTTCGGTTTCTCGCCCTCTGTTTCAGCCCCTCTGTTTCTCGCCCTCTGTTTCAGCCCCTCTGTTTCAGCCCTTCTGTTTCAGCCCCTCTGTTTCAGCCCCTCTGTTTCTCGCCCTCTGTTTCAGCCCCTCTGTTTCTCGCCCTCTGTTTCTCGCCCTCTGTTTCAGCCCCTCTGTTTCAGCCCCTCTGTTTCAGCCCCTCTGTTCCAGCCCCTCTGTTTCAGACCCTCTGTTTCAGCCCCTCTGTTTTTCGCCCTCTGTTTCAACCCCTCGGTTTCTCGCCCTCTGTTTTAGCCCCTCTGTTTCAGCCCCTCTGTTTCTCACCCTCTGTTTCAGCCCCTTGGTTTCTCGCCCTCTGTTTCAGCCCCTCTGTTTCAGCCCCTCTGTTTCAGCCCCTCGGTTTCTCGCCCTCTGTTTCAGCCCCACTGTTTCAGCCCTTCTGTTTCTCGCCCTCTGTTTCAGCCCCTCTGTTTCAGCCCCTCTGTTTCAGCCCCTCTGTTTCTCGCCCCCTGTTTCAGCCCCTCTGTTTCAGCCCCTGTGTTTCAGCCCCTCTGTTTCAGCCCCTCTGTTTCTCGCCCTCTGTTTCAGCCCCTCTGTTTCAGCCCCTCTGTTTCAGCCCCTCTGTTTCAGCCCTTCGGTTTCTCGCCCTCTGTTTCAGCACCTCTGTTTCTCGCCCTCTGTTTCAGCCCCTCTGTTTCAGCCCTTCTGTTTCAGCCCCTCTGTTTCAGCCCCTCTGTTTCTCGCCCTCTGTTTCAGCCCCTCTGTTTCTCGCCCTCTGTTTCTCGCCCTCTGTTTCAGCCCCTCTGTTTCAGCCCCTCTGTTTCAGCCCCTCTGTTCCAGCCCCTCTGTTTCAGACCCTCTGTTTCAGCCCCTCTGTTTCTAGCCCTCTGTTTCAGCCCCTCTGTTTCAGCCAATCTGTTTCGGCCCCTCTGTTTCTCGCCCTCTGTTTCAGCCCCCTGTTTCAGCCCCACTGTTTCAGCCCCTCGGTTTCTCACCCTCTGTTTCAGCCCCTCTGTTTCAGCCCCTCTGTTTCAGCCCCTCTGTTTCAGCTCCTCTGTTTCTCGCCCTCTGTTTCAGCCCCTCTGTTTCTCGCCCTCTGTTTCAGCCCCTCTGTTTCAGCCCCTCTGTTTCAGCCCCTCTGTTCAGCCCCTCGGTTTCTCGCCCTCTGTTTCATCCCCTCTGTTTCAGCCCCTCTGTTTCTCGCCCTCTGTTTCAGCCCCTCTGTTTCAACCCCTCTGTTTCTCGCCCTCTGTTTCAGCCCCTCTGTTTCTCGCCCTCTGTTTCAGCCCCTCTGTTTGTCACCCTCTGTTTCAGCCCCTCTGTTTCTCTTCCTCTGTTTCAGCCCCTCAGTTTGTCGCCCTCTGTTTCAGCCCCTCTGCTTCAGCCCCTCTGTTTCTCGCCCTCTGTTTCAGCCCCTCTGTTCCAGCCCCTCTGTTTCAGCCCCTCTTTGTCTCGCCCTCTCTTTCAGCCCCTCTGTTTCAGCCCCTCTGTTTCAGCCCCTCTGTTTCAGCCCCTCTTTTTCTCGCCCTCTGTTTCAGCCCCACTGTTTCAGCCCCTCTGTTTCTCGCCCTCTGTTTCATCCCCTCTGTTTCAGCCCCTCTTTTTCTCGCCCTCTGTTTCAGCCCCTCTGTTTCAGCCCCTCTGTTTCTCGCCCTCTGTTTCAGCCCCTCTGTTTCTCGCCCTCTGTTTCAGCCCCTCTGTTTCAGCCCCTCTGTTTCAGCCCCTCTGTTCAGCCCCTCGGTTTCTCACCCTCTGTTTCAGCCCCTCTGTTTCAGCCCCTCTGTTTCTCGCCCTCTGTTTCAGCCCCTCTGTTTCAACCCCTCTGTTTCTCGCCCTCTGTTTCAGCCCCTCTGTTTCTCGCCCTCTGTTTCAGCCCCTCTGTTTGTCACCCTCTGTTTCAGCCCCTCTGTTTCAGCCCCTCGGTTTCTCGCACTCTGTTTCAGCCCCTCTGTTTCAGCCCCTCTGTTTCTCGCCCTCTGTTTCAGCCCCTCTGTTTCAGCCCCTCTGTTTCTCGCCCTCTGTTTCAGCCCCTTTGTTTCAGCCCCTCTGTTTCAGCCCCTCTGTTTCTCACCCTCTGTTTCAGCCCCTCGGTTTCTCGCCCTCTGTTTCAGCCCCTCTGTTTCAGCCCCTCTGTTTCAGCCCCTCTGTTTGTCGCCACCTGTTTCAGCCCCTATGTTTCAGCCCCTTTATTTCAGCCCCTCTGTTTCAGCCCCTCTGTCTCTCGCCCTCTGTTTCAGCCCCTCTGTTTCTCGCCCCCTGTTTCAGCCCCTCTGATTCAGCCCCTCTGTTTCTCGCCCCCTGTTTCAGCCCCTCTGTTTCAGCCCCTCTGTTTCTCGCCCTCTGTTTCAACCCCTCGGTTTCTCGCCCTCTGTTTTAGCCCCTCTGTTTCAGCCCCTCTGTTTCTCACCCTATGTTTCAGCCCCTTGGTTTCTCGCCCTCTGTTTCAGCCCCTCTGTTTCAGCCCCTCTGTTTCAGCCCCTCGGTTTCTCGCCCTCTGTTTCAGCCCCACTGTTTCAGCCCTTCTGTTTCTCGCCCTCTGTTTCAGCCCCTCTGTTTCAGCCCCTCTGTTTCAGCCCCTCTGTTTCTCGCCCCCTGTTTCAGCCCCTCTGTTTCAGCCCCGCTGTTTCAGCCCCTCTGTTTCAGCCCCTCTGTTTCTCGCCCTCTGTTTCAGCCCCTCTGTTTCAGCCCCTCTGTTTCAGCCCCTCTGTTTCAGCCCTTCGGTTTCTCGCCCTCTGTTTCAGCCCCTCTGTTTCTCGCCCTCTGTTTCAGCCCCTCTGTTTCAGCCCTTCTGTTTCAGCCCCTCTGTTTCAGCCCCTCTGTTTCTCGCCCTCTGTTTCAGCCCCTCTGTTTCTCGCCCTCTGTTTCTCGCCCTCTGTTTCAGCCTCTCTGTTTCAGCCCCTCTGTTTCAGCCCCTCTGTTCCAGCCCCTCTGTTTCAGACCCTCTGTTTCAGCCCCTCTGTTTCTCGCCCTCTGTTTCAGCCCCTCTGTTTCTCACCCTCTGTTTCAGCCCCTTGGTTTCTCGCCCTCTGTTTCAGCCCCTCTGTTTCAGCCCCTCTGTTTCAGCCCCTCGGTTTCTCGCCCTCTGTTTCAGCCCCACTGTTTCAGCCCTTCTGTTTCTCGCCCTCTGTTTCAGCCCCTCTGTTTCAGCCCCTCTGTTTCAGCCCCTCTGTTTCTCGCCCCCTGTTTCAGCCCCTCTGTTTCAGCCCCTGTGTTTCAGCCCCTCTGTTTCAGCCCCTCTGTTTCTCGCCCTCTGTTTCAGCCCCTCTGTTTCAGCCCCTCTGTTTCAGCCCCTCTGTTTCAGCCCCTCTGTTTCTCGCCCCCTGTTTCAGCCCCTCTGTTTCAGCCCCTTTGTTTCAGCCCCTCTGTTTCAGCCCCTCTGTTTCTCGCCCTCTGTTTCAGCCCCTCTGTTTCTCGCCCTCTGTTTCTCGCCCACTGTTTCAGCCCCTCTGTTTCAGCCCCTCTGTTTCAGCCCCTCTGTTTCAGCCCCTCTGTTTCTCGCCCTCTGTTTCAGCTCCTCTGATTCAGCCCCTCTGTTTCAGCCCCTCTGTTTCTCGCCCTCTGTTTCAGTCCCTCTGTTTCAGCCCCTCTGACTCATACCCTCTGTATCTCACCCTCCTTTTGAGCCCCTCGGTTTCTCGCCCTCTGTTTGAGCCCATCTGTTTCAGCCCCTCTGTTTCACTCCTCGGTTTCTCACCCTCTGTTTCAGCCCCACTGTTTCAGCCCTTTTGTTTCTCGGCCTCTGTTTCAGCCCCTCTGTTTCAGCCCCTCGGTTTCTCGCCCTCTGTTTCAGCCCCTCTGTTTCAGCCCCTCTGTTTCTCGCCCTCTGTTTCAGCCCCTCTGTTTCAGCCCCTCTGTTTCAGCCCCTCTGTTTCTCGCCCTCTGTTTCAGCCCCTTTGTTTCAGCCCCTCTGTTTCAGCCCCTCTGTTTCTCACCCTCTGTTTCAGCCCCTCGGTTTCACGCCCTCTGTTTCAGCCCCTCTGTTTCAGCCCCTCTGTTTCAGCCCCTCTGTTTCTCGCCACCTGTTTCAGCCCCTATGTTTCAACCCCTTTATTTCAGCCCCTCTGTTTCAGCCCCTCTGTCTCTCGCCCTCTGTTTCAGCCCCTCTGTTTCTCGCCCCCTGTTTCAGCCCCTCTGATTCAGCCCCTCTGTTTCTCACCCCCTGTTTCAGCCCCTCTGTTTCAGCCCCTCTGTTTCTCGCCCTCTGTTTCAACCCCTCGGTTTCTCGCCCTCTGTTTTAGCCCCTCTGTTTCAGCCCCTCTGTTTCTCACCCTATGTTTCAGCCCCTTGGTTTCTCGCCCTCTGTTTCAGCCCCTCTGTTTCAGCCCCTCTGTTTCAGCCCCTCGGTTTCTCGCCCTCTGTTTCAGCCCCACTGTTTCAGCCCTTCTGTTTCTCGCCCTCTGTTTCAGCCCCTCTGTTTCAGCCCCTCTGTTTCAGCCCCTCTGTTTCTCGCCCCCTGTTTCAGCCCCTCTGTTTCAGCCCCTGTGTTTCAGCCCCTCTGTTTCAGCCCCTCTGTTTCTCGCCCTCTGTTTCAGCCCCTCTGTTTCAGCCCCTCTGTTTCAGCCCCTCTGTTTCAGCCCTTCGGTTTCTCGCCCTCTGTTTCAGCCCCTCTGTTTCTCGCCCTCTGTTTCAGCCCCTCTGTTTCAGCCCTTCTGTTTCAGCCCCTCTGTTTCAGCCCCTCTGTTTCTCGCCCTCTGTTTCAGCCCCTCTGTTTCTCGCCCTCTGTTTCTCGCCCTCTGTTTCAGCCCCTCTGTTTCAGCCCCTCTGTTTCAGCCCCTCTGTTCCAGCCCCTCTGTTTCAGACCCTCTGTTTCAGCCCCTCTGTTTTTCGCCCTCTGTTTCAACCCCTCGGTTTCTCGCCCTCTGTTTTAGCCCCTCTGTTTCAGCCCCTCTGTTTCTCACCCTCTGTTTCAGCCCCTTGGTTTCTCGCCCTCTGTTTCAGCCCCTCTGTTTCAGCCCCTCTGTTTCAGCCCCTCGGTTTCTCGCCCTCTGTTTCAGCCCCACTGTTTCAGCCCTTCTGTTTCTCGCCCTCTGTTTCAGCCCCTCTGTTTCAGCCCCTCTGTTTCAGCCCCTCTGTTTCTCGCCCCCTGTTTCAGCCCCTCTGTTTCAGCCCCTGTGTTTCAGCCCCTCTGTTTCAGCCCCTCTGTTTCTCGCCCTCTGTTTCAGCCCCTCTGTTTCAGCCCCTCTGTTTCAGCCCCTCTGTTTCAGCCCTTCGGTTTCTCGCCCTCTGTTTCAGCCCCTCTGTTTCTCGCCCTCTGTTTCAGCCCCTCTGTTTCAGCCCTTCTGTTTCAGCCCCTCTGTTTCAGCCCCTCTGTTTCTCGCCCTCTGTTTCAGCCCCTCTGTTTCTCGCCCTCTGTTTCTCGCCCTCTGTTTCAGCCCCTCTGTTTCAGCCCCTCTGTTTCAGCCCCTCTGTTCCAGCCCCTCTGTTTCAGACCCTCTGTTTCAGCCCCTCTGTTTCTAGCCCTCTGTTTCAGCCCCTCTGTTTCAGCCAATCTGTTTCGGCCCCTCTGTTTCTCGCCCTCTGTTTCAGCCCCCTGTTTCAGCCCCACTGTTTCAGCCCCTCGGTTTCTCACCCTCTGTTTCAGCCCCTCTGTTTCAGCCCCTCTGTTTCAGCCCCTCTGTTTCAGCTCCTCTGTTTCTCGCCCTCTGTTTCAGCCCCTCTGTTTCTCGCCCTCTGTTTCAGCCCCTCTGTTTCAGCCCCTCTGTTTCAGCCCCTCTGTTCAGCCCCTCGGTTTCTCGCCCTCTGTTTCATCCCCTCTGTTTCAGCCCCTCTGTTTCTCGCCCTCTGTTTCAGCCCCTCTGTTTCAACCCCTCTGTTTCTCGCCCTCTGTTTCAGCCCCTCTGTTTCTCGCCCTCAGTTTCAGCCCCTCTGTTTGTCACCCTCTGTTTCAGCCCCTCTGTTTCTCTTCCTCTGTTTCAGCCCCTCAGTTTGTCGCCCTCTGTTTCAGCCCCTCTGCTTCAGCCCCTCTGTTTCTCGCCCTCTGTTTCAGCCCCTCTGTTCCAGCCCCTCTGTTTCAGCCCCTCTTTGTCTCGCCCTCTCTTTCAGCCCCTCTGTTTCAGCCCCTCTGTTTCAGCCCCTCTGTTTCAGCCCCTCTTTTTCTCGCCCTCTGTTTCAGCCCCACTGTTTCAGCCCCTCTGTTTCTCGCCCTCTGTTTCATCCCCTCTGTTTCAGCCCCTCTTTTTCTCGCCCTCTGTTTCAGCCCCTCTGTTTCAGCCCCTCTGTTTCTCGCCCTCTGTTTCAGCCCCTCTGTTTCTCGCCCTCTGTTTCAGCCCCTCTGTTTCAGCCCCTCTGTTTCAGCCCCTCTGTTCAGCCCCTCGGTTTCTCACCCTCTGTTTCAGCCCCTCTGTTTCAGCCCCTCTGTTTCTCGCCCTCTGTTTCAGCCCCTCTGTTTCAACCCCTCTGTTTCTCGCCCTCTGTTTCAGCCCCTCTGTTTCTCGCCCTCTGTTTCAGCCCCTCTGTTTGTCACCCTCTGTTTCAGCCCCTCTGTTTCAGCCCCTCGGTTTCTCGCACTCTGTTTCAGCCCCTCTGTTTCAGCCCCTCTGTTTCTCGCCCTCTGTTTCAGCCCCTCTGTTTCAGCCCCTCTGTTTCTCGCCCTCTGTTTCAGCCCCTTTGTTTCAGCCCCTCTGTTTCAGCCCCTCTGTTTCTCACCCTCTGTTTCAGCCCCTCGGTTTCTCGCCCTCTGTTTCAGCCCCTCTGTTTCAGCCCCTCTGTTTCAGCCCCTCTGTTTGTCGCCACCTGTTTCAGCCCCTATGTTTCAGCCCCTTTATTTCAGCCCCTCTGTTTCAGCCCCTCTGTCTCTCGCCCTCTGTTTCAGCCCCTCTGTTTCTCGCCCCCTGTTTCAGCCCCTCTGATTCAGCCCCTCTGTTTCTCGCCCCCTGTTTCAGCCCCTCTGTTTCAGCCCCTCTGTTTCTCGCCCTCTGTTTCAACCCCTCGGTTTCTCGCCCTCTGTTTTAGCCCCTCTGTTTCAGCCCCTCTGTTTCTCACCCTATGTTTCAGCCCCTTGGTTTCTCGCCCTCTGTTTCAGCCCCTCTGTTTCAGCCCCTCTGTTTCAGCCCCTCGGTTTCTCGCCCTCTGTTTCAGCCCCACTGTTTCAGCCCTTCTGTTTCTCGCCCTCTGTTTCAGCCCCTCTGTTTCAGCCCCTCTGTTTCAGCCCCTCTGTTTCTCGCCCCCTGTTTCAGCCCCTCTGTTTCAGCCCCGCTGTTTCAGCCCCTCTGTTTCAGCCCCTCTGTTTCTCGCCCTCTGTTTCAGCCCCTCTGTTTCAGCCCCTCTGTTTGAGCCCCTCTGTTTCAGCCCTTCGGTTTCTCGCCCTCTGTTTCAGCCCCTCTGTTTCTCGCCCTCTGTTTCAGCCCCTCTGTTTCAGCCCTTCTGTTTCAGCCCCTCTGTTTCAGCCCCTCTGTTTCTCGCCCTCTGTTTCAGCCCCTCTGTTTCTCGCCCTCTGTTTCTCGCCCTCTGTTTCAGCCTCTCTGTTTCAGCCCCTCTGTTTCAGCCCCTCTGTTCCAGCCCCTCTGTTTCAGACCCTCTGTTTCAGCCCCTCTGTTTCTCGCCCTCTGTTTCAGCCCCTCTGTTTCTCACCCTCTGTTTCAGCCCCTTGGTTTCTCGCCCTCTGTTTCAGCCCCTCTGTTTCAGCCCCTCTGTTTCTCGCCCTCTGTTTCAGCTCCTCTGATTCAGCCCCTCTGTTTCAGCCCCTCTGTTTCTCGCCCTCTGTTTCAGTCCCTCTGTTTCAGCCCCTCTGACTCATACCCTCTGTATCTCACCCTCCTTTTGAGCACCTCGGTTTCTCGCCCTCTGTTTGAGCCCATCTGTTTCAGCCCCTCTGTTTCACTCCTCGGTTTCTCACCCTCTGTTTCAGCCCCACTGTTTCAGCCCTTTTGTTTCTCGGCCTCTGTTTCAGCCCCTCTGTTTCAGCCCCTCGGTTTCTCGCCCTCTGTTTCAGCCCCTCTGTTTCTCGCCCTCTGTTTCTCGCCCACTGTTTCAGCCCCTCTGTTTCAGCCCCTCTGTTTCAGCCCCTCTGTTTCAGCCCCTCTGTTTCTCGCCCTCTGTTTCAGCTCCTCTGATTCAGCCCCTCTGTTTCAGCCCCTCTGTTTCTCGCCCTCTGTTTCAGTCCCTCTGTTTCAGCCCCTCTGACTCATACCCTCTGTATCTCACCCTCCTTTTGAGCCCCTCGGTTTCTCGCCCTCTGTTTGAGCCCATCTGTTTCAGCCCCTCTGTTTCACTCCTCGGTTTCTCACCCTCTGTTTCAGCCCCACTGTTTCAGCCCTTTTGTTTCTCGGCCTCTGTTTCAGCCCCTCTGTTTCAGCCCCTCGGTTTCTCGCCCTCTGTTTCAGCCCCTCTGTTTCAGCCCCTCTGTTTCTCGCCCTCTGTTTCAGCCCCTCTGTTTCAGCCCCTCTGTTTCAGCCCCTCTGTTTCTCGCCCTCTGTTTCAGCCCCTTTGTTTCAGCCCCTCTGTTTCAGCCCCTCTGTTTCTCACCCTCTGTTTCAGCCCCTCGGTTTCACGCCCTCTGTTTCAGCCCCTCTGTTTCAGCCCCTCTGTTTCAGACCCTCTGTTTCTCGCCACCTGTTTCAGCCCCTATGTTTCAACCCCTTTATTTCAGCCCCTCTGTTTCAGCCCCTCTGTCTCTCGCCCTCTGTTTCAGCCCCTCTGTTTCTCGCCCCCTGTTTCAGCCCCTCTGATTCAGCCCCTCTGTTTCTCACCCCCTGTTTCAGCCCCTCTGTTTCAGCCCCTCTGTTTCTCGCCCTCTGTTTCAACCCCTCGGTTTCTCGCCCTCTGTTTTAGCCCCTCTGTTTCAGCCCCTCTGTTTCTCACCCTATGTTTCAGCCCCTTGGTTTCTCGCCCTCTGTTTCAGCCCCTCTGTTTCAGCCCCTCTGTTTCAGCCCCTCGGTTTCTCGCCCTCTGTTTCAGCCCCACTGTTTCAGCCCTTCTGTTTCTCGCCCTCTGTTTCAGCCCCTCTGTTTCAGCCCCTCTGTTTCAGCCCCTCTGTTTCTCGCCCCCTGTTTCAGCCCCTCTGTTTCAGCCCCTGTGTTTCAGCCCCTCTGTTTCAGCCCCTCTGTTTCTCGCCCTCTGTTTCAGCCCCTCTGTTTCAGCCCCTCTGTTTCAGCCCCTCTGTTTCAGCCCTTCGGTTTCTCGCCCTCTGTTTCAGCCCCTCTGTTTCTCGCCCTCTGTTTCAGCCCCTCTGTTTCAGCCCTTCTGTTTCAGCCCCTCTGTTTCAGCCCCTCTGTTTCTCGCCCTCTGTTTCAGCCCCTCTGTTTCTCGCCCTCTGTTTCTCGCCCTCTGTTTCAGCCCCTCTGTTTCAGCCCCTCTGTTTCAGCCCCTCTGTTCCAGCCCCTCTGTTTCAGACCCTCTGTTTCAGCCCCTCTGTTTTTCGCCCTCTGTTTCAACCCCTCGGTTTCTCGCCCTCTGTTTTAGCCCCTCTGTTTCAGCCCCTCTGTTTCTCACCCTCTGTTTCAGCCCCTTGGTTTCTCGCCCTCTGTTTCAGCCCCTCTGTTTCAGCCCCTCTGTTTCAGCCCCTCGGTTTCTCGCCCTCTGTTTCAGCCCCACTGTTTCAGCCCTTCTGTTTCTCGCCCTCTGTTTCAGCCCCTCTGTTTCAGCCCCTCTGTTTCAGCCCCTCTGTTTCTCGCCCCCTGTTTCAGCCCCTCTGTTTCAGCCCCGCTGTTTCAGCCCCTCTGTTTCAGCCCCTCTGTTTCTCGCCCTCTGTTTCAGCCCCTCTGTTTCAGCCCCTCTGTTTCAGCCCCTCTGTTTCAGCCCTTCGGTTTCTCGCCCTCTGTTTCAGCCCCTCTGTTTCTCGCCCTCTGTTTCAGCCCCTCTGTTTCAGCCCTTCTGTTTCAGCCCCTCTGTTTCAGCCCCTCTGTTTCTCGCCCTCTGTTTCAGCCCCTCTGTTTCTCGCCCTCTGTTTCTCGCCCACTGTTTCAGCCCCTCTGTTTCAGCCCCTCTGTTTCAGCCCCTCTGTTCCAGCCCCTCTGTTTCAGACCCTCTGTTTCAGCCCCTCTGTTTCTAGCCCTCTGTTTCAGCCCCTCTGTTTCAGCCAATCTGTTTCGGCCCCTCTGTTTCTCGCCCTCTGTTTCAGCCCCCTGTTTCAGCCCCACTGTTTCAGCCCCTCGGTTTCTCACCCTCTGTTTCAGCCCCTCTGTTTCAGCCCCTCTGTTTCAGCCCCTCTGTTTCAGCTCCTCTGTTTCTCGCCCTCTGTTTCAGCCCCTCTGTTTCTCGCCCTCTGTTTCAGCCCCTCTGTTTCAGCCCCTCTGTTTCAGCCCCTCTGTTCAGCCCCTCGGTTTCTCGCCCTCTGTTTCATCCCCTCTGTTTCAGCCCCTCTGTTTCTCGCCCTCTGTTTCAGCCCCTCTGTTTCAACCCCTCTGTTTCTCGCCCTCTGTTTCAGCCCCTCTGTTTCTCGCCCTCTGTTTCAGCCCCTCTGTTTGTCACCCTCTGTTTCAGCCCCTCTGTTTCTCTTCCTCTGTTTCAGCCCCTCAGTTTGTCGCCCTCTGTTTCAGCCCCTCTGCTTCAGCCCCTCTGTTTCTCGCCCTCTGTTTCAGCCCCTCTGTTCCAGCCCCTCTGTTTCAGCCCCTCTTTGTCTCGCCCTCTCTTTCAGCCCCTCTGTTTCAGCCCCTCTGTTTCAGCCCCTCTGTTTCAGCCCCTCTTTTTCTCGCCCTCTGTTTCAGCCCCACTGTTTCAGCCCCTCTGTTTCTCGCCCTCTGTTTCATCCCCTCTGTTTCAGCCCCTCTTTTTCTCGCCCTCTGTTTCAGCCCCTCTGTTTCAGCCCCTCTGTTTCTCGCCCTCTGTTTCAGCCCCTCTGTTTCTCGCCCTCTGTTTCAGCCCCTCTGTTTCAGCCCCTCTGTTTCAGCCCCTCTGTTCAGCCCCTCGGTTTCTCACCCTCTGTTTCAGCCCCTCTGTTTCAGCCCCTCTGTTTCTCGCCCTCTGTTTCAGCCCCTCTGTTTCAACCCCTCTGTTTCTCCCCCCCCCATGTTTCAGCCCCTCTGTTTCTCGCCCTCTGTTTCAGCCCCTCTGTTTGTCACCCTCTGTTTCAGCCCCTCTGTTTCAGCCCCTCGGTTTCTCGCACTCTGTTTCAGCCCCTCTGTTTCAGCCCCTCTGTTTCTCGCCCTCTGTTTCAGCCCCTCTGTTTCAGCCCCTCTGTTTCTCGCCCTCTGTTTCAGCCCCTTTGTTTCAGCCCCTCTGTTTCAGCCCCTCTGTTTCTCACCCTCTGTTTCAGCCCCTCGGTTTCTCGCCCTCTGTTTCAGCCCCTCTGTTTCAGCCCCTCTGTTTCAGCCCCTCTGTTTGTCGCCACCTGTTTCAGCCCCTATGTTTCAGCCCCTTTATTTCAGCCCCTCTGTTTCAGCCCCTCTGTCTCTCGCCCTCTGTTTCAGCCCCTCTGTTTCTCGCCCCCTGTTTCAGCCCCTCTGATTCAGCCCCTCTGTTTCTCGCCCCCTGTTTCAGCCCCTCTGTTTCAGCCCCTCTGTTTCTCGCCCTCTGTTTCAACCCCTCGGTTTCTCGCCCTCTGTTTTAGCCCCTCTGTTTCAGCCCCTCTGTTTCTCACCCTATGTTTCAGCCCCTTGGTTTCTCGCCCTCTGTTTCAGCCCCTCTGTTTCAGCCCCTCTGTTTCAGCCCCTCGGTTTCTCGCCCTCTGTTTCAGCCCCACTGTTTCAGCCCTTCTGTTTCTCGCCCTCTGTTTCAGCCCCTCTGTTTCAGCCCCTCTGTTTCAGCCCCTCTGTTTCTCGCCCCTTGTTTCAGCCCCTCTGTTTCAGCCCCGCTGTTTCAGCCCCTCTGTTTCAGCCCCTCTGTTTCTCGCCCTCTGTTTCAGCCCCTCTGTTTCAGCCCCTCTGTTTCAGCCCCTCTGTTTCAGCCCTTCGGTTTCTCGCCCTCTGTTTCAGCCCCTCTGTTTCTCGCCCTCTGTTTCAGCCCCTCTGTTTCAGCCCTTCTGTTTCAGCCCCTCTGTTTCAGCCCCTCTGTTTCTCGCCCTCTGTTTCAGCCCCTCTGTTTCTCGCCCTCTGTTTCTCGCCCTCTGTTTCAGCCTCTCTGTTTCAGCCCCTCTGTTTCAGCCCCTCTGTTCCAGCCCCTCTGTTTCAGACCCTCTGTTTCAGCCCCTCTGTTTCTCGCCCTCTGTTTCAGCCCCTCTGTTTCTCACCCTCTGTTTCAGCCCCTTGGTTTCTCGCCCTCTGTTTCAGCCCCTCTGTTTCAGCCCCTCTGTTTCAGCCCTTCGGTTTCTCGCCTTCTGTTTCAGCCCCTCTGTTTCTCGCCCTCTGTTTCAGCCCCTCTGTTTCAGCCCTTCTGTTTCAGCCCCTCTGTTTCAGCCCCTCTGTTTCTCGCCTTCTGTTTCAGCCCCTCTGTTTCAGCACCTCTGTTTCAGCCCCTCTGTTTCAGCCCCTCGGTTTCTCGCCCTCTGTTTCAGCCCCTCTGTTTCTCGCCCTCTGTTTCAGCCCCTCTGTTTCAGCCCCTCTGTTTCTCGCCCTCTGTTTCAGCCCCTCTGTTTCAGCCCCTCTGTTTCAGCCCCTCTGTTTCTCACCCTCTGTTTCAGCCCCTCTGTTTCTCGCCCTCTGTTTCAGCCCCTCTGTTTAAGCCCCTCTGTTTCAGCCCCTCTGTTTCTCGCCCTCTGTTTCAGCCCCTCTGTTTCAGCCCCTCTGTTTCAGCCCCTCTATTTCAGCCCCTCTGTTTCAGCCCCTCTGTTTCAGCCCCCCTGTTTCTCGCCCCCTGTTTCTCGCCCCCTGTTTCAGCCCCTCTGTTTCAGCCCCTCTGTTTCTCGCCCCCTGTTTCAGCCCCTCTGTTTCAGCCACTCTGTTTCTCGCCCCCTGTTTCAGCCCCTCTGTTTCAGCCCCTCTGTTTCTCGCCCTCTGTTTCAGCCCCTCTGTTTCTCGCCCTCTGTTTCTCGCCCACTGTTTCAGCCCCTCTGTTTCAGCCCCTCTGTTTCAGCCCCTCTGTCTCAGCCCCTCTGTTTCTCGCCCTCTGTTTCAGCTCCTCTGTTTCAGCCCCTCTGTTTCAGCCCCTCTGTTTCTCGCCCTCTGTTTCAGCCCCTCTGTTTCAGCCCCTCTGATTCATACCCTCTGTATCTCACCCTCCTTTTGAGCCCCTCGTTTTCTCGCCCTCTGTTTGAGCCCATCTGTTTCAGCCCCTCTGTTTCACTCCTCGGTTTCTCACCCTCTGTTTCAGCCCCACTGTTTCAGCCCTTTTGTTTCTCGCCCTCTGTTTCAGCCCCTCTGTTTCAGCCCCTCTGTTTCTCGCCCTCTGTTTCTCGCCCCCTGTTTCAGCCCCTCTGTTTCAGCCCCATTGTTTCAGCCCTTCTGTTTCTCACCCTCTGTTTCAGGCCCTCTGTTTCAGCCTCTCTGTTTCAGCCCCTCTGTTTCAGCCCCTCTGTTTCTCGCCCCCTGTTTCAGCCCCTCTGTTTCAGCCCCTCTGTTTCAGCCCCTCTGTTTCAGCCCCTCTGTTTATCGCCCTCTGTTTCAGCCCCTCTGTTTCTCGCCCACTGTTTCAGCCCCTCTGTTTCAGCCCCTCTGTTTCTCGCCCTCTGTTTCAGCCCCTCTGTTTCAGCCACTCTGTTTCAGTTCCTCGGTTTCTCGCTCTCTGTTTCAGCCCCTCTGTTTCTCGCCCTCTGTTTCAGCCCCTCTGTTTCAGCCCTTCTGTTTCAGCCCCTCTGTTTCAGCCCCTCTGTTTCTCGCCCTCTGTTTCTCGCCCTCTGTTTCTCGCCTTCTGTTTCAGCCCCCCTGTTTCAGCACCTCTGTTTCAGCCCCTCTGTTTCAGCCCCTCGGTTTCTCGCCCTCTGTTTCAGCCCCTCTGTTTCTCGCCCTCTGTTTCAGCCCCTCGGTTTCTCGCCCTCTGTTTCAGCCCCTCTGTTTCTCGCCCTCTGTTTCGGCCACTCTATTTCAGCCCCTCTGTTTCAGCCCATCTGTTTCAGCCCCCCTGTTTCTCGCCCCCTGTTTCTCGCCCCCTGTTTCAGCCCCTCTGTTTCAGCCCCTCTGTTTCTCGCCCCCTGTTTCAGCCCCTCTGTTTCAGCCACTCTGTTTCTCGCCCCCTGTTTCAGCCCCTCTGTTTCAGCCCCTCTGTTTCTCGCCCTCTGTTTCAGCCCCTCTGTTTCTCGCCCTCTGTTTCTCGCCCGCTGTTTCAGCCCCTCTGTTTCAGCCCCTCTGTTTCAGCCCCTCTGTTTCAGCCCCTCTGTTTCTCGCCCTCTGTTTCAGCCCCTCTGTTTCAGCCCCTCTGTTTCAGCCCCTCTGTTTCTAGCCCTCTGTTTCAGCCGCTCTGTTTCAGCCCCTCTGTTTAAGCCCCTCTTTTTCTCGCCCTCTCTTTCAGCCCCTCTGTTTCAGCCCCTCTGTTTCAGCCCCTCTGTTTCAGCCCCTCTTTTTCTCGCCCTCTGTTTCAGCCCCACTGTTTCAGCCCCTGTGTTTCTCGCCCTCTGTTTCATCCCCTCTGTTTCAGCCCCGCTTTTTCTCGCTCTCTGTTTCAGCCCCTCTTTTTCAGCCCCTCTGTTCCTCGCCCTCTGTTTCAGCCCTTCGGTTTCTCGCCCTCTGTTTCAGCGCATCTGTTTCAGCCCCTCTGTTTCAGCCCCTCTGTTTCAGTGACTCTGTTTCAGCCCCTCGGTTTCTCGCCCTCTGTTTCAGCCCCTCTGTTTCTCGCCCCCTGTTTCAGCCCCTCTGTTTCAGCCCCTCTGTTTCAGCCCCTCTGTTTCAGCCCCTCTGTTTCAGCCCCTCTGTTTCAGCCCCTCGGTTTCTCGCCCTCTGTTTCAGCCCCTCTGTTTCTCGCCCTCTGTTTCAGCCCCTCTGTTTCAGCCCTTCTGTTTCAGCCCCTCTGTTTCAGCCCCTCTGTTTCTCGCCCTCTGTTTCTCGCCCTCTGTTTCTCGCCTTCTGTTTCAGCCCCTCTGTTTCAGCCCCTCTGTTTCAGCCCCTCTGTTTCAGCCCCTCGGTTTCTCGCCCTCTGTTTCAGCCCCTCTGTTTCTCGCCCTCTGTTTCAGCCCCTCTGTTTCAGCCCCTCGGTTTCTCGCCCTCTGTTTCAGCCCCTCTGTTTCAGCCCCTCTGTTTCTCGCCCTCTGTTTCAGCCCCTCTGTTTCAGCCCCTCTGTTTCAGCCCCTCTGTTTCACACCCTCTGTTTCAGCCCCTCTGTTTCTCGCCCTGTTTCAGCCCCTCTGTTTCAGCCCCTCTGTTTCTCGCCGTCTGTTTCAGCCCCTCTGTTTCTCGCCATCTGTTTCAGCCCCTCTATTTCAGCCCCTCTGTTTCAGCCCCTCTGTTTCAGCCCCCCTGTTTCTCGCCCCCTGTTTCTCGCCCCCTGTTTCAGCCCCTCTGTTTCAGCCCCTCTGTTTCTCGCCCCCTGTTTCAGCCCCTCTGTTTCAGCCACTCTGTTTCTCGCCCCCTGTCTCAGCCCCTCTGTTTCAGCCCCTCTGTTTCTCGCCCTCTGTTTCAGCCCCTCTGTTTCTCGCCCTCTGTTTCTCGCCCACTGTTCCAGCCCCTCTGTTTCACACCCTCTGTTTCAGCCCCTCTGTTTCTCGCCCTGTTTCAGCCCCTCTGTTTCAGCCCCTCTGTTTCAGCCCCTCTGTTTCTCGCCGTCTGTTTCAGCCCCTCTGTTTCTCGCCATCTGTTTCAGCCCCTCTATTTCAGCCCCTCTGTTTCAGCCCCTCTGTTTCAGCCCCCCTGTTTCTCGCCCCCTGTTTCTCGCCCCCTGTTTCAGCCCCTCTGTTTCAGCCCCTCTGTTTCTCGCCCCCTGTTTCAGCCCCTCTGTTTCAGCCACTCTGTTTCTCGCCCCCTGTCTCAGCCCCTCTGTTTCAGCCCCTCTGTTTCTCGCCCTCTGTTTCAGCCCCTCTGTTTCTCGCCCTCTGTTTCTCGCCCACTGTTCCAGCCCCTCTGTTTCAGCCCCTCTGTTTCAGCCCCTCTGTCTCAGCCCCTCTGTTTCTCGCCCTCTGTTTCAGCTCCTCTGTTTGAGCCCTTCTGTTTCAGCCCCTCTGTTTCTCGCCCTCTGTTTCAGCCCCTCTGTTTCAGCCCCTCTGATTCATACCCTCTGTATCTCACCCTCCTTTTGAGCCCCTCGGTTTCTCGCCCTCTGTTTGAGCCCATCTGTTTCAGCCCCTCTGTTTCACTCCTCGGTTTCTCACCCTCTGTTTCAGCCCCACTGTTTCAGCCCTTTTGTTTCTCGCCCTCTGTTTCAGCCCCTCTGTTTCAGCCCCTCTGTTTCTCGCCCTCTGTTTCTCGCCCCCTGTTTCAGCCCCTCTGTTTCAGCCCCATTGTTTCAGCCCTTCTGTTTCTCACCCTCTGTTTCAGCCCCTCTGTTTCAGCCAATCTGTTTCGGCCCCTCTGTTTCTCGCCCTCTGTTTCAGCCCCCTTTTTCAGCCCCACTGTTTCAGCCCCTCGGTTTCTCGCCCTCTGTTTCAGCCCCTCTGTTTCAGCCCCTCTGTTTCAGCCCCTCTGTTTCAGCTCGTCTGTTTCTCGCCCTCTGTTTCAGCCCCTCTGTTTCTCGCCCTCTGTTTCAGCCCCTCTGTTTCAGCCCCTCTGTTTCAGCCCCTCTGTTCAGCCCCTCGGTTTCTCGCCCTCTGTTTCATCCCCTCTGTTTCAGCCCCTCTGTTTCTCGCCCTCTGTTTCAGCCCCTCTGTTTCAACCCCTCTGTTTCTCGCCCTCTGTTTCAGCCACTCTGTTTCTCGCCCTCTGTTTCAGCCCCTCTGTTTGTCACCCTTTGTTTCAGCCCCTCTGTTTCAGCCCCTCTGTTTCTCTTCCTCTGTTTCAGCCCCTCAGTTTGTCGCCCTCTGTTTCAGCCCCTCTGCTTCAGCCCCTCTGTTTCTCGCCCTCTGTTTCAGCCCCTCTGTTCCAGCCCCTCTGTTTCAGCCCCTCTTTTTCTCGCCCTCTCTTTCAGCCCCTCTGTTTCAGCCCCTCTGTTTCAGCCCCTCTGTTTCAGCCCCTCTTTTTCTCGCCCTCTGTTTCAGCCCCACTGTTTCAGCCCCTCTGTTTCTCGCCCTCTGTTTCATCCCCTCTGTTTCAGCCCCTCTTTTTCTCGCCCTCTGTTTCAGCCCCTCTGTTTCAGCCCCTTTGTTTCTCGCCCTCTGTTTCAGCCCCTCTGTTTCTCGCCCTCTGTTTCAGCCCCTCTGTTTCAGCCCCTCTGTTTCAGCCCCTCTGTTCAGCCCCTCGGTTTCTCACCCTCTGTTTCAGCCCCTCTGTTTCAGCCCCTCTGTTTCTCGCCCTCTGTTTCATCCCCTCTGTTTCAACCCCTCTGTTTCTCGCCCTCTGTTTCATCCCCTCTGTTTCTCGCCCTCTGTTTCTGCCCCTCTGTTTGTCACCCTCTGTTTCAGCCCCTCTGTTTCAGCCCCTCTGTTTCAGCTCCTCTGTTTCTCTTCCTCTGTTTCTGCCCCTCGGTTTGTCGCCCTCTGTTTCAGCCCCTCTGCTTCAGCCCCACTGTTTCTCGCCCTCTGTTTCAGCCCCTCTGTTTCAGCCCCTCTGTTTCAGCCCCTCTTTTTCTCGCCCTCTCTTTCAGCCCCTCTGTTTCAGCCCCTCTGTTTCAGCCCCTCTGTTTCAGCCCCTCTTTTTCTCGCCCTCTGTTTCAGCCCCACTGTTTCAGCCCCTCTGTTTCTCGCCCTCTGTTTCATCCCCTCTGTTTCAGACCCGCTTTTTCTCGCCCTCTGTTTCAGCCCCTCTTTTTCAGCCCCTCTGTTCCTCGCCCTCTGTTTCAGCCCCTCGGTTTCTCGCCCTCTGTTTCAGCGCCTCTGTTTCAGCCCCTCTGTTTCAGCCCCTTTGTTTCAGCCCCTCTGTTTCAGCCCCTCTGTCTCTCGCCCTCTGTTTCAGCCCCTCTGTTTCTCGCCCCCTGTTTCAGCCCCTCTGATTCAGCCCCTCTGTTTCTCGTCCCCTGTTTCAGCTCCTCTGTTTCTCGCCCTCTGTTTCAACCCCTCGGTTTCTCGCCCTCTGTTTTAGCCCCTCAGTTTCAGCCCCTCTGTTTCAGCCCCTCTGTTTCTCACCCTCTGTTTCAGCCCCTTGGTTTCTCGCCCTCTGTTTCAGCCCCTCTATTTCAGCCCCTCTGTTTCAGCCCCTCGGTTTCTCGCCCTCTGTTTCAGCCCCACTGTTTCAGCCCTTCTGTTTCTCGCCCTCTGTTTCAGCCCCTCTGTTTCAGCCCCTCTGTTTCAGCCCCTCTGTTTCTCGCCCCCTGTTTCAGCCCCTCTGTTTCAGCCCCTCTGTTTCAGCCCCTCTGTTTCAGCCCCTCTGTTTCAGCCCCTCGGTTTCTCGCCCTCGGTTTCAGCCCCTCTGTTTCTCGCCCTCTGTTTCAGCCCCTCTGTTTCAGCCCTTCTGTTTCAGCCCCTCTGTTTCAGCACCTCTGTTTCTCGCCCTCTGTTTCTCGCCCTCTGTTTCTCGCCTTCTGTTTCAGCCCCTCTGTTTCAGCACCTCTGTTTCAGCCCCTCTGTTTCAGCCCCTCGGTTTCTCGCCCTCTGTTTCAGCCCCTCTGTTTCAGCCCCTCGGTTTCTCGCCCTCTGTTTCAGCCCCTCTGTTTCAGCCCCTCTGTTTCTCGCCCTCTGTTTCAGCCCCTCTGTTTCAGCCCCTCTGTTTCAGCCCCTCTGTTTCTCACCCTCTGTTTCAGCCCCTCTGTTTCTCGCCCTCTGTTTCAGCCCCTCTGTTTCAGCCCCTCTGTTTCAGCCCCTCTGTTTCTCGCCCTCTGTTTCAGCCCCTCTGTTTCTCGCCCTCTGTTTCAGCCCCTCTATTTCAGCCCCTCTGTTTCAGCCCCTCTGTTTCAGCCCCCCGTTTCTCGCCCCCTGTTTCTCGCCCCCTGTTTCAGCCCCTCTGTTTCAGCCCCTCTGTTTCTCGCCCCCTGTTTCAGCCCCTCTGTTTCAGCCACTCTGTTTCTCGCCCCCTGTTTCAGCCCCTCTGTTTCAGCCCCTCTGTTTCTCGCCCTCTGTTTCAGCCCCTCTGTTTCTCGCCCTCTGTTTCTCGCCCACTGTTTCAGCCCCTCTGTTTCAGCCCCTCTGTCTCAGCCCCTCTGTTTCTCGCCCTCTGTTTCAGCTCCTCTGTTTCAGCCCCTCTGTTTCAGCCCCTCTGTTTCTCGCCCTCTGTTTCAGCCCCTCTGTTTCAGCCCCTCTGATTCATACCCTCTGTATCTCACCCTCCTTTTGAGCCCCTCGGTTTCTCGCCCTCTGTTTGAGCCCATCTGTTTCAGCCCCTCTGTTTCACTCCTCGGTTTCTCACCCTCTGTTTCAGCCCCACTGTTTCAGCCCTTTTGTTTCTCGCCCTCTGTTTCAGCCCCTCTGTTTCAGCCCCTCTGTTTCTCGCCCTCTGTTTCTCGCCCCCTGTTTCAGCCCCTCTGTTTCAGCCCCATTGTTTCAGCCCTTCTGTTTCTCACCCTCTGTTTCAGCCCCTCTGTTTCAGCCACTCTGTTTCAGCCCCTCTGTTTCAGCCCCTCTGTTTCTCGCCCCCTGTTTCAGCCCCTCTGTTTCAGCCCCTCTGTTTCAGCCCCTCTGTTTCAGCCCCTCTGTTTATCGCCCTCTGTTTCAGCCCCTCTGTTTCTCGCCCACTGTTTCAGCCCCTCTGTTTCAGCCCCTCTGTTTCTCGCCCTCTGTTTCAGCCCCTCTGTTTCAGCCACTCTGTTTCAGTTCCTCGGTTTCTCGCCCTCTGTTTCAGCCCCTCTGTTTCTCGCCCTCTGTTTCAGCCCCTCTGTTTCAGCCCTTCTGTTTCAGCCCCTCTGTTTCAGCCCCTCTGTTTCTCGCCCTCTGTTTCTCGCCCTCTGTTTCTCGCCTTCTGTTTCAGCCCCTCTGTTTCAGCACCTCTGTTTCAGCCCCTCTGTTTCAGCCCCTCGGTTTATCGCCCTCTGTTTCAGCCCCTCGGTTTCTCGCCCTCTGTTTCAGCCCCTCTGTTTCTCGCCCTCTGTTTCGGCCACTCTATTTCTGCCCCTCTGTTTCAGCCCCCCTGTTTCTCGCCCCCTGTTTCTCGCCCCCTGTTTCAGCCCCTCTGTTTCAGCCCCTCTGTTTCTCGCCCCCTGTTTCAGCCCCTCTGTTTCAGCCACTCTGTTTCTCGCCCCCTGTTTCAGCCCCTCTGTTTCAGCCCCTCTGTTTCTCGCCCTCTGTTTCAGCCCCTCTGTTTCTCGCCCTCTGATTCTCGCCCGCTGTTTCAGCCCCTCTGTTTCAGCCCCTCTGTTTCAGCCCCTCTGTTTCAGCCCCTCTGTTTCTCGCCCTCTGTTTCAGCCCCTCTGTTTCAGCCCCTCTGTTTCAGCCCCTCTGTTTCTAGCCCTCTGTTTCAGCCGCTCTGTTTCAGCCCCTCTGTTTAAGCCCCTCTTTTTCTCGCCCTCTCTTTCAGCCCCTCTGTTTCAGCCCCTCTGTTTCAGCCCCTCTGTTTCAGCCCCTCTTTTTCTCGCCCTCTGTTTCAGCCCCACTGTTTCAGCCCCTCTGTTTCTCGCCCTCTGTTTCATCCCCTCTGTTTTAGCCCTGCTTTTTCTCGCCCTCTGTTTCAGCCCCTCTTTTTCAGCCCCTCTGTTCCTCGCCCTCTGTTTCAGCCCCTCGGTTTCTCGCCGTCTGTTTCAGCGCCTCTGTTTCAGCCCCTCTGTTTCAGCCCCTTTGTTTCAGCCCCTCTGTTTCAGCCCCTCTGTCTCTCGCCCTCTGTTTCAGCCCCTCTGTTTCTCGCCCCCTGTTTCAGCCCCTCTGATTCAGCCCCTCTGTTTCTCGTCCCCTGTTTCAGCCCCTCTGTTTCAGCCCCTCTGTTTCTCGCCCTCTGTTTCAACCCCTCGGTTTCTCGCCCTCTGTTTTAGCCCCTCAGTTTCAGCCCCTCTGTTTCAGCCCCTCTGTTTCAGCCCCTCTGTTTCTCACCCTCTGTTTCAGCCCCTTGGTTTCTCGCCCTCTGTTTCAGCCCCTCTATTTCAGCCCCTCTGTTCCACTCCTCGGTTTCTCACCCTCTGTTTCAGCCCCACTGTTTCAGCCCTTTTGTTTCTCGCCCTCTGTTTCAGCCCCTCTGTTTCAGCCCCTCTGTTTCTCGCCCTCTGTTTCTCGCCCCCTGTTTCAGCCCCTCTGTTTCAGCCCCATTGTTTCAGCCCTTCTGTTTCTCACCCTCTGTTTCAGCCCCTCTGTTTCAGCCACTCTGTTTCAGCCCCTCTGTTTCAGCCCCTCTGTTTCTCGCCCCCTGTTTCAGCCCCTCTGTTTCAGCCCCTCTGTTTCAGCCCCTCTGTTTCAGCCCCTCTGTTTATCGCCCTCTGTTTCAGCCCCTCTGTTTCTCGCCCACTGATTCAGCCCCTCTGTTTCAGCCCCTCTGTTTCTCGCCCTCTGTTTCAGCCCCTCTGTTTAAGCCACTCTGTTTCAGTTCCTCGGTTTCTCGCCCTCTGTTTCAGCCCCTCTGTTTCTCGCCCTCTGTTTCAGCCCCTCTGTTTCAGCCCTTCTGTTTCAGCCCCTCTGTTTCAGCCCCTCTGTTTCTCGCCCTCTGTTTCTCGCCCTCTGTTTCTCGCCTTCTGTTTCAGCCCCTCTGTTTCAGCACCTCTGTTTCAGCCCCTCTGTTTCAGCCCCTCGGTTTCTCGCCCTCTGTTTCAGCCCCTCTGTTTCTCGCCCTCTGTTTCAGCCCCTCGGTTTCTCGCCCTCTGTTTCAGCCCCTCTGTTTCTCGCCCTCTGTTTCGGCCACTCTATTTCAGCCCCTCTGTTTCAGCCCCTCTGTTTCAGCACCCCTGTTTCTCGCCCCCTGTTTCTCGCCCCCGGTTTCAGCACCTCTGTTTCAGCCCCTCTGTTTCTCGCCCCCTGTTTCAGCCCCTCTGTTTCAGCCACTCTGTTTCTCGCCCCCTGTTTCAGCCCCTCTGTTTCAGCCCCTCTGTTTCTCGCCCTCTGTTTCAGCCCCTCTGTTTCTCGCCCTCTGTTTCTCGCCCGCTGTTTCAGCCCCTCTGTTTCAGCCCCTCTGTTTCAGCCCCTCTGTTTCAGCCCCTCTGTTTCTCGCCCTCTGTTTCAGCCCCTCTGTTTCAGCCCCTCTGTTTCAGCCCCTCTGTTTCTAGCCCTCTGTTTCAGCCGCTCTGTTTCAGCCCCTCTGTTTAAGCCCCTCTTTTTCTCGCCCTCTCTTTCAGCCCCTCTGTTTCAGCCCCTCTGTTTCAGCCCCTCTTTTTCTCGCCCTCTGTTTCAGCCCCACTGTTTCAGCCCCTCTGTTTCTCGCCCTCTGTTTCATCCCCTCTGTTTCAGCCCCGCTTTTTCTCGCCCTCTGTTTCAGCCCCTCTTTTTCAGCCCCTCTGTTCCTCGCCCTCTGTTTCAGCCCCTCGGTTTCTCGCCCTCTGTTTCAGCGCCTCTGTTTCAGCCCCTCTGTTTCAGCCCCTTTGTTTCAGCCCCTCTGTTTCAGCCCCTCTGTCTCTCGCCCTCTGTTTCAGCCCCTCTGTTTCTCGCCCCCTGTTTCAGCCCCTCTGATTCAGCCCCTCTGTTTCTCGTCCCCTGTCTCAGCCCCTCTGTTTCAGCCCCTCTGTTTCTCGCCCTCTGTTTCAACCCCTCGGTTTCTCGCCCTCTGTTTCAGCCCCTCTGTTTCAGCCCCTCTGTTTCTCACCCTTTGTTTCAGCCCCTTGGTTTCTCGCCCTCTGTTTCAGCCCCTCTATTTCAGCCCCTCTGTTTCAGCCCCTCGGTTTCTCGCCCTCTGTTTCAGCCACACTGTTTCAGCCCTTCTGTTTCTCGCCCTCTGTTTCAGCCCCTCTGTTTCAGCCCCTCTGTTTCAGCCCCTCTGTTTCTCGCCCCCTGTTTCAGCCCCTCTGTTTCAGCCCCTCTGTTTCAGCCCCTCTGTTTCAGCCCCTCTGTTTCAGCCCCTCGGT
This sequence comes from Chiloscyllium punctatum, assembly GCF_047496795.1. NCBI lineage: Eukaryota > Metazoa > Chordata > Chondrichthyes > Orectolobiformes > Hemiscylliidae > Chiloscyllium > Chiloscyllium punctatum. Next base: position 33,950 of record NW_027309896.1, on the reverse strand, counting down.
TTCTCGCCCTCTGTTTCAGCCCCTCTGTTTCTCGCCTTCTGTTTCAGCCCCTCTGTTTCAGCACCTCTGTTTCAGCCCCTCTGTTTCAGCCCCTCGGTTTCTCGCCCTCTGTTTCAGCCCCTCTGTTTCTCGCACTCTGTTTCAGCCCCTCTGTTTCAGCCCCTCGGTTTCTCGCCCTCTGTTTCAGCCCCTCTGTTTCAGCCACTCTGTTTCTCGCCCTCTGTTTCAGCCCCTCTGTTTCAGCCCCTCTGTTTCAGCCCCTCTGTTTCTCACCCTCTGTTTCAGCCCCTCTGTTTCTCGCCCTCTGTTTCAGCCCCTCTGTTTCAGCCCCTCTGTTTCAGCCCCTCTGTTTCTCGCCCTCTGTTTCAGCCCCTCTGTTTCTCGCCCTCTGTTTCAGCCCCTCTATTTCAGCCCCTCTGTTTCAGCCCCTCTGTTTCAGCCCCCCTGTTTCTCGCCCCCTGTTTCTCGCCCCCTGTTTCAGCCCCTCTGTTTCAGCCCCTCTGTTTCTCGCCCCCTGTTTCAGCCCCTCTGTTTCAGCCACTCTGTTTCTCGCCCCCTGTTTCAGCCCCTCTGTTTCAGCCCCTCTGTTTCTCGCCCTCTGTTTCAGCCCCTCTGTTTCTCGCCCTCTGTTTCTCGCCCACTGTTTCAGCCCCTCTGTTTCAGCCCCTCTGTTTCAGCCCCTCTGTCTCAGCCCCTCTGTTTCTCGCCCTCTGTTTCAGCCCCTCTGTTTCAGCCCCTCTGATTCATACCCTCTGTATCTCACCCTCCTTTTGAGCCCCTCGGTTTCTCGCCCTCTGTTTGAGCCCATCTGTTTCAGCCCCTCTGTTTCACTCCTCGGTTTCTCACCCTCTGTTTCAGCCCCACTGTTTCAGCCCTTTTGTTTCTCGCCCTCTGTTTCAGCCCCTCTGTTTCAGCCCCTCTGTTTCTCGCCCTCTGTTTCTCGCCCCCTGTTTCAGCCCCTCTGTTTCAGCCCCATTGTTTCAGCCCTTCTGTTTCTCACCCTCTGTTTCAGCCCCTCTGTTTCAGCCCCTCTGTTTCTCGCCCCCTGTTTCAGCCCCTCTGTTTCAGCCCCTCTGTTTCAGCCCCTCTGTTTCAGCCCCTCTGTTTATCGCCCTCTGTTTCAGCCCCTCTGTTTCTCGCCCACTGTTTCAGCCCCTCTGTTTCAGCCCCTCTGTTTCTCGCCCTCTGTTTCAGCCCCTCTGTTTCAGCCACTCTGTTTCAGTTCCTCGGTATCTCGCCCTCTGTTTCAGCCTCTCTGTTTCTCGCCCTCTGTTTCAGCCCCTCTGTTTCAGCCCTTCTGTTTCAGCCCCTCTGTTTCAGCCCCTCTGTTTCTCGCCCTCTGTTTCTCGCCCTCTGTTTCTCGCCTTCTGTTTCAGCCCCTCTGTTTCAGCACCTCTGTTTCAGCCCCTCTGTTTCAGCCCCTCTGTTTCTCGCCCTCTGTTTCAGCCCCTCTGTTTCTCGCCCTCTGTTTCAGCCCCTCGGTTTCTCGCCCACTGTTTCAGCCCCTCTGTTTCTCGCCCTCTGTTTCGGCCACTCTATTTCAGCCCCTCTGTTTCAGCCCCTCTGTTTCAGCCCCCCTGTTTCTCGCCCCCTGTTTCTCGCCCCCTGTTTCAGCCCCTCTGTTTCAGCCCCTCTGTTTCTCGCCCCCTGTTTCAGCCCCTCTGTTTCAGCCACTCTGTTTCTCGCCTCCTGTTTCAGCCCCTCTGTTTCAGCCCCTCTGTTTCTCGCCCTCTGTTTCAGCCCCTCTGTTTCTCGCCCTCTGTTTCTCGCCCGCTGTTTCAGCCCCTCTGTTTCAGCCCCTCTGTTTCAGCCCCTCTGTTTCAGCCCCTCTGTTTCTCGCCCTCTGTTTCAGCCCCTCTGTTTCAGCCCCTCTGTTTCAGCCCGTCTGTTTCTCGCCTTCTGTTTCTCGCCCCCTGTTTCCGCCCCTCTGTTTCAGCCCCTCGGTTTATCGCCCTCTGTTTCAGCCCCTCTGTTTCAGCCCCTCTGTTTCTCGCCCTCTGTTTCAGCCCCTCTGTTTCTCGCCCTCTGTTTCAGCCCCTCGGTTTCTCGCCCTCTGTTTCAGCCCCTCTGTTTCAGCCCCTCTGTTTCAGCCCCTCTGTTTCTCGTCCTCTGATTCAGCCCCTCTGTTTCTCGCCCTCTGTTTCAGCCCCTCTGTTTCAGCCCCTCTGTTTCAGCCCCTCTGTTTCAGCCCCCCTGTTTCTCGCCCCCTGTTTCTCGCCCACTGTTTCAGCCCCTCTGTTTCAGCCCCTCTGTTTCTCGCCCCCTGTTTCAGCCCCTCTGTTTCAGCCCCTCTGTTTCAGCCCCCCTGTTTCTCGCCCCCTGTTTCTCGCCCCCTGTTTCAGCCCCTCTGTTTCTCGCCCTCTGTTTCTCGCCCCCTGTTTCAGCCCCTCTGTTTCAGCCCCAATGTTTCAGCCCTTCTCTTTCTCACCCTCTGTTTCAGCCCCTCTGTTTCAGCACCACTGTTTCAGCCCCTCTGTTTCTCGCCCTCTGTTTCAGCCCCTCTGTTTCTCGCCCACTGTTTCAGCCCCTCTGTTTCAGCCCCTCTGTTTCTCGCCCTCTGTTTCAGCTCCCCTGTTTCTCGCCCCCTGTTTCTCGCCCCCTGTTTCAGCCCCTCTGTTTCAGCCCCTCTGTTTCTCGCCCCCTGTTTCAGCCCCTCTGTTTCAGCCACTCTGTTTCTCGCCCCCTGTTTCAGCCCCTCTGTTTCAGCCCCTCTGTTTCTCGCCCTCTGTTTCAGCCCCTCTGTTTCTCGCCCTCTGTTTCTCGCCCGCTGTTTCAGCCCCTCTGTTTCAGCCCCTCTGTTTCAGCCCCTCTGTTTCAGCCCCTCTGTTTCTCGCCCTCTGTTTCAGCCCCTCTGTTTCAGCCCCTCTGTTTCAGCCCCTCTGTTTCTCGCCCTCTGTTTCAGCCCCTCTGTTTCAGCCCCTCTGTATCTCACCCTCCTTTTGAGCCCCTCGGTTTCTCGCCCTCTGTTTGAGCCCATCTGTTTCAGCCCCTCTGTTTCACTCCTCGGTTTCTCACCCTCTGTTTCAGCCCCACTGTTTCAGCCCTTTTGTTTCTCGCCCTCTGTTTCAGCCCCTCTGTTTCAGCCCCTCTGTTTCTCGCCCCCTGTTTCAGCCCCTCTGTTTATCGCCCTCTGTTTCTCGCCCCCTGTTTCAGCCCCTCTGTTTCAGCCCCAATGTTTCAGCCCTTCTGTTTCTCACCCTCTGTTTCAGCCCCTCTGTTTCAGCCCCACTGTTTCAGCCCCTCTGTTTCTCGCCCTCTGTTTCAGCCCCTCTGTTTCTCGCCCACTGTTTCAGCCCCTCTGTTTCAGCCCCTCTGTTTCTCGCCCTCTGTTTCTGCTCCCCTGTTTCTCGCCCCCTGTTTCTCGCCCCCTGTTTCAGCCCCTCTGTTTCAGCCCCTCTGTTTCAGCCCTTCTGTTTCAGCCCCTCTGTTTCAGCCCCTCTGTTTCTCGCCCTCTGTTTCTCGCCCTCTGTTTCTCGCCTTCTGTTTCAGCCCCTCTGTTTCAGCACCTCTGTTTCAGCCCCTCTGTTTCAGCCCCTCTGTTTCTCGCCCTCTGTTTCAGCCCCTCTGTTTCTCGCCATCTGTTTCAGCCCCTCGGTTTCTCGCCCACTGTTTCAGCCCCTCTGTTTCTCGCCCTCTGTTTCGGCCACTCTATTTCAGCCCCTCTGTTTCAGCCCCTCTGTTTCAGCCCCCCTGTTTCTCGCCCCCTGTTTCTCGCCCCCTGTTTCAGCCCCTCTGTTTCAGCCCCTCTGTTTCTCGCCCCCTGTTTCAGCCCCTCTGTTTCAGCCACTCTGTTTCTCGCCTCCTGTTTCAGCCCCTCTGTTTCAGCCCCTCTGTTTCTCGCCCTCTGTTTCAGCCCCTCTGTTTCTCGCCCTCTGTTTCTCGCCCGCTGTTTCAGCCCCTCTGTTTCAGCCCCTCTGTTTCAGCCCCTCTGTTTCAGCCCCTCTGTTTCTCGCCCTCTGTTTCAGCCCCTCTGTTTCAGCCCCTCTGTTTCAGCCCGTCTGTTTCTCGCCCTCTGTTTCTCGCCCCCTGTTTCCGCCCCTCTGTTTCAGCCCCTCGGTTTATCGCCCTCTGTTTCAGCCCCTCTGTTTCAGCCCCTCTGTTTCTCGCCCTCTGTTTCAGCCCCTCTGTTTCTCGCCCTCTGTTTCAGCCCCTCGGTTTCTCGCCCTCTGTTTCAGCCCCTCTGTTTCAGCCCCTCTGTTTCAGCCCCTCTGTTTCTCGTCCTCTGATTCAGCCCCTCTGTTTCTCGCCCTCTGTTTCAGCCCCTCTGTTTCAGCCCCTCTGTTTCAGCCCCTCTGTTTCAGCCCCCCTGTTTCTCGCCCCCTGTTTCTCGCCCCCTGTTTCAGCCCCTCTGTTTCAGCCCCTCTGTTTCTCGCCCCCTGTTTCAGCCCCTCTGTTTCAGCCCCTCTGTTTCAGCCCCCCTGTTTCTCGCCCCCTGTTTCTCGCCCCCTGTTTCAGCCCCTCTGTTTCTCGCCCTCTGTTTCTCGCCCACTGTTTCAGCCCCTCTGTTTCAGCCCCAATGTTTCAGCCCTTCTGTTTCTCACCCTCTGTTTCAGCCCCTCTGTTTCAGCCCCACTGTTTCAGCCCCTCTGTTTCTCGCCCTCTGTTTCAGCCCCTCTGTTTCTCGCCCTCTGTTTCAGCTCCCCTGTTTCTCGCCCCCTGTTTCTCGCCCCCTGTTTCAGCCCCTCTGTTTCAGCCCCTCTGTTTCTCGCCCCCTGTTTCAGCCCCTCTGTTTCAGCCACTCTGTTTCTCGCCCCCTGTTTCAGCCCCTCTGTTTCAGCCCCTCTGTTTCTCGCCCTCTGTTTCAGCCCCTCTGTTTCTCGCCCTCTGTTTCTCGCCCGCTGTTTCAGCCCCTCTGTTTCAGCCCCTCTGTTTCAGCCCCTCTGTTTCAGCCCCTCTGTTTCTCGCCCTCTGTTTCAGCCCCTCTGTTTCAGCCCCTCTGTTTCAGCCCCTCTGTTTCTCGCCCTCTGTTTCAGCCCCTCTGTTTCAGCCCCTCTGTATCTCACCCTCCTTTTGAGCCCCTCGGTTTCTCGCCCTCTGTTTGAGCCCATCTGTTTCAGCCCCTCTGTTTCACTCCTCGGTTTCTCACCCTCTGTTTCAGCCCCACTGTTTCAGCCCTTTTGTTTCTCGCCCTCTGTTTCAGCCCCTCTGTTTCAGCCCCTCTGTTTCTCGCCCCCTGTTTCAGCCCCTCTGTTTCTCGCCCTCTGTTTCTCGCCCCCTGTTTCAGCCCCTCTGTTTCAGCCCCAATGTTTCAGCCCTTCTGTTTCTCACCCTCTGTTTCAGCCCCTCTGTTTCAGCCCCACTGTTTCAGCCCCTCTGTTTCTCGCCCTCTGTTTCAGCCCCTCTGTTTCTCGCCCACTGTTTCAGCCCCTCTGTTTCAGCCCCTCTGTTTCTCGCCCTCTGTTTCTGCTCCCCTGTTTCTCGCCCCCTGTTTCTCGCCCCCTGTTTCAGCCCCTCTGTTTCAGCCCCTCTGTTTCTCGCCCCCTGTTTCAGCCCCTCTGTTTCAGCCCCTCTGTTTCAGCCCCTCTGTTTCTCGCCCTCTGTTTCTCGCCCCCTGTTTCCGCCCCTCTGTTTCAGCCCTTCGGTTTATCGCCCTCTGTTTCAGCCCCTCTGTTTCAGCCCCTCTGTTTCTCGCCCTCTGTTTCAGCCCCTCTGTTTCTCGCCCTCTGTTTCAGCCCCTCTGTTTCAGCCCCTCTGTTTCAGCCCCTCTGTTTCTCGTCCTCTGTTTCAGCCCCTCTGTTTCTCGCCCTCTGTTTCAGCCCCTCTGTTTCAGCCCCTCTGTTTCAGCCCCTCTGTTTCAGCCCCCCTGTTTCTCGCCCCCTGTTTCTCGCCCCCTGTTTCAGCCCCTCTGTTTCAGCCCCTCTGTTTCTCGCCCCCTGTTTCAGCCCCTCTGTTTCAGCCACTCTGTTTCAGCCCCTCTGTTTCTCGCACTCTGTTTCTCGCCCCCTGTTTCAGCCCCTCTGTTTCAGCCCCATTGTTTCAGCCCTTCTGTTTCTCACCCTCTGTTTCAGCCCCTCTGTTTCAGCCACTCTGTTTCAGCCCCTCTGTTTCAGCCCCTCTGTTTCTCGCCCCCTGTTTCAGCCCCTCTGTTTCAGCCCCTCTGTTTCAGCCCCACTGTTTCAGCCCCTCTGTTTCTCGCCCTCTGTTTCAGCCCCTCTGTTTCTCGCCCACTGTTTCAGCCCCTCTGTTTCAGCCCCTCTGTTTCTCGCCCTCTGTTTCAGCCCCTCTGTTTCTCGCCCTCTGTTTCTCGCCCTCAGTTTCAGCCCCTCTGTTTCAGCCCCTCTGTTTCAGCCACTCTGTTTCAGCCCCTCGGTTTCTCGCCCTCTGTTTCAGCAACTCTGTTTCTCGCCCTCTGTTTCAGCCCCTCTGTTTCAGCCCTTCTGTTTCAGCCCCTCTGTTTCAGGCCCTCTGTTTCTCGCCCTCTGTTTCTCGCCCTCTGTTTCTCACCTTCTGTTTCAGCCCCTCTGTTTCAGCACCTCTGTTTCAGCCCCTCTGTTTCAGCCCCTCGGTTTCTCGCCCTCTGTTTCAGCCCCTCTGTTTCTCGCCCTCTGTTTCAGCCCCTCGGTTTCTCGCCCTCTGTTTCAGCTCCTCTGTTTCAGCCACTCTGTTTCAGCCCCTCTGTTTCTCGCCCTCTGTTTCAGCCCCTCTGTTTCTCGCCCCCTGTTTCTCGCCCCCTGTTTCAGCCCCTCTGTTTCAGCCCCTCTGTTTCAGCCACTCTGTTTCTCGCCCCCTGTTTCAGCCCCTCTGTTTCAGCCCCTCTGTTTCTTGCCCTCTTTTTCAGCCCCTCTGTTTCTCGCCCTCTGTTTCTCGCCCGCTGTTTCGGCCCCTCTGTTTCAGCCCCTCTGTTTCAGCCCCTCTGTTTCAGCCCCTCTGTTTCAGCCCCTCTGGTTCTAGCCCTCTGTTTCAGCCCCTCTGTTTCAGCCCCTCTGTTTCTCGCCCTCTGTTTCTCACCCCCTGTTTCCGCCCCTCTGTTTCAGCCCCTCGGTTTCTCGCCCTCTGTTTCAGCCACTCTGTTTCAGCCCCTCTGTTTCTCGCCCTCTGTTTCAGCCCTTCTGTTTCTCGCCCTCTGTTTCAGCCCCTCGGTTTCTCGCACTCTGTTTCAGCCCCTCTGTTTCAGCCCCTCTGTTTCAGCCCCTCTGTTTCTCGTCCTCTGTTTCAGCCCCTCTGTTTCTCGCCCTCTGTTTCAGCCCCTCTGTTTCAGCCCCTCTGTTTCAGCCCCTCTGTTTCAGCCCCCCTGTTTCTCGCCCCCTGTTTCTCGCCCCCTGTTTCAGCCCCTCTGTTTCAGCCCCTCTGTTTCTCGCCCCCTGTTTCAGCCCCTCTGTTTCAGCCCCTCTGTTTCTCGCCCCCTGTTTCAGCCCCTCTGTTTCAGCCCCTCTGTTTCTCGCCCTCTGTTTCAGCCCCTCTGTTTCTCGCCCGCTGTTTCAGCCCCTCTGTTTCAGCCCCTCTGTTTCAGCCCCTCTGTTTCAGCCCCTCTGTTTCTCGCCCTCTGTTTCAGCCCCTCTGTTTCAGCCCCTCTGTTTCAGCCCCTCTGTTTCTAGCCCTCTGTTTCAGCCCCTCTGTTTCAGCCCCTCTGTTTCAGCCCCTCTGTTCAGCCCCTCGGTTTCTCGCCCTCTGTTTCAGCCCCTCGGTTTCTCGCCTTCTGTTTCAGCCCCTCTGTTTCAGCCCCTCTGTTTCTCGCCCTCTGTTTCAGCCCCACTGTGTCAGCCCCTCTGTTTCTCGCCCTCTGTTTCAGCCTTTCTGTTTCTCACCCTCTGTTTCAGCCCCTCTGTTTCAGCCAATCTGTTTCTCGCCCACTGTTTCAGCCCCTCTGTTTCAGCCCCTCTGTTTCTCACCCTCTGTTTCAGCCCCTCTGTTTCTCGCCCTCTGTTTCTCGCCCTCTGTTTCAGCCCCTCTGTTTCAGCCCCTCTGTTTCAGCCCCTCTGTTTCTAGCCCTCTGTTTCAGCCCCTCTGTTTCAGCCCCTCTGTTTCTCGCCCTCTGTTTCTCGCCCCCTGTTTCAGCCCCACTGTTTCAGGCCCTCGGTTTCTCGCCCTCTGTTTCAGCCCCTCTGTTTCAGCCCCTTTGTTTCAGCCCCTCTGTTTCAGCCCCTCTGTTTCTCGCCCTCTGTTTCAGCCCCTCTGTTTCTCGCCCTCTGTTTCAGCCCCTCTGTTTCAGCCCCTCTGTTTCAGCCCCTCTGTTAAGCCCCTCTGTTTCAGCCCCTCTGTTTCAGCCCCTCGGTTTCTCGCCCTCTGTTTCAGCCCCTCTGTTTCAGCCCCTCTGTTTCTCGCCCTCTGTTTCAGCCCCTCTGTTTCTCACCCTCTGTTTCATCCCCTCTGTTTCAGCCCCTCTGTTTCAGCCCCTCAGTTTCTCGCCCTCTGTTTCAGCCCCTCGGATTCTCGCCCTCTGTTTCAGCCCCTCTGTTTCAGCCGCTCTGTTTCTCGCCCTCTGTTTCAGCCCCTCTGTTTCAGCCCCTCTGTTTCTCGCCCTCTGTTTCAGCCCCTCTGTTTCAGCCACTGTGTTTCTCGCCCTCTGTTTCAGCCCCTCTGTTTCAGCCCCTCTGTTTCAGCCCCACTTTTTCTCCCCCTCTGTTTCAGCCCCACTGTTTCAGCCCCTCTGTTTCTCGCCCTCTGTTTCAGCCCCTCTGTTTCAGCCCCTCTTTTTCTCGCCGTCTGTTTCAGCCCCTCTGTTTCTGCCCCTCTGTTTCTCGCCCTCTGTTTCAGCCCCTCGGTTTCTCGCCCTCTGTTTCAGCGCCTCTGTTTCAGCCCCGCTGTTTCAGCCCCTCTGTTTCAGCCCCTCTGTCGCTCGCCCTCTGTTTCAGCCCCTCTGTTTCTCGCCCTCTGTTTCAGCCCCTCTGATTGAGCCCCTCTGTTTCTCGCCACCTGTTTCAGCCCCTCTGTTTCAGCCCCTCTGTTTCTCGCCCTCTGTTTCAACCCCTCGGTTTCTCGCCCTCTGTTTCTCGCCCTCAGTTTCAGCCCCTCTGTTTCAGCCCCTCTGTTTCAGCCACTCTGTTTCAGCCCCTCGGTTTCTCACCCTCTGTTTCAGCCCCTCGGTTTCTCGCCCTCTGTTTCAGCCCCTCTGTTTCAGCCCCTCTGTTTCAGCCCCTCTGTTTCTCGCCCCCTGTTTCAGCCCCTCTGTTTCAGACCCTCTGTTTCTCGCCCTCTGTTTCAGCCCCTCTGTTTCAGCCCCTCTGTTTCAGCCCCTCTGTTTCTCGCCCTCTGTTTCTCGCTCCCTGTTTCCGCCCCTCTGTTTCAGCCCCTCGGTTTCTCGCCCTCTGTTTCAGCCCCTCTGTTTCAGCCCCTCTGTTTCTCGCCCTCTGTTTCAGCCCCTCTGTTTCTCGCCCTCTGTTTCAGCCCCTCGGTTTCTCGCCCTCTGTTTCAGCCCCTCTGTTTCAGCCCCTCTGTTTCAGCCCCTCTGTTTCTTGTCCTCTGTTTCAGCCCCTCTGTTTCTCGCCCTCTGTTTCAGCCCCTCTGTTTCAGCCCCTCAGTTTCAGCCCCTCTGTTTCAGCCCCCCTATTTCTCGCCCCCTGTTTCTCGCCCCCTGTTTCAGCCCCTCTGTTTCAGCCCCTCTGTTTCTCGCCCCCTGTTTCAGCCCCTATGTTTCAGCCCCTCTGTTTCAGCCCCTCTGTTTCTCGCCCTCTGTTTCTCGCCCCCTGTTTCAGCCCCTCTGTTTCAGCCCCATTGTTTCAGCCCTTCTGTTTCTCACCCTCTGTTTCAGCCCCTCTGTTTCAGCCACTCTGTTTCAGCCCCTCTGTTTCAGCCCCTCTGTTTCTCGCCCCCTGTTTCAGCCCCACTGTTTCAGCCCCTCTGTTTCAGCCCCACTGTTTCAGCCCCTCTGTTTCTCGCCCTCTGTTTCAGCCCCTCTGTTTCTCGCCCACTGTTTCAGCCCCTCTGTTTCAGCCCCTCTGTTTCTCGCCCTCTGTTTCAGCCCCTCTGTTTCTCGCCCTCTGTTTCTCGCCCTCAGTTTCAGCCCCTCTGTTTCAGCCCCTCTGTTTCAGCCACTCTGTTTCAGCCCCTCGGTTTCTCGCCCTCTGTTTCAGCCCCTCTGTTTCTCGCCCTCTGTTTCAGCCCCTCTGTTTCAGCCCTTCTGTTTCAGCCCCTCTGTTTCAGCCCCTCTGTTTCTCGCCCTCTGTTTCTCGCCCTCTGTTTCTCGCCTTCTGTTTCAGCCCCTCTGTTTCAGCACCTCTGTTTCAGCCCCTCTGTTTCAGCCCCTCGGTTTCTCGCCATCTGTTTCAGCCCCTCGGTTTCTCGCCCTCTGTTTCAGCTCCTCTGTTTCAGCCCCTCTGTTTCAGCCCCTCTGTTTCTCGCCCTCTGTTTCAGCCCCTCTGTTTCTCGCCCTCTGTTTCAGCCCCTCTGTTTCAGCCCCTCTGTTTCAGCCCCTCTGTTTCAGCCCCCCTGTTTCTCGCCCCCTGTTTCTCGCCCCCTGTTTCAGCCCCTCTGTTTCAGCCCCTCTGTTTCTCGCCCCCTGTTTCAGCCCCTCTGTTTCAGCCACTCTGTTTCTCGCCCCCTGTTTCAGCCCCTCTGTTTCAGCCCCTCTGTTTCTTGCCCTCTGTTTCAGCCCCTCTGTTTCTCGCCCGCTGTTTCGGCCCCTCTGTTTCAGCCCCTCTGTTTCAGCCCCTCTGTTTCAGCCCCTCTGTTTCAGCCCCTCTGTTTCTAGCCCTCTGTTTCAGCCCCTCTGTTTCAGCCCCTCTGTTTCAGCCCCTCTGTTTCTCGCCCTCTGTTTCTCGCCCCCTGTTTCCGCCCCTCTGTTTCAGCACCTCGGTTTCTCGCCCTCTGTTTCAGCCCCTCTGTTTCAGCCCCTCTGTTTCTCGCCCTCTGTTTCAGCCCCTCTGTTTCTCGCCCTCTGTTTCAGCCCCTCGGTTTCTCGCCCTCTGTTTCAGCCACTCTGTTTCAGCCCCTCTGTATCAGCCCCTCTGTTTCTCGTCCTCTGTTTCAGCCCCTCTGTTTCTCGCCCTCTGTTTCAGCCCCTCTGTTTCAGCCCCTCTGTTTCAGCCCCTCTGTTTCAGCCCCCCTGTTTCTCGCCCCCTGTTTCTCGCCCCCTGTTTCAGCCCCTCTGTTTCAGCCCCTCTGTTTCTCCCCCCCTGTTTCAGCCCCTCTGTTTCAGCCCCTCTGTTTCTCACCCCCTGTTTCAGCCCCTCTGTTTCAGCCCCTCTGTTTCTCGCCCTCTGTTTCAGCCCCTCTGTTTCTCGCCCGCTGTTTCAGCCCCTCTGTTTCAGCCTCTCTGTTTCAGCCCCTCTGTTTCAGCCCCTCTGTTTCTCGCCCTCTGTTTCATCCCCTCTGTTTCAGCCTCTCTGTTTCAGCCCCTCTGTTTCTAGCCCTCTGTTTCAGCCCCACTGTTTCAGCCAGTCTGTTTCAGCCCCTCTGTTCAGCCCGTCGGTTTCTCGCCCTCTGTTTCAGCCCCCCGGTTTCTCGCCTTCTGTTTCAGCCCCTCTGTTTCAGCCCATCTGTTTCAGCCCCTCTGTTTCTCGCCCTCTGTTTCAGCACCACTGTTTCAGCCCCTCTGTTTCTCGCCCTCTGTTTCAGCCCCTCTGTTTCTCACCCTCTGTTTCAGCCCCTCTGTTTCAGCCAATCTGTTTCTCGCCCACTGTTTCAGCCCCTCTGATTCAGCCCCTCTGTTTCTCGCCCTCTGTTTAAGCCCCTCTGTTTCTCGCCCTCTGTTTCTAGCCCTCTGTTTCAGCCCCTCTGTTTCAGCCCCTCTGTTTCTCGCCCTCTGTTTCTTGCCCCCTGTTTCAGCCCCACTGTTTCAGGCCCTCGGTTTCTCGCCCTCTGTTTCAGCCCCTCTGTTTCAGCCCCTTTGTTTCAGCCCCTCTTTTTCAGCCCCTCTGTTTCTTGCCCTCTGTTTCAGCCCCTCTGTTTCAGCCCCTCTGTTTCAGCCCCTCTGTTCAGCCCCTCGGTTTCTTGCTCTCTGTTTCAGCCCCTCGGTTTCTCGCCCTCTGTTTCAGCCCCTCTGTTTCAGCCCCTCTGTTTCTCGCCCTCTGTTTCAGCCCCTCTGTTTCTCGTCCTCTGTTTCAGCCCCTCTGTTTCTCACCCTCTGTTTCATCCCCTCTGTTTCAGCCCCTCTGTTTCAGTCCCTCTGTTTCTCGCCCTCTGTTTCAGCCCCTCGGATTCTCGCCCTCTGTTTCAGCCCCTCTGTTTCAGCCGCTCTGTTTCTCGCCCTCTGTTTCAGCCCCTCTGTTTCAGCCCCTCTGTTTCTCGCCCTCTGTTTCTCACCCTCTGTTTCAGCCCCTGTGTTTCTGGCCCTCTGTTTCGGCCCTCTGTTTCAGCCCCTCTGTTTCAGCCCCTCTTTTTCTCCCCCTCTGTTTCAGCCCCACTGTTTCAGCCCCTCTGTTTCTCCCCCTCTGTTTCAGCCCCTCTGTTTCAGCCCCTCTTTTTCTCGCCCTCTGTTTCAGCCCCTCTGTTTCTCGCCCTCTGTTTCAGCCGCTCGGTTTCTCGCCCTCTGTTTCAGCGCCTCTGTTTCAGCCCCGCTGTTTCAGCCCCTCTGTTTCAGCCCCTCTGTCGCTCGCCCTCTGTTTCAGCCCCTCTGTTTCTCGCCCTCTGTTTCAGCCCCTCTGATTCAGCCCCTCTGTTTCTCGCCCCCTGTTTCAGCCCCTCTGTTTCAGCCCCTCTTTTTCTCGCCCTCTGTTTCAACCCCTCGGTTTCTCGCCCTCTGTTTTAGCCCCTCTGTTTCAGCCCCTCTGTTTCAGCCCCTCTGTTTCTCACCCACTGTTTCAGCCCCTCAGTTTCTCGCCCTCTGTTTCAGCCCCACTGTTTCAGCACCTCTGTTTCAGCCCCTCTGTTTCTTGCCCCCTGTTTCAGCCCCACTGTTTCAGCCCGTCTGTTTCTCGCCCTCTGTTTCAGCCCCTCTGTTTCTCACCCTCTGTTTCAGCCCCTCTGTTTCAGCCAATCTGTTTCTCAACCACGGTTTCAGCCCCTCTGTTTCAGCCCCTCTGTTTCTCGCCCTCTGTTTCAGCCCCTCTGTTTCTCGCCCTCTGTTTCTCGCCCTCTGTTTCAGCCCCTCTGTTTCAGCCCCTCTGTTTCAGCCCCTCTGTTTCAGCCCCTCTGTTTCAGCCCCTCTGTTTCTAGCCCTCTGTGTCAGCCCCTCTGTTTCAGCCCCTCTGTTTCTCGCCCTCTGTTTCTCGCCCCCTGTTTCAGCTCCTCTGTTTCAGCCCCTCTGTTTCTCGCCCCCTGTTTCAGCCCCTCTGTTTCAGCCCCTCTGTTTCAGCCCCTCTGTTTCTCGCCCTCTGTTTCTCGCCCCCTGTTTCATCCCCTCTGTTTCAGCCCCATTGTTTCAGCCCTTCTGTTTCTCACCCTCTGTTTCAGCCCCTCTGTTTCAGCCACTCTGTTTCAGCCCCTCTGTTTCAGCCCCTCTGTTTCTCGCCCCCTGTTTCAGCCCCTCTGTTTCAGCCCCTCTGTTTCAGCCACTCTGTTTCAGCCCCTCGGTTTCTCGCCCTCTGTTTCAGCCCCTCTGTTTCTCGCCCTCTGTTTCAGCCCCTCTGTTTCAGCCCTTCTGTTTCAGCCCCTCTGTTTCAGCCCCTCTGTTTCTCGCTCTCTGTTTCTCGCCCTCTGTTTCTCGCCTTCTGTTTCAGCCCCTCTGTTTCAGCACCTCTGTTTCAGCCCCTCTGTTTCAGCCCCTCGGTTTCTCGCCATCTGTTTCAGCCCCTCTGTTTCTCGCCCTCTGTTTCAGCCACTCGGTTTCTCGCCCTCTGTTTCAGCTCCTCTGTTTCAGCCCCTCTGTTCCAGCCCCTTTGTTTCAGCCCCTCTTTTTCAGCCCCTCTGTTTCTCGCCCTCTGTTTCAGCCCCTCTGTTTCAGCCCCTCTGTTTCAGCCCCTCTGTTTCAGCCCCCCTGTTTCTCGCCCCCTGTTTCTCGCCCCCTGTTTCAGCCCCTCTGTTTCAGCCCCTCTGTTTCTCGCCCCCTGTTTCAGCCCCTCTGTTTCAGCCACTCTGTTTCTCGCCCCCTGTTTCAGCCCCTCTGTTTCAGCCCCTCTGTTTCTTGCCCTCTGTTTCAGCCCCTCTGTTTCTCGCCCTCTGTTTTTCTCCCGCTGTTTCAGCTCCTCTGTTTCAGCCCCTCTGTTTCAGCCCCTCTGTTTCTGCCCCTCTGTTTCAGCCCCTCTGTTTCTAGCCCTCTGTTTCAGCCCCTCTGTTTCAGCCCCTCTGTTTCAGCCCCTCTGTTTCTCGCCCTCTGTTTCTCGCCCCCTGTTTCCGCCCCTCTGTTTCAGCCCCTCGGTTTCTCGACCTCTGTTTCAGCCCCTCTGTTTCAGCCCCTCTGTTTCAGCCCGTCTGTTTCTCGCCCTCTGTTTCAGCCCCTCTGTTTCTCACCCTCTGTTTCAGCCCCTCTGTTTCAGCCAATCTGTTTCTCAACCACGGTTTCAGCCCCTCTGTTTCAGCCCCTCTGTTTCTCGCCCTCTGTTTCAGCCCCTCTGTTTCTCGCCCTCTGTTTCTCGCCCTCTGTTTCAGCCCCTCTGTTTCAGCCCCTCTGTTCCAGCCCCTCTGTTTCAGCCCCTCTGTTTCAGCACCTCTGTTTCTAGCCCTCTGTGTCAGCCCCTCTGTTTCAGCCCCTCTGTTTCTCGCCCTCTGTTTCTCGCCCCCTGTTTCAGCTCCTCTGTTTCAGCCCCTCTGTTTCTCGCCCCCTGTTTCAGCCCCTCTGTTTCAGCCCCTCTGTTTCAGCCCCTCTGTTTCTCGCCCTCTGTTTCTCGCCCCCTGTTTCAGCCCCTCTGTTTCAGCCCCATTGTTTCAGCCCTTCTGTTTCTCACCCTCTGTTTCAGCCCCTCTGTTTCAGCCACTCTGTTTCAGCCCCTCTGTTTCAGCCCCTCGGTTTCTCGCCCTCTGTTTCAGCCCCTCTGTTTCTCGCCCTCTGTTTCAGCCCCTCTGTTTCAGCCCTTCTGTTTCAGCCCCTCTGTTTCAGCCCCTCTGTTTCTCGCTCTCTGTTTCTCGCCCTCTGTTTCTCGCCTTCTGTTTCAGCCCCTCTGTTTCAGCACCTCTGTTTCAGCCCCTCTGTTTCAGCCCCTCGGTTTCTCGCCATCTGTTTCAGCCCCTCTGTTTCTCGCCCTCTGTTTCAGCCACTCGGTTTCTCGCCCTCTGTTTCAGCTCCTCTGTTTCAGCCCCTCTGTTCCAGCCCCTTTGTTTCAGCCCCTCTTTTTCTGCCCCTCTGTTTCTCGCCCTCTGTTTCAGCCCCTCTGTTTCAGCCCCTCTGTTTCAGCCCCTCTGTTTCAGCCCCCCTGTTTCTCGCCCCCTGTTTCTCGCCCCCTGTTTCAGCCCCTCTGTTTCAGCCCCTCTGTTTCTCGCCCCCTGTTTCAGCCCCTCTGTTTCAGCCACTCTGTTTCTCGCCCCCTGTTTCAGCCCCTCTGTTTCAGCCCCTCTGTTTCTTGCCCTCTGTTTCAGCCCCTCTGTTTCTCGCCTTCTGTTTTTCTCCCGCTGTTTCAGCCCCTCTGTTTCAGCCCCTCTGTTTCAGCCCCTCTGTTTCTGCCCCTCTGTTTCAGCCCCTCTGTTTCTAGCCCTCTGTTTCAGCCCCTCTGTTTCAGCCCCTCTGTTTCAGCCCCTCTGTTTCTCGCCCTCTGTTTCTCGCCCCCTGTTTCCGCCCCTCTGTTTCAGCCCCTCGGTTTCTCGACCTCTGTTTCAGCCCCTCTGTTTCAGCCCCTCTGTTTCAGCCCCTCTGTTTCTCGTCCTCTGTTTCAGCCCCTCTGTTTCTCGCCCTCTGTTTCAGCCCCTCTGTTTCAGCCCCTCAGTTTCAGCCCCTCTGTTTCAGCCCCCCTGTTTCTCGCCCCCTGTTTCTCGCCCCCTGTTTCAGCTCCTCTGTTTCAGCCCCTCTGTTTCTCGCCCCCTGTTTCAGCCCCTCTGTTTCAGCCCCTCTGTTTCTCGCCCCCTGTTTCAGCCCCTCTGTTTCAGCCCCTCTGTTTCTCGCCCTCTGTTTCAGCCCCTCTGTTTCTCGCCCGCTGTTTCAGCCCCTCTGTTTCAGCCCCTCTGTTTCAGCCCCTCTGTTTCAGCCCCTCTGTTTCTCGCCCTCTGTTTCAGCCCCTCTGTTTCAGCCTCTCTGTTTCAGCCCCTCTGTTTCTAGCCCTCTGTTTCAGCCCCTCTGTTTCAGCCCCTCTGTTTCAGCCCCTCTGTTCAGCCCCTCGGTTTCTCGCCCTCTGTTTCAGCCCCTCGGTTTCTCGCCTTCTGTTTCAGCCCCTCTGTTTCAGCCCCTCTGTTTCAGCCCCTCTGTTTCTCGCCCTCTGTTTCAGCCCCACTGTTTCAGCCCCTCTGTTTCTCGCCCTCTGTTTCAGCCCCTCTGTTTCTCACCCTCTGTTTCAGCCCCTCTGTTTCAGCCACTCTGTTTCTCACCCCCTGTTTCAGCCCCTCTGTTTCAGCCCCTCTGTTTCTTGCCCTCTGTTTCAGCCCCTCTGTTTCTCGCCCTCTGTTTCTCGCCCGCTGTTTCAGCCCCTCTGTTTCAGCCCCTCTGTTTCAGACCCTCTCTTTCAGCCCCTCTGTTTCAGCCCCTCTGTTTCAGCCCCTCTGTTTCTCGCCCTCTGTTTCTCGCCCCCTGTTTCCGCCCCTCTGTTTCAGCCCCTCGGTTTCTCGCCCTCTGTTTCAGCCCCTCTGTTTCAGCCCCTCTGTTTCTCGTCCTCTGTTTCAGCCCCTCTGTTTCTCGCCCTCTGTTTCAGCCCCTCTGTTTCAGCCCCTCTGTTTCAGCCCCTCTGTTTCAGCCCCCCTGTTTCTCGCCCCCTGTTTCTCGCCCCCTATTTCAGCCCCTCTGTTTCAGCACCTCTGTTTCTCGCCCCCTGTTTCAGCCCCTCTGTTTCAGCCCCTCTGTTTCTCGCCCCCTGTTTCAGCCCCTCTGTTTCAGCCCCTCTGTTTCTCGCACTCTGTTTAAGCCCCTCTGTTTCTCGCCCGCTGTTTCAGCCCCTCTGTTTCAGCCCCTCTGTTTCAGCCCCTCTGTTTCAGCCCCTCTGTTTCTCGCCCTCTGTTTCAGCCCCTCTGTTTCAGCCTCTCTGTTTCAGCCCCTCTGTTTCTAGCCCTCTGTTTCAGCCCCTCTGTTTCAGCCCCTCTGTTCAGCCCCTCGGTTTCTCGCCCTCTGTTTCAGCCCCTCGGTTTCTCGCCTTCTGTTTCAGCCCCTCTGTTTCAGCCCCTCTGTTTCAGCCCCTCTGTTTCTCGCCCACTGTTTCAGCCCCACTGTTTCAGCCCCTCTGTTTCTCGCCCTCTGTTTCAGCCCCTCTGTTTCTCACCCTCTGTTTCAGCTCCTCTGTTTCAGCCAATCTGTTTCTCGCCCACTGTTTCAGCCCCTCTGTTTCAGCCCCTCTGTTTCTCGCCCTCTGTTTCAGCCCCTCTGTTTCTCGCCCTCTGTTTCTAGCCCTCTGTTTCAGCCCATCTGTTTCAGCCCCTCTGTTTCTCGCCCTCTGTTTCTCGCCCCCTATTTCAGCCCCACTGTTTCAGGCCCTCGGTTTCTCGCCCTCTGTTTCAGCCCCTCTGTTTCAGCCCCTTTGTTTCAGCCCCTCTTTTTCAGCCCCTCTGTTTCTCGCCCTCTGTTTCAGCCCCTCTGTTTCAGCCCCTCTGTTTCAGCCCCTCTGTTCAGACCCTCGGTTTCTTGCCCTCTGTTTCAGCCCCTCGGTTTCTCGCCCTCTGTTTCAGCCCCTCTGTTTCAGCCCCTCTGTTTCTCGCCCTCTGTTTCAGCCCCTCTGTTTCTCACCCTCTGTTTCATCCCCTCTGTTTCAGCCCCTCTGTTTCAGTCCCTCTGTTTCTCGCCCTCTGTTTCAGCCCCTCGGATTCTCGCCCTCTGTTTCAGCCCCTCTGTTTCAGCCGCTCTGTTTCTCGCCCTCTGTTTCAGCCCCTCTGTTTCAGCCCCTCTGTTTCTCGCCCTCTGTTTCAGCCCCTCTGTTTCAGCCCCTGTGTTTCTCGCCCTCTGTTTCAGCCCCTCTGTTTCAGCCCCTCTGTTTCAGCCCCTCTTTTTCTCCCCCTCTGTTTCAGCCCCACTGTTTCAGCCCCTCTGTTTCTCGCCCTCTGTTTCAGCCCCTCTGTTTCAGCCCCTCTTTTTCTCGCCGTCTGTTTCAGCCCCTCTGTTTCAGCCCCTCTGTTTCTCGCCCTCTGTTTCAGCCCCTCGGTTTCTCGCCCTCTGTTTCAGCGCCTCTGTTTCAGCCCTGCTGTTTCAGCCCCTCTGTTTCAGCCCCTCTGTCGCTCGCCCTCTGTTTCAGCCCCTCTGTTTCTCGCCCTCTGTTTCAGCCCCTCTGATTCAGCCCCTCTGTTTCTCGCCCCCTGTTTCAGCCCCTCTGTTTCAGCCCCTCTTTTTCTCGCCCTCTGTTTCAACCCCTCGGTTTCTCGCCCTCTGTTTTAGCCCCTCTGTTTCAGCCCCTCTGTTTCAGCCCCTCTGTTTCAGCCCCTCTGTTTCTCACCCTCTGTTTCAGCCCCTCGGTTTCTCGCCCTCTGTTTCAGCCCCTCTGTTTCAGCCCCTCTGTTTCAGCCCCTCTGTTTCTCGCCCCCTGTTTCAGCCCCTCTGATTCAGCCCCTCTGTTCCTCGCCCCCTGTTTCAGCCCCACTGTTTCAGCCCCTCTGTTTCTCGCCCTCTGTTTCAGCCCCTCTGTTTCTCACCCTCTGTTTCAGCCCCTCTGTTTCAGCCAATCTGTTTCTCAACCACTGTTTCAGCCCCTCTGTTTCAGCCCCTCTGTTTCTCGCCCTCTGTTTCAGCCCCTCTGTTTCTCGCCCTCTGTTTCTCGCCCTCTGTTTCAGCCCCTCTGTTTCAGCCCCTCTGTTCCAGCCCCTCTGTTTCAGCCCCTCTGTTTCAGCCCCTCTGTTTCTAGCCCTCTGTGTCAGCCCCTCTGTTTCAGCCCCTCTGTTTCTCGCCCTCTGTTTCTCGCCCCCTGTTTCAGCCCCACTGTTTCAGGCCCTCGGTTTCTCGCCCTCTGTTTCAGCCCCTCTGTTTCAGCCCCTTTGTTTCAGCCCCTCTGTTTCAGCCCAACTGTTTCTCGCCCTCTGTTTCAGCCCCTCTGTTTCTCGCCCTCTGTTTCAGCCCCTCTGTTTCAGCCCCTCTGTTTCAGCCCCTCTGTTCAGCCCCTCGGTTTCTTGCCCTCTGTTTCAGCCCCTCGGTTTCTCGCCCTCTGTTTCAGCCCCTCTGTTTCAGCCCCTCTGTTTCTCGCCCTCTGTTTCAGCCCCTCTGTTTCTCGCCCTCTGTTTCAGCCCCTCTGTTTCTCACCCTCTGTTTTATCCCCTCTGTTTCAGCCCCTCTGTTTCAGCCCCTCTGTTTCACGCCCTCTGTTTCAGCCCCTCGGATTCTCGCCCTCTGTTTCAGCCCCTCTGTTTCAGCCCCTCTGTTTCAGCCCCTCTGTTTCAGCCGCTCTGTTTCAGCCCCTCTTTTTCTCGCCCTCTGTTTCAGCCCCTCTGTTTCAGCCCCTCTGTTTCAGCCCCTTTGTTTCAGCCCCTCTTTTTCAGCCCCTCTGTTTCTCGCCCTCTGTTTTAGCCCCTCTGTTTCAGCCCCTCTGTTTCAGCCCCTCTGTTCAGCCCCTCGGTTTCTTGCCCTCTGTTTCAGCCCCTCGGTTTCTCGCCCTCTGTTTCAGCCCCTCTGTTTCAGCCCCTCTGTTTCTCGCCCTCTGTTTCAGCCCCTCTGTTTCTCACCCTCTGTTTCATCCCCTCTGTTTCAGCCCCTCTGTTTCAGTCCCTCTGTTTCTCGCCCTCTGTTTCAGCCCCTCGGATTCTCGCCCTCTGTTTCAGCCCCTCTGTTTCAGCCGCTCTGTTTCTCGCCCTCTGTTTCAGCCCCTCTGTTTCAGCCCCTCTGTTTCTCGCCCTCTGTTTCAGCCCCTCTGTTTCAGCCCCTGTGTTTCTCGCCCTCTGTTTCAGCCCCTCTGTTTCAGCCCCTCTGTTTCAGCCCCTCTTTTTCTCCCCCTCTGTTTCAGCCCCACTGTTTCAGCCCCTCTGTTTCTCGCCCTCTGTTTCAGCCCCTCTGTTTCAGCCCCTCTTTTTCTCGCCGTCTGTTTCAGCCCCTCTGTTTCAGCCCCTCTGTTTCTCGCCCTCTGTTTCAGCCCCTCGGTTTCTCGCCCTCTGTTTCAGCGCCTCTGTTTCAGCCCCGCTGTTTCAGCCCCTCTGTTTCAGCCCCTCTGTCGCTCGCCCTCTGTTTCAGCCCCTCTGTTTCTCGCCCTCTGTTTCAGCCCCTCTGATTCAGCCCCTCTGTTTCTCGCCCCCTGTTTCAGCCCCTCTGTTTCAGCCCCTCTTTTTCTCGCCCTCTGTTTCAACCCCTCGGTTTCTCGCCCTCTGTTTTAGCCCCTCTGTTTCAGCCCCTCTGTTTCAGCCCCTCTGTTTCAGCCCCTCTGTTTCTCACCCAATGTTTCAGCCCCTCGGTTTCTCGCCCTCTGTTTCAGCCCCTCTGTTTCAGCCCCTCTGTTTCAGCCCCTCTGTTTCTCGCCCCCTGTTTCAGCCCCTCTGATTCAGCCCCTCTGTTTCTCGCCCCCTGTTTCAGCCCCACTGTTTCAGCCCCTCTGTTTCTCGCCCTCTGTTTCAGCCCCTCTGTTTCTCACCCTCTGTTTCAGCCCCTCTGTTTCAGCCAATCTGTTTCTCAACCACTGTTTCAGCCCCTCTGTTTCAGCCCCTCTGTTTCTCGCCCTCTGTTTCAGCCCCTCTGTTTCTCGCCCTCTGTTTCTCGCCCTCTGTTTCAGCCCCTCTGTTTCAGCCCCTCTGTTCCAGCCCCTCTGTTTCAGCCCCTCTGTTTCAGCCCCTCTGTTTCTAGCCCTCTGTGTCAGCCCCTCTGTTTCAGCCCCTCTGTTTCTCGCCCTCTGTTTCTCGCCCCCTGTTTCAGCCCCACTGTTTCAGGCCCTCGGTTTCTCGCCCTCTGTTTCAGCCCCTCTGTTTCAGCCCCTTTGTTTCAGCCCCTCTGTTTCAGCCCAACTGTTTCTCGCCCTCTGTTTCAGCCCCTCTGTTTCTCGCCCTCTGTTTCAGCCCCTCTGTTTCAGCCCCTCTGTTTCAGCCCCTCTGTTCAGCCCCTCGGTTTCTTGCCCTCTGTTTCAGCCCCTCGGTTTCTCGCCCTCTGTTTCAGCCCCTCTGTTTCAGCCCCTCTGTTTCTCGCCCTCTGTTTCAGCCCTTCTGTTTCTCGCCCTCTGTTTCAGCCCCTCTGTTTCTCACCCTCTGTTTTATCCCCTCTGTTTCAGCCCCTCTGTTTCAGCCCCTCTGTTTCAGCCCCTCTGTTTCAGCCCCCCTGTTTCTCGCCCCCTGTTTCTCGCCCCCTATTTCAGCCCCTCTGTTTCAGCACCTCTGTTTCTCGCCCCCTGTTTCAGCCCCTCTGTTTCAGCCCCTCTGTTTCTCGCCCCCTGTTTCAGCCCCTCTGTTTCAGCCCCTCTGTTTCTCGCACTCTGTTTAAGCCCCTCTGTTTCTCGCCCGCTGTTTCAGCCCCTCTGTTTCAGCCCCTCTGTTTCAGCCCCTCTGTTTCAGCCCCTCTGTTTCTCGCCCTCTGTTTCAGCCCCTCTGTTTCAGCCTCTCTGTTTCAGCCCCTCTGTTTCTAGCCCTCTGTTTCAGCCCCTCTGTTTCAGCCCCTCTGTTCAGCCCCTCGGTTTCTCGCCCTCTGTTTCAGCCCCTCGGTTTCTCGCCTTCTGTTTCAGCCCCTCTGTTTCAGCCCCTCTGTTTCAGCCCCTCTGTTTCTCGCCCACTGTTTCAGCCCCACTGTTTCAGCCCCTCTGTTTCTCGCCCTCTGTTTCAGCCCCTCTGTTTCTCACCCTCTGTTTCAGCCCCTCTGTTTCAGCCAATCTGTTTCTCAACCACTGTTTCAGCCCCTCTGTTTCAGCCCCTCTGTTTCTCGCCCTCTGTTTCAGCCCCTCTGTTTCTCGCCCTCTGTTTCTAGCCCTCTGTTTCAGCCCATCTGTTTCAGCCCCTCTGTTTCTCGCCCTCTGTTTCTCGCCCCCTATTTCAGCCCCACTGTTTCAGGCCCTCGGTTTCTCGCCCTCTGTTTCAGCCCCTCTGTTTCAGCCCCTTTGTTTCAGCCCCTCTTTTTCAGCCCCTCTGTTTCTCGCCCTCTGTTTCAGCCCCTCTGTTTCAGCCCCTCTGTTTCAGCCCCTCTGTTCAGCCCCTCGGTTTCTTGCCCTCTGTTTCAGCCCCTCGGTTTCTCGCCCTCTGTTTCAGCCCCTCTGTTTCAGCCCCTCTGTTTCTCGCCCTCTGTTTCAGCCCCTCTGTTTCTCACCCTCTGTTTCATCCCCTCTGTTTCAGCCCCTCTGTTTCAGTCCCTCTGTTTCTCGCCCTCTGTTTCAGCCCCTCTGTTTCAGCCCCTCTGTTTCTCGCCCTCTGTTTCAGCCCCTCTGTTTCAGCCCCTGTGTTTCTCGCCCTCTGTTTCAGCCCCTCTGTTTCAGCCCCTCTGTTTCAGCCCCTCTTTTTCTCCCCCTCTGTTTCAGCCCCACTGTTTCAGCCCCTCTGTTTCTCGCCCTCTGTTTCAGCCCCTCTGTTTCAGCCCCTCTTTTTCTCGCCGTCTGTTTCAGCCCCTCTGTTTCAGCCCCTCTGTTTCTCGCCCTCTGTTTCAGCCCCTCGGTTTCTCGCCCTCTGTTTCAGCGCCTCTGTTTCAGCCCCGCTGTTTCAGCCCCTCTGTTTCAGCCCCTCTGTCGCTCGCCCTCTGTTTCAGCCCCTCTGTTTCTCGCCCTCTGTTTCAGCCCCTCTGATTCAGCCCCTCTGTTTCTCGCCCCCTGTTTCAGCCCCTCTGTTTCAGCCCCTCTTTTTCTCGCCCTCTGTTTCAACCCCTCGGTTTCTCGCCCTCTGTTTTAGCCCCTCTGTTTCAGCCCCTCTGTTTCAGCCCCTCTGTTTCTCACCCAATGTTTCAGCCCCTCGGTTTCTCGCCCTCTGTTTCAGCCCCTCTGTTTCAGCCCCTCTGTTTCAGCCCCTCTGTTTCTCGCCCCCTGTTTCAGCCCCTCTGATTCAGCCCCTCTGTTTCTCGCCCCCTGTTTCAGCCCCACTGTTTCAGCCCCTCTGTTTCTCGCCCTCTGTTTCAGCCCCTCTGTTTCTCACCCTCTGTTTCAGCCCCTCTGTTTCAGCCAATCTGTTTCTCAACCACTGTTTCAGCCCCTCTGTTTCAGCCCCTCTGTTTCTCGCCCTCTGTTTCAGCCCCTCTGTTTCTCGCCCTCTGTTTCTCGCCCTCTGTTTCAGCCCCTCTGTTTCAGCCCCTCTGTTCCAGCCCCTCTGTTTCAGCCCCTCTGTTTCAGCCCCTCTGTTTCTAGCCCTCTGTGTCAGCCCCTCTGTTTCAGCCCCTCTGTTTCTCGCCCTCTGTTTCTCGCCCCCTGTTTCAGCCCCACTGTTTCAGGCCCTCGGTTTCTCGCCCTCTGTTTCAGCCCCTCTGTTTCAGCCCCTTTGTTTCAGCCCCTCTGTTTCAGCCCAACTGTTTCTCGCCCTCTGTTTCAGCCCCTCTGTTTCTCGCCCTCTGTTTCAGCCCCTCTGTTTCAGCCCCTCTGTTTCAGCCCCTCTGTTCAGCCCCTCGGTTTCTTGCCCTCTGTTTCAGCCCCTCGGTTT
Organism: Chiloscyllium punctatum; assembly: GCF_047496795.1. NCBI lineage: Eukaryota > Metazoa > Chordata > Chondrichthyes > Orectolobiformes > Hemiscylliidae > Chiloscyllium > Chiloscyllium punctatum. Next base: position 10,571 of record NW_027309896.1, on the reverse strand, counting down.
CTCGCCCTCTGTTTCAGCCCCTCTGTTTCAGCCCCTCTGTTTCTCGCCCTCTGTTTCAGCCCTTCTGTTTCTCGCCCTCTGTTTCAGCCCCTCTGTTTCTCACCCTCTGTTTTATCCCCTCTGTTTCAGCCCCTCTGTTTCAGCCCCTCTGTTTCAGCCCCTCTGTTTCAGCCCCCCTGTTTCTCGCCCCCTGTTTCTCGCCCCCTATTTCAGCCCCTCTGTTTCAGCACCTCTGTTTCTCGCCCCCTGTTTCAGCCCCTCTGTTTCAGCCCCTCTGTTTCTCGCCCCCTGTTTCAGCCCCTCTGTTTCAGCCCCTCTGTTTCTCGCACTCTGTTTAAGCCCCTCTGTTTCTCGCCCGCTGTTTCAGCCCCTCTGTTTCAGCCCCTCTGTTTCAGCCCCTCTGTTTCAGCCCCTCTGTTTCTCGCCCTCTGTTTCAGCCCCTCTGTTTCAGCCTCTCTGTTTCAGCCCCTCTGTTTCTAGCCCTCTGTTTCAGCCCCTCTGTTTCAGCCCCTCTGTTCAGCCCCTCGGTTTCTCGCCCTCTGTTTCAGCCCCTCGGTTTCTCGCCTTCTGTTTCAGCCCCTCTGTTTCAGCCCCTCTGTTTCAGCCCCTCTGTTTCTCGCCCACTGTTTCAGCCCCACTGTTTCAGCCCCTCTGTTTCTCGCCCTCTGTTTCAGCCCCTCTGTTTCTCACCCTCTGTTTCAGCCCCTCTGTTTCAGCCAATCTGTTTCTCAACCACTGTTTCAGCCCCTCTGTTTCAGCCCCTCTGTTTCTCGCCCTCTGTTTCAGCCCCTCTGTTTCTCGCCCTCTGTTTCTAGCCCTCTGTTTCAGCCCATCTGTTTCAGCCCCTCTGTTTCTCGCCCTCTGTTTCTCGCCCCCTATTTCAGCCCCACTGTTTCAGGCCCTCGGTTTCTCGCCCTCTGTTTCAGCCCCTCTGTTTCAGCCCCTTTGTTTCAGCCCCTCTTTTTCAGCCCCTCTGTTTCTCGCCCTCTGTTTCAGCCCCTCTGTTTCAGCCCCTCTGTTTCAGCCCCTCTGTTCAGCCCCTCGGTTTCTTGCCCTCTGTTTCAGCCCCTCGGTTTCTCGCCCTCTGTTTCAGCCCCTCTGTTTCAGCCCCTCTGTTTCTCGCCCTCTGTTTCAGCCCCTCTGTTTCTCACCCTCTGTTTCATCCCCTCTGTTTCAGCCCCTCTGTTTCAGCCGCTCTGTTTCTCGCCCTCTGTTTCAGCCCCTCTGTTTCAGCCCCTCTGTTTCTCGCCCTCTGTTTCAGCCCCTCTGTTTCAGCCCCTGTGTTTCTCGCCCTCTGTTTCAGCCCCTCTGTTTCAGCCCCTCTGTTTCAGCCCCTCTTTTTCTCCCCCTCTGTTTCAGCCCCACTGTTTCAGCCCCTCTGTTTCTCGCCCTCTGTTTCAGCCCCTCTGTTTCAGCCCCTCTTTTTCTCGCCGTCTGTTTCAGCCCCTCTGTTTCAGCCCCTCTGTTTCTCGCCCTCTGTTTCAGCCCCTCGGTTTCTCGCCCTCTGTTTCAGCCCCTCTGTTTCAGCCCCTCTGTTTCAGCCCCTCTGTTTCAGCCCCTCTGTTTCAGCCCCGCTGTTTCAGCCCCTCTGTTTCAGCCCCTCTGTCGCTCGCCCTCTGTTTCAGCCCCTCTGTTTCTCGCCCTCTGTTTCAGCCCCTCTGATTCAGCCCCTCTGTTTCTCGCCCCCTGTTTCAGCCCCTCTGTTTCAGCCCCTCTTTTTCTCGCCCTCTGTTTCAACCCCTCGGTTTCTCGCCCTCTGTTTTAGCCCCTCTCTTTCAGCCCCTCTGTTTCAGCCCCTCTGTTTCAGCCCCTCTGTTTCTCACCCTCTGTTTCAGCCCCTCGGTTTCTCGCCCTCTGTTTCAGCCCCTCTGTTTCAGCCCCTCTGTTTCAGCCCCTCTGTTTCTCGCCCCCTGTTTCAGCCCCTCTGATTCAGCCCCTCTGTTTCTCGCCCCCTGTTTCAGCCCCTCTGTTTCAGCCCCTCTGTTTCTCGCCCTCTGTTTCAGCCCCTCTGTTTCTCACCCTCTGTTTCAGCCCCTCTGTTTCAGCCAATCTGTTTCTCAACCACTGTTTCAGCCCCTCTGTTTCAGCCCCTCTGTTTCTCGCCCTCTGTTTCAGCCCCTCTGTTTCTCGCCCTCTGTTTCTCGCCCTCTGTTTCAGCCCCTCTGTTTCAGCCCCTCTGTTCCAGCCCCTCTGTTTCAGCCCCTCTGTTTCAGCCCCTCTGTTTCTAGCCCTCTGTGTCAGCCCCTCTGTTTCAGCCCCTCTGTTTCTCGCCCTCTGTTTCTCGCCCCCTGTTTCAGCCCCACTGTTTCAGGCCCTCGGTTTCTCGCCCTCTGTTTCAGCCCCTCTGTTTCAGCCCCTTTGTTTCAGCCCCTCTGTTTCAGCCCAACTGTTTCTCGCCCTCTGTTTCAGCCCCTCTGTTTCTCGCCCTCTGTTTCAGCCCCTCTGTTTCAGCCCCTCTGTTTCAGCCCCTCTGTTCAGCCCCTCGGTTTCTTGCCCTCTGTTTCAGCCCCTCGGTTTCTCGCCCTCTGTTTCAGCCCCTCTGTTTCAGCCCCTCTGTTTCTCGCCCTCTGTTTCAGCCCCTCTGTTTCTCGCCCTCTGTTTCAGCCCCTCTGTTTCTCACCCTCTGTTTTATCCCCTCTGTTTCAGCCCCTCTGTTTCAGCCCCTCTGTTTCACGCCCTCTGTTTCAGCCCCTCGGATTCTCGCCCTCTGTTTCAGCCCCTCTGTTTCAGCCCCTCTGTTTCAGCCCCTCTGTTTCAGCCGCTCTGTTTCAGCCCCTCTTTTTCTCGCCCTCTGTTTCAGCCCCTCTGTTTCAGCCCCTCTGTTTCAGCCCCTTTGTTTCAGCCCCTCTTTTTCAGCCCCTCTGTTTCTCGCCCTCTGTTTCAGCCCCTCTGTTTCAGCCCCTCTGTTTCAGCCCCTCTGTTCAGCCCCTCGGTTTCTTGCCCTCTGTTTCAGCCCCTCGGTTTCTCGCCCTCTGTTTCAGCCCCTCTGTTTCAGCCCCTCTGTTTCTCGCCCTCTGTTTCAGCCCCTCTGTTTCTCACCCTCTGTTTCATCCCCTCTGTTTCAGCCACTCTGTTTCAGTCCCTCTGTTTCTCGCCCTCTGTTTCAGCCCCTCGGATTCTCGCCCTCTGTTTCAGCCCCTCTGTTTCAGCCGCTCTGTTTCTCGCCCTCTGTTTCAGCCCCTCTGTTTCAGCCCCTCTGTTTCTCGCCCTCTGTTTCAGCCCCTCTGTTTCAGCCCCTGTGTTTCTCGCCCTCTGTTTCAGCCCCTCTGTTTCAGCCCCTCTGTTTCAGCCCCTCTTTTTCTCCCCCTCTGTTTCAGCCCCACTGTTTCAGCCCCTCTGTTTCTCGCCCTCTGTTTCAGCCCCTCTGTTTCAGCCCCTCTTTTTCTCGCCGTCTGTTTCAGCCCCTCTGTTTCTCGCCCTCTGTTTCAGCCCCTCGGTTTCTCGCCCTCTGTTTCAGCGCCTCTGTTTCAGCCCCGCTGTTTCAGCCCCTCTGTTTCAGCCCCTCTGTCGCTCGCCCTCTGTTTCAGCCCCTCTGTTTCTCGCCCTCTGTTTCAGCCCCTCTGATTCAGCCCCTCTGTTTCTCGCCCCCTGTTTCAGCCCCTCTGTTTCAGCCCCTCTTTTTCTCGCCCTCTGTTTCAACCCCTCGGTTTCTCGCCCTCTGTTTTAGCCCCTCTGTTTCAGCCCCTCTGTTTCAGCCCCTCTGTTTCAGCCCCTCTGTTTCTCACCCTCTGTTTCAGCCCCTCGGTTTCTCGCCCTCTGTTTCAGCCCCTCTGTTTCAGCCCCTCTGTTTCAGCCCCTCTGTTTCTCGCCCCCTGTTTCAGCCCCTCTGATTCAGCCCCTCTGTTTCTCGCCCCCTGTTTCAGCCCCACTGTTTCAGCCCCTCTGTTTCTCGCCCTCTGTTTCAGCCCCTCTGTTTCTCACCCTCTGTTTCAGCCCCTCTGTTTCAGCCAATCTGTTTCTCAACCACTGTTTCAGCCCCGCTGTTTCAGCCCCTCTGTTTCTCGCCCTCTGTTTCAGCCCCTCTGTTTCTCGCCCTCTGTTTCTCGCCCTCTGTTTCAGCCCCTCTGTTTCAGCCCCTCTGTTCCAGCCCCTCTGTTTCAGCCCCTCTGTTTCAGCCCCTCTGTTTCTAGCCCTCTGTGTCAGCCCCTCTGTTTCAGCCCCTCTGTTTCTCGCCCTCTGTTTCTCGCCCCCTGTTTCAGCCCCACTGTTTCAGGCCCTCAGTTTCTCGCCCTCTGTTTCAGCCCCTCTGTTTCAGCCCCTTTGTTTCAGCCCCTCTGTTTCAGCCCAACTGTTTCTCGCCCTCTGTTTCAGCCCCTCTGTTTCTCGCCCTCTGTTTCAGCCCCTCTGTTTCAGCCCCTCTGTTTCAGCCCCTCTGTTCAGCCCCTCGGTTTCTTGCCCTCTGTTTCAGCCCCTCGGTTTCTCGCCCTCTGTTTCAGCCCCTCTGTTTCAGCCCCTCTGTTTCTCGCCCTCTGTTTCAGCCCCTCTGTTTCTCGCCCTCTGGTTCAGCCCCTCTGTTTCTCACCCTCTGTTTTATCCCCTCTGTTTCAGCCCCTCTGTTTCAGCCCCTCTGTTTCACGCCCTCTGTTTCAGCCCCTCGGATTCTCGCCCTCTGTTTCAGCCCCTCTGTTTCAGCCCCTCTGTTTCAGCCCCTCTGTTTCAGCCGCTCTGTTTCAGCCCCTCTTTTTCTCGCCCTCTGTTTCAGCCCCTCTGTTTCAGCCCCTCTGTTTCTCGCCCTCTGTTTCAGCCCCTCCGTTTCTCGCCCTCTGTTTCAGCGCCTCTGTTTCAGCCCCTCTGTTTCAGCCCCTCTGTTTCAGCCCCTCTGTCTCTCGCCCTCTGTTTCAGCCCCTCTGTTTCTCGCCCTCTGTTTCAGCCCCTCTGATTCAGCCCCTCTGTTTCTCGCCCCCTGTTTCAGCCCCTCTGTTTCAGCCCCTCTGTTTCTCGCCCTCTGTTTCAACCCCTCAGTTTCTCGCCCTCTGTTTTAGCCCCTCTGTTTCAGCCCCTCTGTTTCAGCCCCTCTGTTTCAGCCCCTCTGTTTCTCACCCTCTGTTTCAGCCCCTCGGTTTCTCGCCCTCTGTTTCAGCCCCTCTGTTTCAGCCCCTCTGTTTCAGCCCCTCTGTTTCTCGCCCCCTGTTTCAGCCCCTCTGATTCAGCCCCTCTGTTTCTCGCCCCCTGTTTCAGCCCCTCTGTTTCAGCCCCTCTGTTTCTCGCCCTCTGTTTCAACCCCTCGGTTTCTCGCCCTCTGTTTTAGCCCCTCTGTTTCAGCCCCTCTGTTTCAGCCCCTCTGTTTCAGCCCCTCTATTTCTCACCCTCTGTTTCAGCCCCTCGGTTTCTCGCCCTCTGTTTCAGCCCCTCTGTTTCAGCCCCTCTGTTTCAGCCCCTCTGTTTCTCGCCCCTCTGTTTCAGCCCCTCTGTTTCAGCCCCTCTGTTTCTCTCCCTCTGTTTCTCGCCCCCTGTTTCAGCCCCACTGTTTCAGGCCCTCGGTTTCTCGCCCTCTGTTTCAGCCCCTCTGTTTCAGCCCCTTTGTTTCAGCCCCTCTGTTTCAGCCCCTCTGTTTCTCGCCCTCTGTTTCAGCCCCTCTGTTTCTCGCCCTCTATTCAGCCCCTCTGTTTCAGCCCCTCTGTTTCAGCCCCTCTGTTCAGCCCCTCGGTTTCTTGCCCTCTGTTTCAGCCCCTCGGTTTCTCGCCCTCTGTTTCAGCCCCCCTGTTTCAGCCCCTCTGTTTCTCGCCCTCTGTTTCAGCCCCTCTGTTTCTCGCCCTCTGTTTCAGCCCCTCTGTTTCTCACCCTCTGTTTCATCCCCTCTGTTTCAGCCCCTCTGTTTCAGCCCCTCTGTTTCTCGCCCTCTGTTTTAGCCCCTCTGTTTCAGCCCCTCTGTTTCAGCCCCTCTGTTTCAGCCCCTCTGTTTCTCACCCTCTGTTTCAGCCCCTCGGTTTCTCGCCCTCTGTTTCAGCCCCTCTGTTTCAGCCCCTCTGTTTCAGCCCCTCTGTTTCTCGCCCCCTGTTTCAGCCCCTCTGATTCAGCCCCTCTGTTTCTCGCCCCCTGTTTCAGCCCCACTGTTTCAGCCCCTCTGTTTCTCGCCCTCTGTTTCAGCCCCTCTGTTTCTCACCCTCTGTTTCAGCCCCTCTGTTTCAGCCAATCTGTTTCTCAACCACTGTTTCAGCCCCTCTGTTTCAGCCCCTCTGTTTCTCGCCCTCTGTTTCAGCCCCTCTGTTTCTCGCCCTCTGTTTCTCGCCCTCTGTTTCAGCCCCTCTGTTTCAGCCCCTCTGTTCCAGCCCCTCTGTTTCAGCCCCTCTGTTTCAGCCCCTCTGTTTCTAGCCCTCTGTGTCAGCCCCTCTGTTTCAGCCCCTCTGTTTCTCGCCCTCTGTTTCTCGCCCCCTGTTTCAGCCCCACTGTTTCAGGCCCTCGGTTTCTCGCCCTCTGTTTCAGCCCCTCTGTTTCAGCCCCTTTGTTTCAGCCCCTCTGTTTCAGCCCAACTGTTTCTCGCCCTCTGTTTCAGCCCCTCTGTTTCTCGCCCTCTGTTTCAGCCCCTCTGTTTCAGCCCCTCTGTTTCAGCCCCTCTGTTCAGCCCCTCGTTTTCTTGCCCTCTGTTTCAGCCCCTCGGTTTCTCGCCCTCTGTTTCAGCCCCTCTGTTTCAGCCCCTCTGTTTCTCGCCCTCTGTTTCAGCCCCTCTGTTTCTCGCCCTCTGTTTCAGCCCCTCTGTTTCTCACCCTCTGTTTTATCCCCTCTGTTTCAGCCCCTCTGTTTCAGCCCCTCTGTTTCACGCCCTCTGTTTCAGCCCCTCGGATTCTCGCCCTCTGTTTCAGCCCCTCTGTTTCAGCCCCTCTGTTTCAGCCCCTCTGTTTCAACCGCTCTGTTTCAGCCCCTCTTTTTCTCGCCCTCTGTTTCAGCCCCTCTGTTTCAGCCCCTCTGTTTCTCGCGCTCTGTTTCAGCCCCTCCGTTTCTCGCCCTCTGTTTCAGCGCCTCTGTTTCAGCCCCTCTGTTTCAGCCCCTCTGTTTCAGCCCCTCTGTCTCTCGCCCTCTGTTTCAGCCCCTCTGTTTCTCGCCCTCTGTTTCAGCCCCTCTGATTCAGCCCCTCTGTTTCTCGCCCCCTGTTTCAGCCCCTCTGTTTCAGCCCCTCTGTTTCTCGCCCTCTGTTTCAACCCCTCAGTTTCTCGCCCTCTGTTTTAGCCCCTCTGTTTCAGCCCCTCTGTTTCAGCCCCTCTGTTTCAGCCCCTCTGTTTCTCACCCTCTGTTTCAGCCCCTCGGTTTCTCGCCCTCTGTTTCAGCCCCTCTGTTTCAGCCCCTCTGTTTCAGCCCCTCTGTTTCTCGCCCCCTGTTTCAGCCCCTCTGATTCAGCCCCTCTGTTTCTCGCCCCCTGTTTCAGCCCCTCTGTTTCAGCCCCTCTGTTTCTCGCCCTCTGTTTCAACCCCTCGGTTTCTCGCCCTCTGTTTTAGCCCCTCTGTTTCAGCCCCTCTGTTTCAGCCCCTCTGTTTCAGCCCCTCTATTTCTCACCCTCTGTTTCAGCCCCTCGGTTTCTCGCCCTCTGTTTCAGCCCCTCTGTTTCAGCCCCTCTGTTTCAGCCCCTCTGTTTCTCGCCCCTCTGTTTCAGCCCCTCTGTTTCAGCCCCTCTGTTTCTCTCCCTCTGTTTCTCGCCCCCTGTTTCAGCCCCACTGTTTCAGGCCCTCGGTTTCTCGCCCTCTGTTTCAGCCCCTCTGTTTCAGCCCCTTTGTTTCAGCCCCTCTGTTTCAGCCCCTCTGTTTCTCGCCCTCTGTTTCAGCCCCTCTGTTTCTCGCCCTCTGTTTCAGCCCCTCTGTTTCAGCCCCTCTGTTTCAGCCCCTCTGTTCAGCCCCTCGGTTTCTTGCCCTCTGTTTCAGCCCCTCGGTTTCTCGCCCTCTGTTTCAGCCCCCCTGTTTCAGCCCCTCTGTTTCTCGCCCTCTGTTTCAGCCCCTCTGTTTCTCGCCCTCTGTTTCAGCCCCTCTGTTTCTCACCCTCTGTTTCATCCCCTCTGTTTCAGCCCCTCTGTTTCAGCCCCTCTGTTTCTCGCCCTCTGTTTCAGCCCCTCGGATTCTCGCCCTCTGTTTCAGCCCCTCTGTTTCAGCCCCTCTGTTTCTCGCCCTCTGTTTCAGCCCCTCTGTTTCAGCCCCTCTGTTTCTCGCCCTCTGTTTCAGCCCCTCTGTTTCAGCCCCTGTGTTTCTCGCCCTCTGTTTCAGCCCCTCTGTTTCAGCCCCTCTGTTTCAGCCCCTCTTTTTCTCCCCCTCTGTTTCAGCCCCACTGTTTCAGCCCCTCTGTTTCTCGCCCTCTGTTTCAGCCCCTCTGTTTCAGCCCCTCTTTTTCTCGCCCTCTGTTTCAGCCCCTCTGTTTCAGCCCCTCTGTTTCTCGCCCTCTGTTTCAGCCCCTCTGTTTCTCGCCCTCTGTTTCAGCCCCTCTGATTCAGCCCCTCTGTTTCTCGCCCCCTGTTTCAGCCCCTCTGTTTCAGCCCCTCTGTTTCTCGCCCTCTGTTTCAACCCCTCGGCTTCTCGCCCTCTGTTTTAGCCCCTCTGTTTCAGCCCCTCTGTTTCAGCCCCTCTGTTTCAGCCCCTCTGTTTCTCACCCTCTGTTTCAGCCCCTCGGTTTCTCGCCCTCTGTTTCAGCCCCTCTGTTTCAGCCCCTCTGTTTCAGCCCCTCTGTTTCTCGCCCCCTGTTTCAGCCCCTCTGATTCAGCCCCTCTGTTTCTCGCCCCCTGTTTCAGCCCCTCTGTTTCAGCCCCTCTGTTTCTCACCCTCTGTTTCAACCCCTCGGTTTCTCGCCCTCTGTTTTAGCCCCTCTGTTTCAGCCCCTCTGTTTCAGCCCCTCTGTTTCTCACCCTCTGTTTCAGCCCCTCGGTTTCTCGCCCTCTGTTTCAGCCCCTCTGTTTCAGCCCCTCTGTTTCAGCGCCTCTGTTTCTCGCCACCTGTTTCAGCCCCTCTGTTTCAGCCCCTCTGTTTCAGCCCCTCTGTTTCTCGCCCTCTGTTTCAGCCCCTCTGTTTCTCGCCCTCTGTTTCAGCCCCTCTGTTTCTCGCCCCCTATTTCTGCCCCTCTGTTTCTCGCCCTCTGTTTCAGCCCCTCTGTTTCTCGCCCCCTATTTCTGCCCCTCTGTTTCTCGCCCTTTGTTTCTCGCCCTCTGTTTCTCGCCCTCTGTTTCAGCCCCTCTGTTTCAGCCCCTCTGTTTCAGTGACTCTGTTTCAGCCCCTCGGTTTCTCGCCCTCTGTTTCAGCCCCTCTGTTTCTCGCCCTCTGATTCACCCCCTCTGTTTCAGCCACTCTGTTTCTCGCCCTCTGTTTCAGCCCCTCTGTTTCTCGCCCTCTGTTTCAGCCCCTCTGTTTCTCGCCCCCTATTTCTGCCCCTCTGTTTCTCGCCCTTTGTTTCTCGCCCTCTGTTTCAGCCCCTCTGTTTCAGCCCCTCTGTTTCAGTGACTCTGTTTCAGCCCCTCGGTTTCTCGCCCTCTGTTTCAGCCCCTCTGTTTCTCGCCCTCTGTTTCAGCCCTTCTGTTTCAGCCCCTCTGTTTCAGCCCCTCTGTTTCTCGCCCTCTGTTTCTCGCCCTCTGATTCTCGCCGTCTGTTTCATACCCTCTGTTTCAGCACCTCTCTTTCAGCCCCTCTGTTTCAGCCCCTCGGTTTCTCGCCCTCTGTTTCAGCCCCTCTGTTTCTCACCCTCTGTTTCAGCCTCTCTGTTTCTCGCCCTCTGTTTCAGCCCCTCTGTTTCTCGCCCTCTGTTTCAGCCCCTCTGTTTCAGCCCCTCTGTTTCAGCCCCTCTGTTTTTCGCCCTCTGCTTCAGCCCCCCTGTTTCTCGCCCCCTGTTTCTCGCCCCCTGTTTCTCGCCCCCTGTTTCAGCCCCTCTGTTTCAGCCCCTCTGATTCTAGCCCTCTGTTTCAGCCCCTCTGTTTCAGCCAATCTGTTTCGCCCCCTCTGTTTCTCGCCCTCTGTTTCTCGCCCCCAGTTTCAGCCCCACTGTTTCAGCCCCTCGGTTTCTCGCCCTCTGTTTCAGCCCCTCTGTTTCAGCCCCTCTGTTTCAGCCCCTCTGTTTTAGCCCCTCTGTTTCTCGCCCTCTGTTTCAGCCCCTCTGTTTCTCGCCCTCTGTTTCAGCCCCTCTGTTTCAGCCCCTCTGTTTCAGCCCCTCTGTTCAGCCACTCGGTTTCTCGACCTCTGTTTCAGCCCCTCTGTTTCAGCCCCTCTGTTTCTCGCCCTCTGTTTCAGCCCCTCTGTTTCAGCCCCTCTGTTTCTCACCCTCTGTTTCTCGCCCTCTGTTTCAGCCCCTCTGTTTCTCACCCTCTGTTTCAGCCCCTCTGTTTCAGCCCCTCTGTTTCTCGCCCTCTGTTTCAGCCCCTCGGATTCTCGCCCTCTGTTTCAGCCCCTCTGTTTCAGCCGCTCTGTTTCTCGCCCTCTGTTTCAGCCCCTCTGTTTCAGCCCCTCTGTTTCTCGCCCTCTGTTTCAGCCCCTCTGTTTCAGCCCCTGTGTTTCTCGCCCTCTGTTTCAGCGCCTCTGTTTCAGCCCCTCTGTTTCAGCCCCTCTTTTTCTCCCCCTCTGTTTCAGCCCCACTGTTTCAGCCCCTCTGTTTATCGCCCTCTGTTTCAGCCCCTC